>NC_041063.1:2792812-3136145 GCF_900634775.1 Gouania willdenowi
ATTTTTACTTTTTTGAGTATATTTCTAAATCAGTAATTTTACTTAAATACGTTTTAAAATTAAAATTTTTATACCCAACAGTTATTGAGTAAATTATTATTTTTTTGTTTTAAAATGATGAACAGACATTGCTAAATTACAAAAAATGAACAAACAACAATAAAATGCATCACATCATAGCCAACCAACCAGATTAAACGTAATGTACAGCGCCAAAACAGCTTTGAATGCCGATTATACGGTTGTATGATCATTAGTGAGTTGTTGTAAGAGTTTGTTCTTGTCAAACGTTGATATCTTAAACTACTTATAGTGGGGCAGCTACATGTGATTTTGGGCCAGGATTTTTTAGTTGATGATACAAGCATGGAATTTGGTGTGAGTGTGCTATGTAGGTCATGTGCTAACTATCAAAATGTCAATATTGCGCCCATTTTTCAAAATGGCCACCATTGCTATTCAATTGTTAATATATAACCCAAAACTGCTTATATTCGGCCAAGCACGGTGTCAGCAGAAAGGTCTGGTTGGCCTGAGTCCGAATATGTGCATCCTTCCCGGGTAGGGTCAGGACTGCGCCCGCTAGAGGCGAAACACTCAATTGCCTCAAAAAACTTGGGAATAATCCAAAAATGCTGGGATCTGGTCAAACGAGGTGTCAGCGGAAAGGTCTGGTCCTCCCAAGGCCATATATGTGCTTCGCTCCTGCTTTTATTGTAAAACAAATGTAGCACCTGCACACTACTCTATATGAAGCCCTTCTTGAGAATGGAGGGGTGCTAGGGTTCATTTAAATTTGTAAAGGTAGATAACACAAAGGTGTACCTCAAGAGTGTATGATCCACCAATATACACAACTAATTCACTATATAATACTAATTAATAACGCTGAGATCCAGAGATGAAATATTTTTAAATAACTTTTTTATTAACTATATTTTAAGATGAACGAATAACACAGCAGTGATGTTGATAGGGTTTTCAATGTAGTGAGTCCCGGGACCCACAGGTGGTGATTTGAGTGGGTCTCTGGGAAATTCAATGGGTCCCCAATAAAAAAAAAAAATATTTCTTTCTATTTCTTATATTCTTCTATTTCTTAAATTGTAGTGTCAAACTCTCTTAGTGGTGGTATGATATGCCGATAATTAGCAGATATATTCATGTATGTTCAAAATGTATCTGAAATTAAACAAATACAATTTCAAATCTGAAAGGTTTATTGCACAACTGTCTATGTGGCAGGGTTTATTGCACTTTTGTAGCAACATAAAAGAGCACCAAAATAAATTACTAAAATTCAAATGAAAACAAAATGGTGTATGTTGTACAAAAATAAATTATCAATTAAAGTGCTGCTTTAAACACAACAAAACATTCTCATCATCATGACAATGTCAAAAAATCAATTGTCACCACAATAAGACCAAAATCTTCTTGTCTGAACATCAACTAAATCAAATGAACTGAGTCAATCACTATGAAACTTAAAGCACAAAAAATGTACTTAACAGTGCAAAGTCTGTTGAGAAAAATAAAATGATGCAGATATGTTTGTGGTGTATTGTAAGCAGCTAGTTCACTTGCTGGTTGTTGTTGTAGCGTCTAAACTAGCATGTACACAAGGGGATCATGTCTGCGCTGAGTTAATGCGTAAAGGGGTCCGCTGACGGCTACGTTTCTTTTGCTAGTTACTGTGATTTTAAACATAAGTTGATGTTTACAATGTAATCGTACATAGCAACATCACTGCTTACTACTAAGAAGTTCGTATCTTTGACTTAGGTCCCCATAAAATCCATTTTATTTTTTCCCAAATTTCATTTTAATTTTTCCCAAATTCTGTTTTCCACTTTAATTTTTTTAATTCCATTTTTTGAGAAATATTTATCATTTTTCAAAGAAAAGATTAGTTTTTAAATCTTGTGAGAAAACAAAATAAATACTAATAAATAAAAAAAAAATAATAATAATTAAACAAAAATTAAGGGAGATACAGTTAAAAGGTAGATATAAGTTGTAGTGACATGAATTATTCTGACTGCTCCTTTTTAATTATTTACATGTCGTATAAAGATGTATGAGAACAGCATTAATGTCACCATATTTCCTCTCAGGGATCAATGATTTACTGAATCTGATCAGGTTTAATGATTAAGTTTTGATCAACTTAGTTTAAATTAACCAGATTTAAATGATCTTAGTTTCTGTAGCTCTGATGAGATGTTGTTAGAATGTAACATTGTAATAACGTTGTTCCAACAGACTTTTATTTTGTAAACCGGAAGTTCCCACTGAAACTGTTGTACTTGAGGCAGCTTGCTGACTGTGAATGTTTACCTATAGACACGGACAAAAGGCTGTTTTTCTTAGTTAGTCAGACACAACAGTTTGAACACTGAGCAGGGGAAGATGATTTAAGCTGATCCACGTTTTCAAGGACCACCGCTGCGCTACACGAAAAACGGACGGAGGGCGGTTCACTAAATAAGCGGCCCCAGGAAACATTTTGAAATGAAATCCACGTTAACTTGCTAGTTGTTGTTGTAGCGGCTAAACTAGCATGTACTCAAGGGGATCATGTGTGCACTAAGTTCATGCGTAAAGGGGTCCGCTGACGGCTCGGTTTCTTTTGCTAGTTAATGTGATTTTTCATAATGTGTCGTTTTTCATGGGAAAAATAAGGTGCATCCCTGGGACACATGGATAGTGGATTTACTGCGTCCTTTCAGATTTTTAAGCATCAGAGACGCAGGACGCGTACCTAGCAACATCACTGCACAGTATACAAACAGAACAATAAACCAACATGCAAAAATTCTACACACAATGGAATCCAACACGTGTCAAATCAACTCTAGCAATGGTGGTGGGCCCACACCACACACACACGCGCACACCCACACACAGTCACGTGTAGTCGTTAAAATGGACGACTTTCTCCATTTTACTCACAACTCAATGTCAATATTGTTGCCAGCTGGTGGGTCTTTCAAAACATTGAGTGTGGTGAAAACACAGGGCAACTGCGGTTCCCAAACACAGTAGCCGACACGTAGCTCCCCGTTAACCTGCAGTGGCCTCCTCCCCATCCGCAGCTTTCTCACACCCGGTCGTGCATGGTAGCCCCTCGTTAGCTCGCTCAGCTGACTGCTCTATCCGCAGCTCTCTTCCACCTGGTCCTGCACGGTATGACCCGTCCTCCGGTCCTCCGCTCTCCGCGCTGATGTCTGTGGAACTCGTCAAAACTCCTGCAAGCCTTCACTTAGCTTCACTCCGTCCGTACGTCCGTTTTCCTCAGGTCAGCATCCGGGTCTTCTCGTGCACACCTGACTCGAGTCTCTCCTCTCTTTTTTCTCCGCCAGTGTGCTCTGACGTCTACTTCCACATTTCCCAATTGCATAATTCGCAAGATTATGACAATCAACCATTGAAAATAAAACCCAGGGTTAGAAAAGAAAAGTAAAAAAAAAAAACATAATACAGATTGGCTTCAATAATATTATTTCAAATATATATTATGCACCAATAATGTAAACTGTTAAATAAAATATTATCAAAGACATTTACATCACTAAATAATGACATAAAAATAGTAATGACACCAACTATGATAGTAAATAAACATTTACTTACTCCAGCCCAGTGCCTGATAAACATTTAATAGATCTTGTAATTATTTTACTCAGGCTATACTCACCCCCTTCTAGAAGATTTTGTTGTCCCCATCAAACAAATTCAGAAAAGTTTAGATTTTTGGAAGCAATCATGTTAGAACAAGTGAAACAACACCATGGGATGACACCAGAAAGTTTTACAGAGACTGCGTCTAGAGTCTTTGTAGGTTTCACTTCCCACCAGCACTCCATGGCTTAGAACTGTCATTGGATGATCACATGGCTTACCAAGTTCATCAAAGCTTAGCTTCACCACATGCCTTTTGAGTCTCCTTGAATGTTCAACAGGAATATCAATATCTGATTCACCAGCCTCGATGTCTGCGCCCCTTTCCAGCTCATCAACTCTGGGTTCGACATTGAGATTCAGATCAGGGTCATCATTAGGAACTTGCTCTGGATCATCCAGATTTGGAGCTTGTCCTCCAAGTTCAGATCTGGAAACTACTGACTGGGTTTGCTTTGCACACATTTCTGGATGTGATAGTACTTTCTCCCAATCCCGTTCAACAGGTCTTGGTAGGTAAACTTCCTAGTACTCTGACTGAGGATATGTCATTATCTCGGTTGATTGTCTGCTTTGGCTCTGTAGTCTGATCCTTGAGTTGTGCTCTTGTTACAGATCTTTGTTGTGACTTTTGGTCATTGTCATCTACAGGTAGTCTGACAAGGTATCCAATAGGCAACAAATGATTACGATGGACTGTCTTTTCTGCACCCATGCCTCTTTCTGGTTTAATCTTATAAGCGGGGAGGGTGGGCAGTTTCTCCACAACAACATATGGCAATGGTCTCTATTTGCACTTGAGCTTTTGTTTCCCAGTGCCTCCAAAGTTTCTGAGCAGCACTCTGTCACCTTTGTCGAGAACTTGTTCTTTCACATGTTTGTCATGTGCATGGTTGTTTCTGTGATGGTTTTTCTCGAAAGACTCTGTGGCTAAAATGTAAGCTCTTTGAAGATCTTTCTTGAGTTTGGCAACATATTGGTGATATGGCCTAAGATTCTGACTTTCATCAACCACACCAAAACAAGTGTCTACAGGTAGACGAGCTTCTCTGCCAAACACTAGCAAATAAGGCGAATACCCTATTGCCTCGTTATGGGAACAATTGTAAGCATGAACCATCTGACTGATCTTTTGACTCCATTTTTGTTTCTGTTGCCGGTCCAAGGTCCCAAACATTGACAACAACGTCCGAATGAACCTTTCTGGCTGGGGATCTCCCTGAGGGTGGTAAGGAAATGTTCTAGATTTATGGATTCCAAGAATTCAACGTAAATCCTGAATCAACTGGCCTTCAAAATCTCTCCCTTGATCTGAATGAATTCGTGCAGGGAGTCCTTAGTGCACGAAGTAACGTTCACAAAGGATCTTGCCCACTGTAGTTGCTTTTTGGTCCTTGACCAGAAAAGCTTGGGCGTACCGAGTAAAATGGTCTGTCGCTACTAAGATGTTGGCGTAACCTTGCGAGTCAGACTCTAGTGACAAGAAATCGATACACACAAGGTGTAAAGGGCCTTCACTTTTAATCTGGTTTAACAGAGCTGCTTTCTGAGGAAGGGCTTTGCGAGTGACGCATCTACCACAATTCCGCACATACTGCTCAACCTCAACCCCCATTTAGGCCAATAGGTTTCTTATAAGTTCAAGTGTCTTTTCTACTCCTAGATGTCCAGCATCATCATGGAGGGATTTCATCACCATGTTGACGTATTCTTTAGGCAGCACGAGCTGTTTAACTTTGGCTCCAGACCGTTCAACTTCTCTGAAGAGCAGATTATCTTGCATAATCAGTTTACTTGCTTCTTTGTAGAGCAGGGTAGCATTAAGGTTGTCTCCAGATTTGAATGGTGGACCACAAGTCAAAAACTGTTTGATCGGGGTGATAGTAGAATCGTCATCTTGGGCTTTTATGAGATCTTTGGAAGTCAGTTGGGTTAAGGAACCTAGATCCAAACGGATTGGATAAGAAAACAGTCTGGTATGACTTCAGGTGAAACTACAAGTGACTCAGCCAGTGTGGTAGACTTTTTGGGTGTCTCTACACAGCTAATCTGTCTACAGAGGGCTTTGACATTTTCTGGGGACATACTTTCCCAACATTCCTCTGTTGTGGGGAGAGGATTGCTTGACAAAGAATCTGCGTCGATGTTGCTGCTGCCTGGTCGGTATTGCAAAGTAAAGTTGTACGTTGAGAGCGCCAAGAGCCATCAATGACCAGTTGCATTAAGCTTGGCAGTAGTGAGAAGGTAAGTAAGGGGGTTGTTTTCGGTTCTCACGGTGAACTGGGCCCCATACAAGTAGTCATGAAATGTATCCACCACAACCCACTTAAGAGCCAAAAACTCGAGCTGGTGCACAGGATAGTTCTTTTCAGAGGCACTCAACTTTCTGCTGGCGAAAGCGACTGATCTTAAACCTTCTGGGCATTCTTGGTTTTAGGGATGTAATGATTCACTCAACTCCCGATGCGATTCGATTCACGATACAATTCTCTCACAATTTATTTTACAAAATGGGACTGTAGACAAATAATGATTGAAAAATATTCCTTTATTTTTTGGGGGGAAAAAACTAGAAAATACTGTACTATTTCCTTTTTATTTTTCATTGTCAAAATAATCCCTTGATAAACTATTCAGAACAATGCAAGTTAACCAAAAATAAATCTTGAATGAAATAAATAAAGGAATAATACAAATGAAGAAGAAGCCTATTAATTTAAATTCTGGTTTTATAGTAAACAATGCAAAATTGCATAATAGTTCTTTTTCTTTTTAAAAGTGCAACTGAAAATGTATTTTGCGCCTTAACTATTGGACTTTAAAAAAAAAAAAAAAACAGTCTGCATTGTATTTACGTCAGATATTTGTTTGGACCAGCAGAGGGCACTGGTAACCCAGTGGTAGGTTGGCATGCAGCTAATCTGTGCAGTGAAGAAGAGATGCTATGCTAGCAGACAGAGCTAATAGAAAAACGTGACTTTTACAGATATTCACGTAATATTACAGATATTCTTTCGGTGCTAAAGGGGTAAGGAATCATTTATGAACATGTTTAAGAGTATAAGGTGGCAAGAAAGAAAGTAGTAGCAGATTCCGCCCGCCGCCTACACTTCTGGATAGCGCCCTCTGATGTTTAAAAAAGGACCAACTTTTGACTTAGTCTCTCTCTCTCTCTCAATTCTTGGTTTATGGGGGAGTCACTGAAGTCAAACAAACAAGGATCCATACTAGAAACAGCTTTGATTTGAGTCTTTGATGCATCAGTTACCACGTCGGCTACGTGCAAATGTGCAATTACAGTGCCCATAGGAATAGCAGTTTGTTTTAGTGACTCGTTGCACTAAGAATTTGTCTTTTTACAGCATATTAGAGATCAACACAGTTGGCTGGACCAGTACGCTTGAAGAAAGAGAAGGTGAGTGTGTAAGTGAGTATACTGTCTTCAATAGCTTGCTGTTCTTTAACACGGCAGATGGCAATGTGTTCTGTGCCAGGAAGAATGACGAATGGACAAGGACCTGCCCATTTCACTTCAGCCACAGATAAGTCTTTGATCATCCCTTTGATGGACTTAAGTTCATGTACAATTACGTGGTCTTCCTCTCTGACTTGGACTTTGACTGAGTTGACATTCTTTTTTTTTTTTTCTTTTTTTTTAAACACGTCTCTGGATCAACACTAATCTTTAACTTTAAATTACCACTTTTTTTATTTCATTTTTTTTACATTTTTTTTTTTCAAATCAATTTAGTATCCCGGACAAGCCCCCACTTTTATGTAGCACCTGCACACCACTCTGTATGAAGCCCTTCTTGAGAATGGAGGGGTGCTAGGATTCATTTAAATTTGTAAAGGTAGATACCACAAAGGTGTACCTCAAGAGTGTATGATCCACCAATATACACAACTAATTCACTATATAATACTAATTAATAACGCTGAGATCCAGAGATGAAATATTTTCATATGAACTATATTTTAAGAGGAATTAATAACAGTATACAAACAGAACAATAAACCAACACAAAACAATTCTACACACAATGGAATCCAACACGTGTCAAATCAACTCTAGCAATGGTGGTGGGCCCACACCACACACGCACCCACACACATACACACAGTCACATGTGGTCGTTAAAATGGACGACTTTCTTCGTTTTACTCACAACTCAATTTCAATATTGTTGCCAGCTGGTGGGTGTTTCAAAACATTGGGTGCGATGAAAACACAGCGCAAATACGTTTTCCAAACACAGTGGCCGACACGTGGCTTCCCGTTAACCCGCAGTGGCTTCCTCCTCGTCCGCAGCTCTCTCATATCCAGTCCTGCATGGTAGCCCCTCGTTAGCCCGCTCAGCTAACTCCTCCGTCCGCGGCTCTCTTCTCCCGGTCCTGCACGGTAGCCCCTCGTTAGTCCGCTTGGCCAACTGCTTCGTTCGCAGCTCTCTTCCGCCCGGTCCTGCACGGTACGGTACGACCCGTCCTCCGGTCCTCCGCTCTCCAAGCGGATGTCTGTGGAACTCGTCAAAACTCTTGCAAGCCTTCACTTAGCTTCACTCCGTCCGTACGTCCGTTTTCCTCAGGTCAGCATCCGGGTCTTCTCGCGCACACCTGACTCAAGTCTCTCCTCTCTTTTTTCTCCGCCAGTGTGCTCTGACGTCTACTTCCACATTTCCCGATTGCATAATTCACAAGATTATGACAATCAACCATTGAAAATAAAACCCAGGATTATAAAAGAAAAGTAAAAAAAAAAAAACATAATACAGATTGGCTTCAATAATATTATTTCAAATATATATTATACACCAATAATGTAAACTGTTAAATAAAATATTATCAAAGAAATTTACATCACTAAATAATAATGACATAAAAATAGTAATGACACCAACTATAATAGTAAATAAACATTTACTTACTCCAGCCCAGTGCCTGATAAACATTTAATAGATCTTGTAATTATTTTACTCACAGGCTACACAAATGTGGCAACAGTGTACGCGTTTCATTCCCCGGAGTCTGAATATTTTTTATATAAGAAGCTGCGGAAGTTTGGTGTTGTCCTGCACCAGGGGTAACCTCGGTCAATGGGAGAAATCAGTATCAAAGTCACTCCCTTTTGCTCACTCTCTTGTGGGTTTACCCCTGGTGCAGGAAAACACCAAACTTCCGCGGTCTCGGGAGTACTAGACTTTTCCACTGACCCTTTGTTTGACCAGATCCAAGCATTTTTGGATTTTTCCCAAGTTTTTTGAGGCGATTGAGTGTTTCGCCTCTAGCGGGCGCAGTCCTGACTCTACCCTGGGGGATGCAGATATTCAAACTTGGGCGGACCACACCTTTCTGCTGACATCTCTTTTGGCCCAATCTGAGCAGTTTTTGGTTATATAATAACCATTGAATAGCAACGACGGCCATCTTGAAAAATAGCCACCATATTGGAATTTCAAGTGGCTAGCACTGTTTTGTCCAAGTTTAATAGAAAATAAATCAGTATGCCAAATGTCATGCTTTTATCATAAAATGAACAACTGTTTTTGTTATCTCCACTAACTGTACTGATTTCAGATCAGCAGTTGATGAAGGCACATTGAACATAATCCATATCTTCTTAGTTGTGCTATTTCTGATCAACGCCCAGCCACGTTCTTTGGCTCAGGTTATGATTTTAAGCTATAATGTTGTTACCCACATGTCACTGTTTTAGAGTTCATAAATGTAGCTATACTTAGAGCCTAGAGCTGCACGATTTTGACAAAAAACCTAATTGCGATTTTTCTGACAGATATTGCAATTTCGATTCGATTTACAAATTTTAAAAATATTTTATACATTTAAATGCATATGCGTTTTTTTTTTTTCTTTTCTCTAAATTCTGTTTTCCACGTCAATTTTTTTTTATTCCGTTTTTTAGAGATATTAATCAAGTTTTTCCAGAAAATACTAGTTTTTAACTCCTGTGAGAAAAGAAAATACTAATAAATAAAAAACCCATAATTAAACAAAAATGTATGTCAAAAATAAAGTAAAATATAAGTTGTTCTGTGAGGAAACAAAATAAATACTAATAAAAAGAAAACTATAACTAAACAAAAATGTATGTCTGAAATAAAAATGTAATTCAAAATAATGAGTAAGATACAATTAAAATGTAGTTTTAAGTTGTAATGACATGGATTATTCTGACTGCTCCTTTTAATTATTCATGTCATATAAAGACATATGATAGCAGCATTAATGTCACTATATTCCCCCTCAGTGATCAATGGTTTACTAAATTTGATCAGTTTTAGTTTTGATAAACCTAATTTAAATTAAACTAATTTAAATGATCCTGATGACATCATTCCAGACCGTAATGATTACACAAAAATAAATGTGCAAGACACGTGTAAGAAGTGTTTTTTCACCACTAGGGGCTAGAGCCTGAGAAATTGTTTTTTGTTTAATTGAATCCATTAGTGTTCTTTTATTCAAATAAACAATTGTCCATTTTAATAAACCTTTTATTTTATGCAGATGCCTCTGTGGAAAATTGTGCAAAAATGTAGTCTCTTCCTTAGTACATGAGATGTTTACTGTATGCAAGGGAATCGTGGCAAAATGTATTACCAAAAATAAACCTGGGGATGAAAGTAAATAGTAACTTATACTTTTAGTAATATTTAGTTGAGCTACTTTTTACTTGTACTTGAGTATTATATGACTTATTTGAACTTGAGTACAATTTTAATCAAGTAACAGTACTCTTTACACCTCCGATTGTCTTGTTATATGTAAGAAGAGCAGGAAATCAAAAGTAGACACCTACTCTGTGACATGTTGGAGGAGCTTGTTGAGAATCTCTTTGTCCTTCTTCTGAAGCAGGAGAAACACTTTGATCTTGGCCTCCACATCTTCAGATGGCTCTCGCTCTTTGATCTTGACCATCAGACTTTGTACATCCTGATTTACATCTTCTTTCTCCATGAAGGAGACAAAGCTTCGACCAAAGATTATGGCTACAAGGTCTTTATTACCTAAACCAGATTATATAGTAAATGAAATTCAACACACACACACACACACACACACACACACACACACACACACACACACTTAACAATCATTAAGATATATTTTATATAAACTTTTCCCACTACCAGTCACTTCTCTTGAGGAAAAAAGACTCAAACAATATTTTCTTTGATAATGAAGCCTAACGAGGTAACCAATAATATTTTTGGTGTATTTTACAGCTGATTTAAGACATGGGTCAAAACTGACCCGTTATCATAAGAGATGCTAACAGAAAGCTAACACAAGAGAAGAATACAATTTATGGGTTTATTTAATAAAGGCTAAGTTCTTGTTATTAGTTGAATTTGAACTTTAGTAATTGAAAATGTAATTGTAATTTACTTTCAGGGGGGAAAAAGCCAGTAGGCACAATCGTAATTGAGTTGTAATTGAACATGGATAATTGAAAACTGAAAAATGTAATTGACCCCAAACTCTGGCAGTAGCACTTAGTTACCAGCATATGCACTGTTTATTTGACACATTCCTAAAAGCAATTTATGATCAATGAGTAAAACAGACATTATATTTTACCTTTCTTTTTTTGCTGCCTCATAAAGTAAACATAGTTTTTGAGACAGCGAGTGTGGTAAATTATAATGGCAGTGACAGGATGGAGAGAGAAACAATGAGGAAACGACTAAACGGGATCCAAAGTTCAGCTCACCTTGCAGACATTCCCGGACTTCTGCCAACGTGTTGTTCTCTGCCAGATGAAGTAGTTTAGAGAGCTGGCTGAAGCTGCGCACAGAAATAGTCGGAGGCTTAAGGCGCAACAACGGACGACCTTCGCTGTCTTTATCGTGGGATTCCACAAGTAAGTCACTACATAAGAAATAAAACACAATGAGATGTTGTTAGTGAATTGGTTTTGTAAAAACATGATTGGTTTTATGCATCTCTGTGTTTCTTCTACAAGATATAAAACAAAGCACAGGCTTGAAATCAATGAAGTTCTGTGAAATGTACTGGTACTCAGTTACAGGGTTGGGTTCAATTACGTTTTGAAATTACAATTATGTCTTCAATTATCCATGTTTAATTACAACTCAACTTTTCCAATTACAATTATTATTTTCCCCCTGAAAGTCAATTTTTGATTCCTGATGATTGTCTCTTATCAAATATTGTTTATTTTGTTTTTTTTATTTTTTAATAATTTGTAAATGGAAGTGTGATATGTTATCATGTAGCTACATTTTTCACTGTATATTTTATTGTATACAGTATTTCCTGTAATTTGTATTTTTTTAGGGTGACATTTGAACATTCTGTCCAGGGACTACAGATAAAAAATAGCCTTTTGGCTAAATCTAGCACAATTTCTATATGGATATGAACGTATGCTGTCCCCGTTAAATAAACCAATAAATAAAAATAAATTACAATTATTTTCTCAATTACTAAAGTTCAAGTACAATTAATCACAATTACTGAGCCTTTAATAAATACCATAAAATGTAACCTTCCCATTGTGTTAGCTTTCTGTTAGCATCTCCTATTATTACATGCTGGTTTTGACCCACGTCTTAAATCAGCTGTAAAATGCACAAAAAATAAATCTATCATGTAATATGTTTTTCATGTCTTGGTTACTTTATTATGCTTCCTTATCAATAAAAAAAAAATGGTATTTGGTTTGAGAGAACAACTCCGTTCACTCCAATGATTTGTTTTTTTTACAGCAATGGCGGCTCATAGAGTCTCACATTTTGTCCCAGAAGTGGTCAGTTTACCATTGTAGCGCATTGAAGCTACAGTAGATGAGACAATTTGTGATGTACTTTTGGATTTCAAGACGTTTAAATAATCATATTGGATTTTAATATTATTATTATTATTATTATTATTATTATTATTATTATTATTATTATTATTATTATTATTATTAGTGTATCTAAACCCATTAACCTGTCATTTTTTTTAATTACCCCTTTTTTAAAGAAAATTAAAAGCAATACATACTGTATACAATAGATGTTAATACATTTTTTAACCAAAATAATGTTGGCCATAACTATGTCAAAAAACTAGGTATGCTAGCTGCTACATTGAGGAATACAGATATTAAAAAAACAAAATTGAGAACAGTTCCAAAAGAGAGATGCATTTCAGTTCAGGGTGTCAGAATATGGAACAATCTAAATGACATCAATTATTAAGCTCCCTTAAATACACGGACAACTTGACTCAAAGAAATTCACAAAATAACAACAAAAACACAGAAAATAACTCCAAAAACACATGAAAAATAAGGAAATACCAAAAACACAGAAAATGACAACAAAAACACAGAAAATGACTCTATTAACACATAAAAATAACAACAAAAACACAGAAAATGACTCTAAAAACACATAAAAATAACAACAAAAACACAGAAAATGACTCTAAAAACACATAAAAATAACAACAAAAACAGAAAATAACTCCAAAAACACATAAAAAATAAGGAAATACCACATAAACAGACAAAATGACTCACAAAAGAAAATTCAAAGCAATACATCCTGTATATAATACATACTAACATAATAACCTAATTACTGTTGGCCTTAACTACATCAAAAAAGTAGGTAAGCTGTTTACACTAATTGTTAATATGATATTACGTTAGGAAAAAACTATTTATGGAACTACATAAACACATACATATGATGGTGTACTGTATACATATTGTCAATCAATGCAGTTATTAATGACAAATTACAAAAAATCCCTGTTATATCACTAGTAATCAATGGATTTGAATGGCCCCCCACTAACTTCTGGGACAGAATTCAGTCTTACATTAATCACGTGACGGTGAAGCATTTTGGACTTCTGTTGTCACGACTCTCTCTATATATACGGCTCTGAAGAGAACTAACAGGTAAACTTGATATGAAACATATTTTAATAGCTGTTATGTGTAAACCATAGAACTGTAACATGGTTCCCAACTTTTCTGTTTAATTACATTGTAAATGACAGTTTTTATAAAATGTTCATGCCAATTACAAAGTCAATTATCTGAACTATATTACAATTAAACTACAATTACAGCAGCAACATTTTTTTTCAATTACAATTCTAAATATGTCTTAGTTGTAATTAATCATCAGTTATGCAATTACAATGATAATTGAGCCCAACCTTGCTCAGTTGTGCAGAGCGTGTTTCATAATGACCCGTGGATATGTACGCACCCCTGTGATTGGACCAACCTGACGTCATATCCTGCTTTAAAATCAGATGCCTCTAAAGTCGTACTCCACACTAGTGGCTCCTCAAACACATGCGTTGCCTCTTCTGGGTGTTGGACCATCAACTGCTCTGTGAAGTGCAAGACCTCCTTCAACAAGAACTCATTCAGTTGAGTCGCCTCCAGTTTGCAACATCCTGAGCTGTCATTGGTCCACTGGGCCGCCCTCGTCAGCAATCCCCCCATTCTACCACCGGGGACACTAAAGAGAAGTGGACTAAAAAAAACACACAAGTATTCAAAGAGAGATGGAAAATTTGGTTTTATTTTTCCACCCGCAAAATAAAATTGGAATCAACTATTTTTCTTTAATACGACGACGTATTAGGACCACGTTAATAAGAGAATAAAGTTGTATCTTAATAAAATCTTAAAGTCATAATATTTCTAGATAAAAGCCGTAATATTTTGAGAATAAAGTCATAAAAATTAAATACAAACTGAATGTTGTGTATGTTGCGGTCACTCGTACATTTAATAACATTATAGAACGAATCTATGTGTACGGTTGCCGCACCGACAATCCCACGTGCTATTGGTACGTAGCGTCTTAGGGTTAGGTTTATGGTTATGGTTATGGTTAGGTTTAGTCTGAGTCACGTGACTTAAACTGGTCAATGAGGGGCGCTGTGTTTATGTTTCACACACGGTGAATTACTGAGCCTTTTGGCCCTTCATCACTATACTGTTATCAGTTTAATGACTTTAAAGTGACTTTGTAGATGTTTATTCTGACAAAAGAAACAGAATGATTTGGTCCTTTAGTAGAGGAGGAACTATGGAAGTGGTTGATTTAAGGCTAGCGCTGTCTTTTTTTTTAAGATATGGCTTTATTCTCATAATATTACAACTATTTCAATCTTGAAATATCATGACTTTAGTCTAATAAAATTACGACTTTATTTTCAAAATATTACGAGTTTAATCTCGTAGTGCTTAGATTTATTAATTTTTTTATGTGGCCCTATTACGTCATCGTCAATTAACTAAAAAAGATCAAATTAATTAATTTCTATCAAAAAATGTAATAAGAATAAACTAATTGACATGCTGTGCTTTGTCAGAATGGATTTACACAGATTTATTTAATTATTTTATTTTATTGCATTATATGGGTCAATGACGTGACAACTAAATATTATGTCAAACTGCATTTCTTTTAGTTAATTAAAAGGTTTAAATGCATAAAAAGATAGCACTTATGTAGTAACTTAGTATATGTGCTTTTTTATAATACTTACTAAATTACTGTTATTTTTTAAAATATCATGTGCTGTGACTGTCTGGCCATGACTACTGTTTTGAAAAAATCTTTAAAATTACTCTTAATCTATTTTCTGCCCTATTTTGTTTATATTATAGTCCTGTATAATATGTCAAAGTATGTTTATATTTATTTACATCATAATATTCATACAAACCGTGCCCGATACACATTTTATTAAATCTTTTTACGTCATTGAGCAATATGTGTGATTCAGTTGTTGTACTTGTCATTTTTTTAATGTTTTTTGGCAACACTAACAGAAAGCATTTAATCATGCTAGCGTTAGGCTTCATTTTGGCTTCCAAAGCTTCTGATTTCAATGATTTCATTTGAAAATTACACCAAAAATAAATCAATTAGTACGTTGGAAAAGTAGCGGCTAAGTAACTGTAAGACAAATGTTAAAGTCTTGATTACTAATAATGAAGTGTAATGACATTTATTCCAGTCATTATGGGAAAATAAGGAGGATATTGTTGCGTGCAGTAATTATGACAATAAGATGAATGTTTGGAACATTCCTGGTGTATTACACTAAAACAAACGTAATAGTGAGCAGAAAGACAGACTGGTTATTTCAATAGTCCAAAAAAGGTAGAATATGTCCTTCTGAGTTTCTATCACTAATCATTGATCAACAATCATCTGCTTAATCATTTAGTCCAGTGACCCCAAATTCTGGTGACCCCAAAAGCTTTCTGTATCTAGAATTACTTCTTTGATAAGATTTTTTATACTGTGTAACAAACACCAAGTACCTAAAATTAGTGCACGAAGTAACCAGATACTTTTATACTGTATTTTATTTATTTATCTAATTTTTCTCTTTCTTTTTCTGTTCATGCTGCATTGTCTTTGCTCTAGATTTATATTTGAGAAAATAAAAGTATAGAATGCAGTTGTTTGAAATTTTAATTTTAAAAATAACAAATCAAGTTATTTTTAATTTAGAAAAATGTAAATTTTATTTTATTAAAACATTTTTTAAATATAATTTCAATTATTTCTATCAATTACTAAACATTTCAGGCGACCCTACATTGGGTCACGACTCCAAGGTTGAAAAACACTGAAATAGTCAATAGGTATTTCTTGAAAAAAGAGATTCATTAATTGATTGATTGATTGATTGATTGATTGATTGATTGATTGATTGATTGATTGATTGATTGATAAGGTTTGGAGAATAAATAATTTGAAATAATTGTAATAAATCTACTAGTAATCACTGTCATTTCATATGAATTAATAGGAGCTGTTTCCTATTCTATTCTTTATTTGCAACAGTGTGTAGACATTAAAAAGGAGATTGTGAAATAGATGTTTGAAATAAAGCTGAAAACTACTATATATTTGTGTATATAATACACTTATATCAATTATAAAAGCGTAATTTACAACGAGCACATCATATGACATTATGTCTAACTCTTGCTCTTAATTACTTTTTGTGACACCGTCATAGAGACATTTTTAATAACTTAAAAATACAGTTTGTTTAGTTTAAAGCCATGAATGCACTGACGTGTTAACGGAGCTACGGACGGTGTGACCGACTATAACTTTACAGTGTTTGGCTCAATGTTGTATTCTATGACAAACATGAAATAACAACTATACTCATTCATTCAGAACATTACCTTTTTTACCTCTTAATGTTGGCTTTCTTCTCAATGTACCCTGCGACCAACAGTATCCATGGAAACCACTACAGCCGAGTCCCGCCCCTTTCAGTTACTGCGCTACAGCCAAACACCACGGTAGCCCTGCAGGGTCAAAACACACAAAACACGTTTTCAAATATTGAAGACTACATGAGCAGCGCTAACAACCCCACACAGAACACATGTGCAATGTTAATTTAATAAAATTACCTTTTTAATAAATAAACTTTGTGGCCTTCGGTCAAATTTTGTAGTGCCCTCAAAATAAATATCTCAAAAATTTTAATCTAAGATGCTGAAAAGAATATGAAGCCCATTATAAAACGCATTAAAAAGAATAATAATAACAATAATAATAATAATAATAATAATAATAATAATAATAATAATAATAATAATATGTACAAATCAGAAAATGACAAAAGTCACAAAAACACCAAACAGCATAAGATAATTATTTAAAAAAAACAACAACATATAATGACAACAAAATACACAAAATGACAACAAAAGAACAAAATAATGTTAAACACAAATTACTGTATTTAAAAATTACAAGAACACACTCAATAAATACATAAAAACACACACATAATGACACAAAAACACGCAAAATGACAACAAGGATAGCCAAAATGACAGAAAAATGCACAAAATTATCACACAAAAAAAAAAATGACAAAACCGTAAAAGGCAACATAGACAACTCTTTTGTTCTTTCCGGTGTTAATGGTCAGATTGGTCATTCATTCTAAATGCTGTTCTGTGGCGCTCACTGTGATAAAAGTTGCCTGAGACATCTAAACTTCTCTAAGTACTTATGCTGCTGCAATGACCAATCAAATGCTGTCTCGATAAACTGTTTGTTATTACAGAATCACATGACTGTTGGTGATGGATGGTATAATGCATACTCACAAAGCTATGTAAATTATTAGTGACCTATGAACTCTTTTCTGGGCCAAATCATAATAATGTCACTACATTTGCTGTAAAGTCTATTATAATCATTTATTAAATTAAAGAAAATATTTTTGTTGTGTGTACTCACTGCCAGTGAAAGAAGACACTGACAACATTGAACATAGGTAATAACATTTAAGTATTGCACTGATCAGAAATGAAGTTAACCTGGGGAAACAGCTTTTAAAATTGATGTATTGTTGGCATTATGCACACACCATTATGGCACACCGCTTAACCCTGCACACCTGGATATGCGGTGTATGTAAAAACTTTCCACTTTTTCATAGTAGACATATTAAGAACATTTAGTTCATTTTACTTTCATTTGAGACAGAAACTCAAGTAAAACAACATGTTCTATATCAACGTGTAGACAGGAAAAATAAATCTAAATGTAAATAATAAATCTAATTTTAAATGTTGAATCTAAATATATATGTCAAATGTAAATGATGAATCTAAATGTTGAATCTAAATCTAAATGTTAAATTGGTCTCAAAGTGTAAAACAAAAGGTTTAAAAATTATGGAAAGTAGGCAGGCCCCGCCCACACCGCTGACTGCAGCTTAGTGTGTGCGGAGGGGGAAAGCAAACTGCCTAACTCAAAAAAGTGGTAATGACTGTGTTGATAACTGCCCTCAGACCGTTTAAGACGTGGAGGATGCAGAAGACCTTGGAGGGTGGGGTGTGAAGTGTGTATCAAATATGGGACTGTTTGAACTTTGTATATGAGAGTTAGAGCGATTTTTCTATATGATAAATGGCACCAGTCGAGAACACAAAGCATGATGGGTAATTTTAACATTGATTCCTGTTTAGGGCTGGACAACCATCATGTGTATAGGGTAATATGAGGAGGTTGTTTAATGCATTTTTCGATTATGGCATGCCATAGTTGCTAACAGTGAACATAATAATAAATGGCGCTAGTCCAAGGCGCAAGGCATGATGGGAAATGTTTCAAGGCAGTCATGAACAGGACTGGGAAAATGTCATTTGTGTGAAATTTGAGGCTGATTGAACTTTGTGAGTCAGAATTATGGGTTTTTAGAAATTGTGGCATGCTTACAAAAATTAGCATTGCAACTTTGCGGCGGTGCCACGACCAAACCATTAGAGTTACGCAAATTCCTAAATTGATTTTTAATCTTCAGTGGGCCCCAAGTGTTCTGGCGGAGTTTGCAGCTAATCGGATGAAGCCCGCCAGAGCAGTTCGCGCAAATGCGTTTCCAGGGCGAAACCCATTTTTGACAATTGATCAAAAATGGCTAACTTCCTGTTTGAGTTTGGGCATGGTCATGATGTAACTTTTTGCTCATCTTGGGGGCAAGAATACACATGGCGATTTTTGTATGAATCGGACAAACCTGCTAGTCGTGCGGTTCCATCTCATTTTGGGCGTCTAGTTTTGTGCACCAACCACCAAGTCAAATTCCTTGTACTGTCCTCAAAACTGTACATGGCAAATAAAACATTTCTGATTCTGATTCTGATAATGCTGTAATTATTGATTTTTTTCATTGCACCAAATTATCAAATTTGGTGCAATTCTTCTGGCTATTCTGACCTTCGGACCCTAATTAAATTGTTTTTGTGATCCAGAGGTCCCTTTGGTAACAAATAGCTTACAAGGCTACATATAAATGCTCGTGAAATCTATTTAGAAACCTAAATTAAACCGCAATACTAAGCACAAGAAAGATGGTCATATCTATGACTTAATAATTTGGGGAAAAAAGTTTAAATCAATCTCCCAATCCGATAGTAACTGGATTTCAAAATGTGAACAGGTTAGCTTACCTGGAATTAGACAATCTATAGCTAGATTAACAAACCCAGTTAATGCCATTGACAACTGAGCCAGTAATGCACCTTGGCACACCAGCTCAATAGGAATCTGACATGGTGTTCTGCTTAAGTACCACTTTTTCTCCTGAGGCCTTCTCCTGAAAAAAGGAGGAGACTGATGGTGAGTGAGAACTAGAAGACAAACACTTTGACAGACGATGAAACCAACTTTATGCTGCTGCAGCTAAAAGACCGTGTCATGGCTGAGGTGTGTGTTGAGGACTCAACAAATAAACAAAAGTAGGCACAAGAAAAACTGGGTAGAGGGAAAAACGCCATGGGATGCGAACAGGAACCAACGTGTCACAACAATGAACCAGCAATCATTCTTTGTCCAAACTACTAAATAGTAAGAAGGGCTTGTCTGGAAATTGGCCACACCTGAGTGCCAAACAGGAGGGTGCTGATCACTCACAACCCAAACACAATGACATCACTGGGAGGTGGAGACATGAACAGAAAGACCTGGGAACAAAAATACACAGAAGAATAAAAATGAAACTGAAACTTCACAGAATAACAGTAGATAAACTAAGACTTACTAGAATAACTCAAAGAGGGTCACAAAGGTGAACAACAAACCTAATACAGACCCTGAAAGATGGGAGAAAAATGCAGAAAAAAGAACTCAGTCAATACACACTGTTTTGTAAAGTATACAATGCCACGTATTAAAGACTTGTTTACTCAGAAAAGACAAGAGGACCCTAATCGACTCGTGAGCATAGATTGATAGCTGTGTGCATGTAAATGCATTGACTCTGACAGGCTGGATTTAACCAGTGGGCCTTGAGTTTGACACATGTCCCTTGCAGTATTTCCTGCACAACAGATGGAACTAAACCATCAGGGCGACTTGGACCTAACCTGCATGTAATGGATCACTTTAAAAACCTTGAAAAAAAAGTAGTTCATCTGAACTTTAAAGAGAGATCCTTGTGGGTTGAGGAAACTATTGTTTTTAGAGGAGTGGATTTATGAGTTAGCCTCCCCAATTGGTATTTGATTTGGAACGAGGATGGAAGCTGTCTAAATTGAGTAACACTGAGGATGTGCAATGGGGGTTCTGCTTTGAGCAAACTAAGACTGTGACGTAAAGCATGTACATCTGTGTCCCATCTGCAATGAAGGGAAAAAAGAAGAGAAGACAAATGGAAGACAAAAAGAAAAACAGGGAAGAAATATCATTCTAAACATGGAATCATAACCATCTAACCCAGGGTGTCATTAGCCAGCCTAATTAATCTTCATTAAATAGGATTAAATGAAATGATCTACACAGTCTGGGTCTCTTACAAAGTTAAACAAATAGGATGTGTGGGCAGAAGCACCTGTTCACTGTCTTAAATGATCTTTGCCCAAACCGAATAAAGCACAATAAACACAACTAGTCTCGCCAATTTTCTCTTGTCATTGATTGAACTGTGTGGAAACGTGCTGAAGACACAAAGACATAATGATTGCATCTGTTCAGTGCAACACTTCATTAACACACACAATAAACATTTTAAAAAAGAGATTTAGCGTAAGGACTAAAGCACACTTCTCTTCCTGTTGGTCTAGATTGAGGGGCAATAAAGTGCGTCTTTGCTTCCAGGTCTGTTGTTTTAACAGGCTTTCTACCAAACCCCATTTGGTGTTGCTTGATTCTCTGTTGTCATAAGAAGAAATAAAATGTGTGACACTGGCCATTGTAATGAGCACCTAAAAGACAAGGTTTTTTTAAATAGAGCACTGTTAAATGAACTCTGACCACAGCCACAGTTGTAAAGAGCCTCTGGGTCCAGTGGGGTTTTTTTTTGTTGTTTTTTTTTTAAGAAAGAGAGAGTAGCAAAGTTTAAAGAGGGGTTTTTGGAATCTAGCACGGGTGACTTGTGATTGACAAGAAGACATTTTAAAACAAGCTCTCTTAGGTTAGGTCTCTCTTAGGTTTTTACTCCCAAATTGCAGTTTATGATCCATATGATGTACTTAATGCGGCAAGCTAATGAGGATCAAAGCTAGTGAGGTTTTCTAAGTTTAATTAAATGTTGATTGGAGTATTTGTCTTGCAGACATATGCATCTATTATCTATATCTTAATCAACAAATTAATATATTTTTTTGGATTTGCATGTTTAATAATACTGAATAAAAATTGTAACCCAGGGTTACTATTACAGTTTTTTTTCGATTGCTAACAAGCATTGGTCTAATCCAGGGGTCTGCAACCTGCGGCTCTGGAGCCTAATGTGGCTCTTTGACTCTTTTTCAATGGCTTCCTGTAGCTTTTTAAAAAAAAAAAATTTAAATGAATTGTTATTTCTTATAGAGGGTATTGGTGATTAATGACATTAACTTCAAATACAATTCTGATAAAACAATTGTCTAACCTAAAAATAAATCTCATTGTACAATAACTCAGCACCTTCCAATTTCATCTCCTGCAACATCTACAGACCATCAACTGTCCTGCACCTGTGGCTAACCTTAAGTTTTAAATCCCTGGTAAGAAACTAAACCAACAAAAACACTATTCTGGAAGAAAATAGAGACTTTATTTGTGTGGGGAAAGATTTATTTAAATGCCAACTTAATATGCATGCTTGATATGTTGCAAGAAATGAACAATTAACATGTAACATCACATGATCCCGTGTTCAAGTTATTTTTTGTAGCCCTTCAAACCATTAACTCATGAAATTATTCAATACTATTTTAACTATATAGAATTGAATACACTATATTGTCTTCATTGACAAGCAATTATTTTCGACTCCATAAAGACTTTAATCCATTGAAAGTAAAGGTTGCAGACCCCTGGTCTAAACTGAAGTCCTGTGAATCACTTTTCATAACTTTCACACAAAATACATTCAGTGACCACAGTCACCAAAACCCATGACCTGCAAAACACTAAAGTTCTACAGCACATTTTTCAAATGTGAACAACCTTTGTTCAAAACAGTTAAAAACACAATCAAAACAGAATAATGGGGAAAAACATTGAAATCTATTGAAAATTATATGAAAATATTGACAAAATAAGAATAAATAAAACTATAATGCAATTTCAAACACAGCTGAGTGTAGTAGTAGCTGAAAACGGATTCAGGTGTTCTGTGTTGGATTCGTGGATTCTGACTCTTTTGCTAGTTGGTATCAAAGAGCAGTGGGTGGGGTTAGAGAAAGAAGAGCGAGCAGAGGGAGAGGAGGAAGGAGAGGTGTGGTCTCTGATGAAATCAGGTCCACAGTGATTGAGCATGTGTTCAATCATGGACTCTCTGAGAGAGGCTGGTGTAAAGGTACAGACAAACTTACAGCGTTCAACATCAATTCCAGCAAAACAACAGTTAAGACTTGCATCTTACAATTACTGTATTGAAACGTATTTCACAAAATAAAGTCATCTAAATTATGTTTTTTTATATATATAGTATTTTGTGTTTTATAGTACTGTACTCTATAATTCAGATGCATAGGAATTCTCAGATTATAATTTTTTTGTTTACAGTAATCTTTAAATGTTTTGCAGTACTGAATTACAAAACACTTTAGAGGATGAGATTAAGTGATGAGCTGAGATCCCTGATGGACATACAGACTGTATTAGGAGTTTAGAACATGTGACTTCAGTTTGGACCAATGCTTGTTAGCAATCGAAAAAAACTGTAACTGTCAGGGTCAGTATTTATTTATTTATTTATTTATTTATTTATTGTCAGTCATGCCTTGTTTATTTATTTCTTTGTTGTTTAGATTTCTAGTTCCTGTTTTGATTATTGTGTTAACTCTTGTGTTGTTGTGTTTACAGGTACACCTGCTCGTGCCTCCACCACGCAGTGATGTCAGTGTTTTGTTTTTTTAGAAAGTGTCTATTTGTACGGTTGCTGTACGGACAACCCCCGGTGCTATTGGTATGGTTACCGAAGTACACGTACAAAGCGTTTTAGGGTTAGGGTTAGCATTAGGGTTAGCATTAGGATTAAGGTTAGGTTATAACCCAATATTGCAACAATTTTTAGGATTAGGGTTAGGAAATGTATGCTAGAGTCCCAGAGAGCATCATTAACCTGTGTCTTTATTTTTCTCTGTATATCAAAAATATAAAAGTTGTGAGGTTTTTCCAAAATCCCAACTCGTCTCAATATTAAGATGTTTTATGGACCCAAACCTCTCAGTTTGGGCAAAATTCATTTTTCTTCACAAACGATGCTGCCTCCCTCTCCACGGTCGCACATAGCAGCTGCTTCCACTCATAGATGTTCACTGTGGTTAAATAAAAACACAGATCCTTTCTCCAGCTCTCTCCCTCCTTACTCTTCTGTCCCCTCGCTTTATCTCCTGCGGTGTATTCATTATTTTGAAAATGCATTCTGAGAGGCTTTGGGAGTTTGGCACTGCCTTATTCGCTAAGGCCCAGAGATCACTAATACAGTTTGACTTTGGGCTTAGGACCTCTCTGGTAATACACTAAGGACTCTTTGTTCTTCCTGCTCTTGATGTCATGATGACAGAAGAGCTGAAGCAGCATCTGATGAGAGTGAGGAAGACTCGAGGCAATAATGAAAAAAAGGGGCGCGGGGGGGGGGTTAAGAAGTAAAAATGATACCTGTGGATGAAAAGAGCAGACAAAGAATTTGAGTGGAGGACAGAACATTTAGAGAACAGCTGATAATTCTAGCTCTTTACTTTAGCTGGGTTTGTGTTCAGGACAAACCAAAATAACAGCGAGATCCTTGTCAGTTAAAGGGCGGCTTGTTTGTGATGCACTGTAACAGATTGTACAGTGTGGAGATGATTTTCAGGCATATAAAGCAGAAAGCAGTACAAGGTAAAGGTGAAGCTCGTCATGGACTGCCCTGCTTGTTTCTCCTGAGAGCATCACAGCCCGTTGTCCCTGCAGGCAACACTCAGGGAAAAGTTAGTTACTATCTTCTGTCCTAAACATACTAAAACCTTGTTTTTCAGTGAGTTTCCTCAACCAGCCTCTTACGCCTTCTCCAATTCACTGCTTTCTGTCTGCATATGATCTGTTTTTGTTGTTTTATGGTGTTTTTTTTATTATTTACTTTAGTTGTACCTCAGTGAGCTCTACATCAGGATGTAAGTTTGATTGGAGATGCATTTGCGTGCCTGATCTGCTCTAGATTTTGTTTGCGTGTTCACATCGGTCCAAACAAAGCGGCCTTTCTGGAAATGTACGTCGCTGTCAAGTCCAGAGGTGGCGTATGGACGTTTCTACAGCTATTGATACTTTTGGCAACACAGTGTTAAACCACACGTGGCTGTGACTGCATTTTTAATCCATAATCATCTTTGAGCATGTTGTAATCCAAAAGGTTCTGAGTAGATGGTGAATCTCTGCTCCTTCATCTGGCTGTAAATGAAGTTTAGAAATCCAGGAGCGTGACGCTGGATTTCAGCCAATCAGAGATCTTTCTACAAACACATGTGCTCCATGAACCGTTTCGGGCGTTTATATTTGCTGCTCGACTGAAGTCAGGCACGTTCACGAACCAATCGGTAGTAATTTGGAGATGAGGATCAAGAGCTGATACAGTGGCCAAGTGGTTAATGTATTAGACAAAATCTACAATCTGTATAATGTGATGAAGCAATAAAACAATGAACATGTATGTGAACTGTCTCATAAAAATGTAGATATTGTAAAATACGTTAAACACTTGGTCACTGCATCAGCTGTCAGTTCTCGATCCTCATCTCCACATAACGTTAACCTAAATATAAACAAGGAGAATCACTCTCTAAGACTATTTTTGTTCATAAATGACTCTAACAACCTTTTTCTAACAATCTGTGGAGGCAAATTTCAGCATCCTGCCTTTACAGTGAAGAAAAGTGACTTTGTTTCAGTCATATCACTGGCTGCTGTGCTAAAAAGACACAGCCCACTGTCTCCAAATCCTCGCTTCTGATTGGTCAATCACATACAAGGGGGGGGCGGGGAGGGGAGGGGCCATTTCTACAAGCATGAATCAGTTACACAGACGTCTCACAAAATGTGTTGCAAAACTCAAGCAGCGCGATTCACATGAGAAAAGTAGTTTGTACATCTGTAGATTGGAGAAGTTGTTACTGGAGAGTTGTTGTTGTAAACGTTCATTTATGCAAGTAATTAAAAAACATGTGAATAAATGTTGGATTACAAGTTTGCAGCTGTAACTTTATGTGTAAATATCAGTCTGTACACTTTTTTCCATAATTTATTTCACGTGTGTGGATTTTTTCTACACGCTCACATCACATTCTACAAGCTCTCACATTTTGGAACATGTCTACCTTCATATGGTTGCTCCATGGAAAGCAGGCTACTATAACCATATCATCTGTGTCTCCTTCCCAGATCCCTTAGTTTTAGTCACAACTAAATGAAATTAGGATTTCAGTTGACATTCTGTTACAGATACAGTCAACTAAGATATAAAACATGAGAGTTAATGCATTTTTAAAGCTTAAATAAGCATTGATCAGCCTGATATGGGATGCCCCAGGGCAGCTGTAGCTACAATAGTAGCTTACCACCACTAAGTGTGGCGTGAAAGAATAATCCCTTGATTCTGTAAAGCGTCTTTGAGTGTTCAAAAAAGCTCTATATAAAATTGATGTATTATTATTATTATTATTATTATTAAGGCTTGTTCCACATAACAAAAGTAGTTTTGATCCTTAGTTGTGAACATTATAGTTTAGTCTTTAACAAAAACTACACTATACAAAAATAACAATTCATTTTGATGAAGTTTTCATTCACATTTTTATTTTTTATTTTTTCTGTTATTTGGTTATTGCGACTTTAAAAAAAGATAGTTGATGAAAACTATGAAAAAGCTGCTTTTTCAATTATTGATTATTCTTGTTATTTTTCTAGGATGGAGCTAAATCTCTTTAAAACAGCTGGAGAGCAAAAGAGGAGCTTATTGATTTTGAGGAAGAAAAAGCTAACAAAAGTTCAGATAACATACGGATGCCCCTGTTAACCTTACACTTAACACTAACGTGAAAACATGGCGAGAGTGAAGCTCAGATCAGATTCAGCGACTGACAGGGTGACCAGTAGTTCAACCAGATGGGGTAAAAACATCCACGTCCCTCAGCTGAACCATGAATCACTCCAATACAATAAAGATGGAGAAGGTGCATGATTTTATTATTATTTATCATAATACACAAATATTAAAGTAATAGGTTATAGAAAAAGCAGTTTGTTAATGACTAACAAGTAACTTAGATTTTAATTACAGCAAAAATTGAGTTAAAAATGACTTAATGACTGTAATGTGGTTGAAAAGTGTAAATGGTTGATCAGCTTTAGGTCGGCTTCATTCCAACTCGATCCGGGTCGGGTCTAATTTTGTAGGCCCAGTTACTGGTACCTTTACCACAATAAGTTACATGACACATGAAATGTTGTGTAAAATCACTTTTTTAGTCCAATTACAGTAAAAATAAGGCCTGTATAGAATTAAACAGTTTAAATGTAAACTCTACTTTAATCAAATTAAAAAGAGATCAGTTTATTGGTAAATGGCATTGTTAAAGAACATTATTTTTATGTTTTTATGCATTTATAAATGTTGACACATTTACCATTGTCAAATCTAACATCTTAAAGGTGCATTAAAAAGATTGAAAACTTACATTACATATTGCTTATTCCAGGGATTTTTCACTGACGGGACTAATATTTTGTGAGAATTTTCTAATGATAAAGCTAAGCATGAGATTCCAAATCTTAAATATATATTGTTTGATCTTTATTTTCAAGTAGCAAATGTCATCAGTTTGTAACGGAATACTTCTAAGACATAAGGAAACTTTTAAGATTGATTAGCAAAACTAGAGAAATGAGAGTTCTTTAAGGACTCTGTGTCAGGAACAAATGATGAAAAGGTCTCTACGCTCCGATGAATAAAGCCTCAAAAGCAGCTGGAAACCAGACCAAATACAGTAGATCATGGTCATTTTTTATTATAGAAAGACAGGAGTCCCCGACACTTCTTCAGAGGATCCAGGGTTTGGATTGGAAGCTTCATCAGGACAAGATGAAACTGGAGCATCCGACAAAACAATTTACAGAATCCCAGGAGCAGCAGCAAATATAGAGAAAAGGAAAGCCGTGCACAATTTGTTCAGGAAGAAGAATAATCAACCAGAAGCCAAGACATTCTGGGCCAGAAATTCCAACTAAGGTTGCACAAATACAAGAAAAGAGAAAGTAAAAACTAGCTACTGTTTAAATAGACATGAGCAACTTGTGGCCCAGGGGACAAATTTTGTGCAAACCCCAAAACGTGTAAACAAAGTGACTCTAAAGTCACACAAAACAACAAAAACACAGTAAATGAAAACAAAATCACACAAATATATTTGTTCTTTCGTGTGGCCCTAGAGTCAGACAATCACATATTGACCCTTACTATCTCTGAACTAGACACTCGCTGTTACCCTTGGTAACAGGCACAAATTAAATAGCACAAGAAAAACCTGCATTTTGGAAAAAACACTCAAATATCGCTAAAAGCTTTTTACGCTTTCATGAGGTTTTTCCAACATTTTGATATTGAAATATATTGCAAAGGCACAATAGAAACACTTTTCCCGCAATTACAAGTCACATGATGCAACGTACCTGATCACATGACCTCTCAGAAAAAAGTTTGAAAAGAGTTACAAGGCTTAACATAACCTTAAATGGAAATATGTTTAAAGTACATAAATACTTTGTTAAAATGTTTTGAAATATCTTGAAACCGTAGGAACAAAATCAAACAATTTAATCTGGTAAAAACAAGGAAATGATTTGTGGCGACTGCTGCATTTGAGCAGAATAATGAAGTAGTTTCAGAAGCTGTTAGATTATGTCCACTATCTGTGTTCATTCACTACGTTCTTTACAGAATATCAAGGATTGTTGAGGAAAAGGCCAAACTCTAACCCTAACATAAAGGTTCACACAGTTTGAAACTTTGAGTTCATTTCACGAGAAGGTGACATTTTTATGTTGACTTTAGAGGAATCTGTGCTACCTCCACAAATCTGGTCTGATTAGAGTGTGACAGGCTCGCCTCCTGTCTACACACACAAATCCTCATTGGACCTCGGCTCCTTTATTAGAAATTACATTTACTCGTAAAGGACGTAACCCTTTATATAATCACACAGCGTGTTGCTGTTCTTCCTTTAAAGAGCAAACCTTCCAAGCTTGATTTTGTTTGTCTTGCGTCACGTGAGTTCCCATGAAACGGCCCTGGTGGCCAATGATGCTTGATTAGAAACACACTCCTGCACCACATCCAAGGTGTGTTCATAGCCACCCTGTGCCTTTCCTCACACACAAACATCCCAAAGAAACATGACAATGTGTCAAAACAGTGCATGTAAGTTCAACACAGGCTGGACCTTGACCTCGGGATCGAGAACAAGCTGAGAGGTACATCCTCGACTGTCAGGAGCCTCTTTGGACTGTTGATGCAGAAATGCCAGGAGATCCTAACATTCAGTATTTTCCTGAACATAAGCAACAGCCTAAATGCAGGACATCTGTTGCAAGTTCTAATGCTCACTGAAGTTAATGTGAACACCTATAACATGTTTAGCTATGCTTGGTAGATGTAAGTCTGTTTTCATAAATACAGAGTTTCACATGGTTCACCTTGGTTTGAAAAGAAAGAACAAAAAGGTTCTCTGAATCATTAGGACACATTTTCTATTGTTATTTTTGAAACAAAAAAAAGATGATGGAAAAGATTAAGGACAAAAATATTGTCAAACTAGTCACTGCACTTGTTGACATTAGGTTCTCCCCTGTTATTAGATTAGAAAAGTAACAATTGCCTACTTTTGTTAAGAATGTTATTTAAGTTGAATTTGCATTGGGGTGTTACTGCTCTTGGAATGCCAGGATATTATATATTGATAATAGCTTTTTGCCGCTGTCTGATATGGCGATATTGGACTTACTTTTGGATGTAATATTGGACATTATGGGACAATATCGCAGAATCTCTAAATATAGAATTTTTGCCTTTTGATTTTTATTTGAAAAATGCCTTGATTTGAATCTCGTTTTCATTTCTCAACAACATCTGAATCCTCGTGACCCTGCAAAAAAGGTAAACAGATCGGGAAAAGGATGGATGGATGGATGGATGGATGGACAACATCTGAATCTTGTTATCATGCATCTTGTCTTGATTTAGTTTTTTTACTTTAGGAATTAGTAGCAAACAAATGAATATTGTCTGACATCAAAAGGAACCCATGTTCCTGCTGCTGATGACGCAGTGTGAAGTTTGGCCACAATCTTCTATTCAAACCACAGTTCAAATCTCTCCCTTTTCCCTCTCAAACTAACGACCGATTAATGTTTGTGTGGAAAGCCTGATTTTATTAACTTCTTACATTCCTGCATTGAGAAATGATCAAAGGCCATTAGTCATTATCACCATCATCATCATCGTCATTATAGTCATCATCATCATCATCATCGTCATCATCATCATCGTCATCATCATCGTCATCATCATCATCATCATCATCGTCATTATCATCACCATCATCATCATCGTCATTATCATCACCATCATCATCATTATCATCATCATCACCATCATCATCATTATCATCATCATCGTCATCGTCATTATCATCATCATCGTCATCGTCATTATCATCATCATCATCATCGTCATTATCATCACCATCATCATCATCGTCATTATCATCACCATCATCATCATCGTCATTATCATCACCATCATCATCATCGTCATTATCATCACCATCATCATCATCATCATCGTCATCATCATCATCATCATCATCGTCATTATCATCATCATCATCATCATCGTCATCGTCATTATCATCATCATCATCATCATCATCGTCATTATCATTATCATCATCATCATCATCGTCATTATCATCACCATCGTCATTATCATCACCATCATCATCGTCATTATCATCATCATCATTATCATCACCATCATCATCGTCATTATCATCATCATCATCATCGTCGTCGTCATTATCATCATCGTCATCGTCATCGTCATCGTCATTATCATCACCATCATCATCGTCATTATCATCATCATCGTCATTATCATCATCATCATCATCGTCATTATCATCATCATCGTCATTATCATCATCATCATCATCATCGTCATTATCATCATCATCTTCATCGTCATTATCATCATCATCATCATCATCATCATCGTCATTATCATCATCATCGTCATTATCATCATCATCATCATCGTCATTATCATCATCATCATCATCATCGTCATTATCATCATCATCATCATCGTCATTATCATCATCATCATCATCATCATCATCGTCATTATCATCATCATCGTCATCGTCATTATCATCATCATCATCATCGTCATCGTCATCGTCATTGTCATCATCATCATCGTCATTATCATCATCATCATCATCATCATCATCATCATCATCAATTTTTCACTTGTTATTTACTCTGTAGTGGATCAAACTGTGGCTTTAAGTTGTACACAGTGTTAAAATAGTTGGACATCACTCTGACGTCTGTCAGAGTTTCATTATGACGAGCAGCAGCAGCCCACGTGCACACCTTGAGTGCGCACAGCTGATCAGCTCAGCGATGCAGCACCCATCATCCTCAGCGATGCAGCACCCATCATCCTCCCAGGATAAGGAATGGACAGCGCGGGTAAAATGTAGTGAAATGTAACATATTTTGTCCCGTCTACAATTCGTAAATGTGAATATATTAGAAATGCTGATGGTCAATCCTTTGGGTGTGACTCTCTCTGCATCCCCCGTGACAGTTTATCGGGGCGCTGAACTTATTCCAGGTTCAGAAGCGTGTAAGAGGAAAATAACTTATGCAGACGAGAGAATGCGCGTAAGGCCAGATTTGAATAGGAACGCCCACATTTCAGGGCTGCTCCATCCACAGTGCGTAACTGGGATGATGGCGTGTAGCGACTGAGAGCCAGAAACACGGGCTTTTTGGGCTTAAGCACATGGGAGAATAGAGCCCATAGTGAATTCCTCGCAGCAGGTGAGGAAACTGTGTCACAATGATTTGGGGAAGCACCTGGTTTACCACCCTTTATTTCAGATCTTAGTGAATCCACCCCTTGGTGGGGTATTTGAGGAACTGACCCAACATAACTGAGTCAAATTTGATCGGACAATTTTGAACCAAGATATACATTTTTGAAATTTTGCCAATAATGAAAGATCAGATTTTTTAATTAAACTGGTCCAAAATTAGTTCAATATTCTGGATCCCCAGAAATGTTATGGAATCTTCCATGGCATAAGGTTTGTGCACATCCGTGATGTACTTTAGATGTAACCCTGCTAACAGACAAGCAAATAAATAAACATGTTTAATGAGAACTGTGATTTAGACTTTGACATGCTTGTAAACTGAGGTAAAGCTCATGATTACAGAATAGGAGTAATTCTGAAATTACGAGTTTGTTATAATCTCTATTTTGTTAAGCGCAGTGAGATGACTTTGTTGTAATTTGCGTTCTATAAATAAAGTTGAGTTGAGTTGCGTAATACCACACAAATAATATCATTAAACTCCTGATAATGACATTGCCATTTTGAGAAGATTAGCCACAAAATCCTGGCGGGACTGAATCGTGTGTTCAGTCTCCGTGTTCCTCGTCTTCTCAGACAGCATTCCTTGTTCGTACCGTCATCGCCTCTCAGCCTCTGAAACGTAAAGCGAGCCATCATTAGTGTTGGATAATGACAGATCCTCATGGAATTTTATCCTCTTGGATTTACCCACAATTTCTCTTCGATCCCTGCAAATGTAAACTATTGAGATCTATAAAGCTGACAGCGGTGCAGCATTGGCCTAACAGATGAAAGTATTATCACTGTTGGTCTCTTCTCTGAAGTCACTCAGTGTCAGACTGCCGTCGGGTGGCCTGAGGTCCTGCCCAGCACTACAAGCCACAGTTTTCTGTAGGTCTTTGGTTTCGTCCCTGCTCTTGAGCTGCTATTAAGTGTCCCATGAGTGTTAATGAGCAGTGACCAAGCCTCCTTGTAATCCACTTACTGCCATTACTCTGGGTCAGTTTGGCTACAGCAGCTGGATGAACGACTGCAGCTTTAGTGAAGGCAGCCCACAACCTGCTATTCTCATTTTAATGAACCTGCATTGATCAGGCTTCTCCTTCCTGCAAATTTATCTTGGGAAAAAAATAGATTTCTTTTGTTTTTTGGTTTTATATTCTGTGCCAACTTAAAATACTAATTTTAGTTATTAAAGTGATTACAATTATGTTTTTATGGTTACTACAAAAAAGTAATTTTCATTAAACTATAGTATAAGGTCAGAAGTGGAGTGGTGGCCTATTGGTTACCAAAGCAGACTTGTAACTATATGGTTGCCGGTTTGAAACCCACTGTGGATCATTGCTATGTGGCCTTAAGCAAGGCCCTTTAATAATAATGCATCAATTTTATATAGCGCTTTATCAAAGACACTCAAAGACGCTTTACAGAATTAAGGCATTATTCTTTCACTCCACACTTAGTGGTGGTAAGCTACTGTTGTAGCCACAGCTGCTCTGGGGCAGACTGACGGAGGCGAGGCTGCCATAGTGTGTCACTCACACACTACATTCATACTAGGCAATGTGGGTGAAGTGTCTTGCCCAAGGACACAATGACAGATACCACTGGGGTGACTGTACCCCACTGTGGCACCTGGAATTCTCAGTGGTCTCCATCCACCTACTAACCAGGCCCAGACCTGCTTAGCTTCATAGATCTAACGGGAACGGACAATGACAGGCTGGTATGGTCAGACAACACGATTTACCCTATCCGCCAATTTCCACTGCATGCGGCTCCGCTGCGTTACGTCATCACCGCGTCACCGAAGCTGATAGGTTTCCATTTTAGTCTGTGTTAATTTCCACCGGGTCCGCTGCGCTGCGTGTCTGCTCCTTCCCAGATGCGGTAGTCCGGTGCCCTCCACCAGATATATGCAGGGCTTCTATGGTGGACACCGGAGCACGATGCATCAATCAGCACAGAGCAAATGAAGCTAAACAGGAAATTTAGCACGTACTCCGCAATAAAATATTGGGTTACTTTTCAAAATAAAACACTTCAGATTATATTTCAAGTAAATACATCACCAAAACGTCATAATGTGTAAAAACAAATTCACATCCACTATATTGTTTCCTCTCATACTGTAACTCACTGTAAACTGTTTTACTGGTACAGTTTTATCTCTTCTCTGTTGGCTGTTGATAAAAAATGTGTCTACGACAAATCCAGAGTCCAACCTTCGTTCTCCTTCGTTCTCCTTCTTGTTCTCCTTCATTAGGAACACTGACCTGTTTATCTGTTTATTGTTGTGTTTATAACATACATTTAACCGCGTTCTCGCGTGATTATATAAATATTGTGAGAACTCCTCTGTCTCGTGACGTCACAGTCGTTCAACCGGAGAGCACCGCGGCGCTCTCAAAACTCAACCGGTGTGAATTACCGGACAGCGGTGAAATACCGGATCGGTGCCGTACTGTAACGCAGCGGAGACGTATCCAGTGGAAACCCCGGGTAACGGCTCCTCAGTGCATAGCCTAAAGGGGGCCAAATGAAAGAAGAAGATAGTATCAGGTAAGAAAGGAGCAGTATTTACTTTTGGGTTATTCAAATTATTGAGTTGGAAAGAAAAACATTTTTTTTTTTTTTTTTTTTTTTTTTTCCTTTGTCTGCACATTCTGTTGAAGGTTAACACTACAAGAAGTGCAATCTTTTAACAGCAATGCATATTTTATTATTGCAATTAAATAAATGAATTTATTTCATTGCATAATTGTGACCATCACCAGCCCTCCCTAGGGAAGGGTAAATACTTTATTAAAGGGAGGATGTAAAAGAGAGAGGGCAGTGTTACACCAGGGTGAGGGGGGTGGGGGGGGGGGAGTTAACAGGGAGGAGGGATACAAGTTAGGAAAACGAATGGGTGGGGAATAATCAATAAGTTTCAAGTGATGTGATGTGAAATTGTGGTTGTGTATATTGTGCTTATTGTTGTGTTATCAAGCCAGTCTGGTGACCAGTGTGCGGCTTAGGAATAATGATGGTGGCTGTGAGCAGAGGAGGAAGTGAGTGGAAGTTACATAAAACAGGTATTTGGGAACAACGTGTCTATGGTTGAGCCCAGTATGAGTGTTATCCCACAGCCCGAGGCCAGTGCGTCCATGACAAATGTGATTCCAAGAGCCGCTACTGCAAAACCCATAAGCCGCCCCCGGGCCCGAAGAAGCAGTCGGGCCAGCAGAAAGAGCGAGAGATCTAGGGGCCCCCGGCGACCACCCCACGGCCAAGCAGCCCCCCGAACGCCCCCAAGGTCCCAAGCCGAGAGGCTGCCATTGCCCCCCCCATACACACCCGAAAAGCCCCCAAGGAGCCAAGGACCCAGCGCACCACGCCACCGACTCCAACCCCCAACCCCCAGGCCCCCCAGCCCCCCACCCCCCCCACCACCACCCACACCCCCGCGCCCAGCCCCCCGAGGGGAGGGCCCAGAGAGCCCCCCGCCCGAGACCCCAGCGGAGGAGCCAAAGCCCACGCCCAGCAGACGACCAGAGCCACGCCGAACGGGTAGCCGGCGGGCCCCCGCCGGTGAGCCCAGAGCCAGCAAGGACCCGACCCCAGGCCAGGAGGACCCGGAATGGATGCAGCACCAGGAGCAGCCCGCCCAGGGCGAACGACCACACCCCAAGCCGCATAAGGTACCAGGGGGCCGCCGGGAGTCCCCCCGCCGGTCCCCAGGCACCCCAACCTAGCCCCCCCGGGCGCCCCAGATGCTGATGCCGCCCGCGCCACGAGCTTCAGTTCTTTAAAGCCAGGGCCCCCTCCAGAGGCCAAGCCAGACCGCCCCGCCGGGATGTGGCCCCCTAATTGAAAAACATTTTTAAGTTGACTTGCCTTCATTTAAGGTTGTCCATCCATCCGTTTTTTGTGCTTATTCATGGTCAGGTCGCGGAGCAGCAGCTTTACCAGCAAGGCCCAGACTTCCCGCTCCCCGTCCACTTCATTCAGCTCATCCTGGGGATCCTGAGGTGTTCCCAGGCCAGGCTTGGGTCTTCCTCAAGGTCGCCTACATGTGGGACGTGCCCTGAACACCTCACCAGGAAGGAGCCTGGCTGGCATCCTTACACGGAATTCCTCCTGGATAAATGAGCTTCTCACCCTACGGGAGAGCCCAGCCACCCTACAAAGGAAACTCATTTCGGCCACTTGTACAATCTTGTTCTTTCGGTCACAAGCTTTGCCTTTCTGCTCAGCTCCCTCTTCACCACAACGAATCGGTGCAGACGCCACACCAACCCGCCTGTCGATCTCTCGCTCCATCCTTCCCTCACTAATGAAAAAAGCAGCCAGATACTTGAACTCTTCCACTTGGGGCAGAACCTCATCCCCAACCCAGAGAAGGCACTCCACTCTTGTGGACTCTGATTTGGAGGTGCTGATTCTCCTACTGACCTAGAACCAATATACAGAGAGCTGAAGGTCACGGCCTGATGGAGCCAACAGGACCACATTATCTGGAAACAGCACTAACCCAATACTGATGCCACCAAACCGGACCCCGTCGACACACTGAGTGCGCCTATGAATTCTGTCCAGAAAAATTCTGAAAAGAATTGGTGACAAAGGGCAAAAACAAGTGCGACATATGTGGTCCAAGCTCTGACTGCGGTCGTACAGGGAACGGATGGCTCGTACCAGGAGGTCCGATACCCTATACTTCCGGAAAACTCCCCACAGGAATCCCCAATTCCACAAAGCACTTGTGGAATGATTGGGCAACCCATGAACCTTCAAGGACCCTGCTGATGGTGTAAAGCTGGTCCACATTTTAAGTTGTTCTAATGCAAACTTATTTAAAAAAAAAACCTTCTCATTTAGGTGTTACCAATTGAAACAATTCAATTTAGTTGATCCAACTGTTTTCTTTTTTCTGTGTGTTCCAATTCAGTACAATGAATTTGGCTTCATCCTATTTGAATGTGTAACCATCTACTCACACTTGTTTGATTGAAAACCCATCAGACACAAGCTGAATATTAGAGGATTGTACAGTTGTGATAATAAAAAGACACAGTGATGTTATTTTTCTCTTTTATCCTAACAATATTTGCAGCACAAGGATGGTCGTGACTGCGCTAACGTTTATAATGACAGCTTAGAATCTGTGTAATTAAAACAGCTTCAATTGGAGCTGATGAGGCTCGGGGGAGGGCCACAGGGAAAGTTTAAGAAAATACAGGTGGACAGCTGTGAACTCCCCGAACATCGCCGGTGCCTCTGTAGCCTCGGCCCCTGAACCCTGCTTTCACTCCACGTGTGTCAGAGGGATTGTTTTAGCTCCACGTGAACTTTTAACCTCTTTGGTCTCATTTACAAAATTCAGGCACACAGTCAGAGGGGCCCATAAAAACCCCATCTGGGAGTGTATACATTCACCAGCCTGAGTTAATGACCAACAGTACTGAGACTTATTCCACCAATCACCTTGTTATGATTACCACCCACTCTCATTAGGGTGAAAACGTGTTTTTAAGCTAAAGGAGGAAGGAAGGCATCCTGCTGCTTGCCTCTCACTCCTACCCTGTAATGTGGAGATATGAGTGACGCTGAGACCCTTGACTATCAACATGAGGTAATGGTGAAGAAAGAGACAGGGTGGGTGGAAGCTCCTGACCTAAAGCCCCCATTAGCATACAGTACATTATTCTTCATGGTCAAAGGCATTTATTCAGGGATGAGGAAAGCAGACAGCGTTTCAGGCTGGCTCTGATGGTAAAACCATGGTGATGAGCCACATCTGAAACTGGGCACAAGAAAGATGGTGAGGAAGAGAGTCTGACTGTGACTCTCAGCAGGGATCCTCTTCCTCTTTACACAGTACGCATGGCTTTTTTATGTTCAGCAAGGGTAATTTGTCACGTTACACAGTCTGGGCTGATCCTTTTGAACCCTGTTGAGGATAACGGCCGTGGCACTGTAATTTCTAAGCACTAAATCAAAATGATTGCACTGTATATTGTAACATAAGATGGAGACGTTTCACAGTAGGACATGTCACTGAGAAGGATGGGTTTTAGTGAGTTTTCCATGACTCCTGCACATACATCACTGACACTGTCATTCAAATTCTAAACAATAAGATCCGTTAATGCATGGATTTATGAACATAAAAATAAATCCATCATTAGGACGGGGAGTGATTGATGTGGACGTACACTAGGGAAACAAAGGCAACGTTAGTCTGAGGGGATCTGAGATGAAAGGGGAACGTTAGATACAATAAATCCTTCAATTGCTCACACATTCTGTAGAAGTCTTCCAGTCGTCAGAAGAACTGGGGTAATAAAGGAGAAGTAGGGCTTTGATTTGGTGAGTGCTGGTCTGTGATGTGGGAGCCATTGGCTAGCTTCACCTCACCTCAGCAGGCAGCTCGCTTGTCAGGGAATGTCAGAAAATAGTAAAAAAAAAAAAAGAGAGAGAAGAGAAAGTGGGTGATTTGTGATCTTACAGCCATCAGAAGCTACATGCAGACTGACTTTTATAAAAGTTTATGAAGATTTATGCATGAGTTACATCATCTTATTGACGTATGTTGCTTTTTTACACTCGCTTGATGATCACTGAGGGAAGATACCTGACAACACACTGACCAGACACACAGTCAATCATAAGGTCAAGACTAAGGCTGTGTTCAAAATGTCACACTCAGTACTATACACTACAAACTCAATGAGTATCTTCTATATACTATAAGTACAGTTAGGATGATGAGGGGACCCGCTGAAGTATACTCCAAGGTTTCCCAAGATGCATTTCAAACCTATAACAACACAAACCTGAATCACACAAAGGCTAAATATCTCTGTTGATTCTCCACCTTTGAAAGTTCTGAAAACATTTTAAGTGAGAAAGTGACCAAGTAGAATATCAACATGTGCTCATTTGATTCACAAAACTCAGGAAACACATTTCATGCCGACCAAAACTTCTGGTGAAACAAGAGCTGTATTTACAAAAGCAATAAAAAAAAAAAAAAAAAAAACTAATAGAAGACAAGAAGAGATGCTTTTGTTTTGAAAAGGGGTTGTTTGACTTTTAGATTGAAGCTGGTCCCTGGACCATTATACATTCCGTTCGCAATGCATCATGGGGCGGAGTATGACTAATGTGCCCACACTACATACTAATTTTGACATCAAACTTAGTATTAGTATGTTAGTATGCAATTTCGAACACAGCCGAAAACTTTGGTTAAAGTAACATGAAGTTTTTTGGACTGTCAGAGAATACTGTACATACTCAAAATATCAAAATGTCCAAAAAGTTAAAAGGCAAAACTAGTCGTCTGTCACTACTTAAGAAGACAAAGAGTCTCAGGCACATTGTTAGTGAAAAAAAGGCATTTCAGTCGTTAGTGCCAACAGCTTTATGCTTCAAGTCAAATAAACACAAGGACAAAACTACTGCCAAAGACATGAGTTGACAAATGGCACAAGTTTCAGGGTGTTTGCATAGAACTTTACAAGTGAAACAAGGACAGCTTCATTAGTTCCCTGAATGAGAGAACCTTCTCACACAGAAAACTTTTGGTAAAATCATCCAGAGAACTTTCTGCCTCTGGTATAACAATGTCAGAGGAAATGGGTTCAATTCACACTCACTTAAGACCTCCGGAAAGTCCGTGGCAGTCCATGTGTAAGTGTTACCACAGCCAGCGGAGTCGCCCGCAGAACTCAGGGTGGCATTTTGTCCTGTGTTGAACATGTATCATAGAGTCTGGTCGCTTTGGAAAGGGAAAGGTCTGCTCATTCAGCAGTTGTGGGCATAACATATCACGATGCACAGGGTCTCTTACTTCACAAAGTGATGTAGATCAGGAGAATTTCTGTTGATATGGCCCAAGGAAAATTCTCTCGACCAAAACCTTAACCTCACCTTCCTCCGCACCTGCTCCTCATAACTATTAAAGTGAGCATGAGAGGAGGGGGTGCTAAGGTCAGGCGACCCGATTCAAGTCAGAGGGGATTCCTTTGGATCGACATCAACTAGAGTCCTGCCGAATCTTCCAGTAGAGGCTTCACATCCCTCGAGCCCTTTAGCACCAGTTCACTGAACCATTTTCAAAGGGCCAATGACAGCTGATTTAGTAATTTGGTGCACAGCTGTGGCAGGAAGCTGGAGTTTAATTGGGCTCTGCAGTTCCAAGGGGTTCATGGCAGATTCAGGGTCTAAAGTCCTGATCCAACAAATCTTCAACACCTCAATGATCATTTACATCAATTACTGTAGATGAGTACATTACAGCTTTCACTCATTAACAAATATCTGTTCTATGTAGCTTTGTGCGTAGTATCTTCCTATGGTCAGTTTGTAGGAAGCAGAACCTAAACATAATGCTGCTTCAGAACCAGTACTCAGATTTGTACTAATACAAGTACCTATTAGTGCAAATATAGCTCCTATATTTCTCTCCTTGAAATACGATCAATGTGCTTTCCTTCTTCAAGACTGTAAAGGAACTCAATGTTATCAGGTATTCATCAATTAAAATCATCTTATCGGATGAATGAATAAACACAAGAAATGTGTCGTTATCAGACTAATAAGAACAAGTCATTGGAAGATTACACAGTATATACTGTAAATGGTAGTTGATCAATTTAATTGAGAGAAAAATACAGACAAAACATTACTGATGTGAGTTTTAAACATACAGTGCAACAACATGAAACAAGACATTAAGAAGGTTGGGTGGAAAGATATTAGGGTGAGGAATCAGATGGTAAAACTGATTTAAAACCTTTAAAAGAGTAAACCAATGAATTTGAAACATTTTGTAGTTGGAACATTCTAGCTTTAAAAAATTGACATTGACAATTGACCATTTTAACTTCAGAGAAGCAAAGTGTCTATTTATCTTTATTTCATATTCTCTCAAGATGATTGATCCAATAAAAACTCATAAATCCATTGGACATGTTTACTCAAGAAGTGTTTCCAAAAATGACCTCAGGAAATGTAAATTACATTAAAATCATCCCACGAACAACAGTTGTTGTTTTGGTGAGTGTTTTTTTAAAGATTCATTTCCATACCAGAAAAAAACCTGTAAAAAAAGCTTGAATAAGTGTTTAGTTAGATTTCTTTTTTAAATATAAAATGCAGCAGTTATCAAGAATATACGCAAATTCATAAAACAGCATCTAATTTAAAGCTAAACAAATAATCTCATGACACTGTACACGACTGATTCAAGCCAACCTGATGGCCTGATACAAAGAAGTGAACAAAGAAACAAAGACATTTAACATTAGTGAAAAAATAACAGATGAAAACAAGTAAAGGATGGTAAAGTTATTTTATATCTGAGTAATAAATACCCCTATAGCAACCTAATGAAAAAATACATAAAACTTAGAACAGTTCATATATGTGCCTTTTTGGGTTTGTTAACTGTGTAGCTAGAAGTAGAAGATGGTTAACCTAGCCTAGCCTAGCCTAGCTTAACAGCAAGACTGGAAACACAATAAACAGAGTAGTATCTACTGTAGTATTATCTGCCAGACACACCTACCTGTGCTTATTTATCACTAAATTAAAATAAATTATAATCTTACTGTTAGAGAAAGGAGAGGAATCAACTAAATTATACATTTTAATGTGTAGCACATGCTATGTTGCACACGTGTGGTTTACTTTTTAGCATGAGTTGCTAAATGCTTCCTTTCTCACCTTTATTTGTTGGGTTATATAACCTACAACACTAATGTGTTGTAGGAAAATATGGACAGATATTTACAGATACTTTTTCTCAACTGTGCTAATTTTAAGCGTAGCCAAAATGTTGCTGGTTGGTGAGATTTTGTTTTATCTTCGTATTTGCTTCTTAATGGTTTCCAGTTTAAAATAATAATATTAATGTATTACATACATTTATCTATATAAGTATCACACTTGACTTTTTTAATGGGGTCTACCTTTTACTCAATGTAGGGCTTTATTTAGTCATTTCATACAAAGCAACATATTACATTGTAACCTAAAATAAAGAAACTAAGGCTCTTGAGACATTTTGCATAGACTAAGTTTTTCCAGAATACATTGGTAAACCAGATTGCATTTACAGTTGGCAGAGTAATGTTACTTTTAGGGTTCTGCCTTTATGCTAACTCAAACTTTACATACAAAACTGGTAAACTTCAGACATGAATGAATGATATTGCTGATGTAAATGTTTCACAGCTACAAATTCTAAGAGGAAAAAAAGTATGGCATAAAAAGAAGGTAAAAGAATAGGAATGGCCAACATAAATTAGCAATAAACTCCTGTTGCTCATAAATTTCACAGAGGCTACTTTGGTTTATAAACCCTGGAAGAGTGAGATGGAGCCACTATTAGCAGCCTCGCTGAAGCCCGTTTTATGTGAATAAAAATACAGACTCCACCCAAACAGAAACACAATTGTGAACATTTTCTTAAAGCCAACAGTTTTCATGGTAAAGCTGGTAAACTGGGCACGTTCACATGAAGAGTGGCAACAGGTGGGATCAGGTTACTCTTCAATGACAACATTGTGTATAAAAAGCTTTTTTAAAACCAGTCGATGCTCCAAAATATATTAGTTTCTTTGAAATAAATGACACCTTTTGCCCTTTTGTTGAAAGATTACCTGAAGTTAAAAGCACGCACTGGAGGCTTTTCCTCTTGTATGTTGTGTTGTTTAACAGATGTAGCGTGTAGCACAGGTATGCCAGTCCTTATGGTTTTTAACAGTCTAATGTTCCAAAAACACAACAAAAGCCTCCTGTTGGGCAGGATTACTCATGTGCTGGCTGGACTTGTTTGGGCTCCTTCCACATTCTAATTTGGACCCAAACTACATAGTGGTGTGACCCAGACAGAGACCAAAACTAATGTCCAAGGCTTGCCTCCAAGAGCAAACCTGTCAGATCTGTTCAGAACTAGAGCTCTTCATCTTGACTGCAGCTGGAATTTAAATCCGAGCTGATCCTGGTTAAAAGCTGACTTTTAACTCAGGTAAGGTGACGCAGCAGCCTGGCACAGTCTTTAATTCCAGTTATTCTTCCCAACACCAGTCACAGAACAGCAGATAGAAAAAAAAAAAGATGAAACAGCATCATTTTGTCAAAGTGCTTCCTTTTTTTGTAACAGTCTCAGGAATGAGTCCAGCTGACTGGGACCCAATGTGTTTCTGTCTCCAGCTTTTTTAACGCCGACCACAGCTCAGCGAAGGCGGCAGACAGGTCATCGTTTACTATAACCTTCTCAAACAGGTGACCATACTGGGCCTCCATTATCTGTGCCGTGCTCACCATCTCCTCAAAGTCCTCATCCTGCGAATCAGAGGAAAAAAGAGAGCAGTTGTTAGAAAGACAACAGAAGAAGTGTTAAAAGAAGCTTCTTGACCTTAGTAAACAAGAAGGAGATAAAACTCTGGTGCTAATTACACAGCACTGGACACACAAATAAACTCATAGCAGCCCATTATAACCTGCCCAACAAATGGTTACCACATATGAACCTCGGCCCCAGACCATGGACTCAACCTCCTCACAAAGAGCAGACCACAAAGAATTTTCATTATTTCCTCTGTTGAATACCCACGGTTGTCCAATTCAAAAAGAAAACAAGATCTCCTCAAAATAAGTTCCGGACAAAACATAACTATAGTTTACACAAGGCAGACATGTAAGACATACAATATATTCAGCATGAATTTGCCATGCTTTGTGAGAAAATGACAGCCTGTGAAAAAGCTAAGCTCAGGGTGTGTGAAACAGTGTTTTATCTGCCAGAGTCCATGAATGGAGCTGAAAACAAGGCACACTGTGGTTTCTCTATTATAGATGTCCTACTGTAGAGGTGTGGAGGCAATGCTTGGACAGTTTCAAACAGATGGACAACATCCGAGGTTCACATTCAGATCGTGGGTCAGAAGTTTGATCAGAAGGATTCATTACTAAAGAACTTTAAACATCACAATGCCAAGTACCCAAGGATCCATAGGATCCTTATGCCTGTTAAAGAGCTTAAATAAAAGTCACTTACACTTGGCTTATGAAAGGGATTCATTCACTGTTCAATCTTTTCCACTGAACTAAAATGTGACAATGTTTTACTTGCCAGCTTGATATCTATTTCAGTTTTTTAGACAGAACTGCTAATGTTTTATACACCAAAAGTACTTTAGGTGGGACACTCAGTGTGCATTGTTAAGGTCATGACCTTCACAAGCAGAGCACATATTCAATAATATTGGATTGGCTTTGCTCTGTGTATCTTATGTTTATAATAGTATATTAAACATGACTTGGGTTACCTTTCATTTGTGTTGTCCTTAGCCAGATTGTAATGAATTACCAAGGCTTGTTTTTTTTTAGTTTGCGCTAATACACAATCCATTTGCACATAACGGTGGTTTAAGGAGAAACTTAATATCATATTGGATTAAACCCCATTCCAGCCATGGTAAACTTTCTAGCTTAAAGCTGCTTAAAAACATGAATTAAACTGTGAACTGTACCAGTATGTCACCCAAAAGTTGTTCTCATCCAAAACCACTGATGCCAACATGAGATCAAAACACTGCCCATGTGACCTTTTTCACTGATTGAAAACCAAAACAAAACCAGAAGTAGATATTGTGGCTTCCAGGAAAAAACGGAATGCAGCTGAAATCACTGCCTTGTCTGGCAAAGAAACAATAAATCACAGTAAGAATGAAGTAAAAAACACTTTGGCGCCATCTTCCCATTCTTCTAACAAGACTCCAAATCCCACAATGCATTGATCGAAACTTTTCAGGACGTTCGTGTCACATGGCCATTTGACAACAAACCCATTGTTATTGGTGGAGCTGCAATTTCTACCTTCGATATGTGTTCTTGAGTAAATCCCTGTCAGAGGATTTATGAGAACAACTTTTAGATGACATAGTGGTACAGTTTTAAAAATGTTAGTTATCTGGTTAAGTAGCTTTAACAGTTGTTACTAGTTTTTATTCATTTTTACTGAAATACACCTTTGTAGATACAGTATAATTCATATTAAAGATACAATTACATGGGGAAGTTGATGGCATGTTGATTGCTGCACATTTGGTCACCTAATATTTTGTTAATCCTTTGTGTTTCTTTTGGGAGGGACTGTAAGATAAACCAACACACTTGTTGAGTCAAACCTGCAATGTTTGAACGTCACTGATTGGTCACTTGGGTTTAAGTGGTGCTGCTCCTAAACTAAAATAATGTGGTTTAATCCAGACACTGGTTAGACCCAGTCTGCATTGTAATGTTCTTTGGCCATGCAAGCAGCACATAGTTTAGATAGATATGATGATCTTAGGTTACGTTACTTTTTGTGCTCTTTTATATCCAAATGCTCAAAAACATCTGGAGGAATCAGCATGAGAACCAAGCTGTGCATCTTCAACTCCAATGTGAAGTCATATCTGCTCTATGGAGGCGAGACATGAAGACATCACAGACTATGCAAAAAAAACAATTCAGACAATCTTCAACACCTGTTTGAGGCGTATCTACAAAAAAAGATAAGATCCGAAATGAAAATGTGTGTGAGCGAGCATGAAAGGAAACAGTGGCAGAGAGGCTGGATCGGACACACCCTGAGCAAGCCAGCGCCACACGCCAAGCTTTGACCTGGAACCCACAGGAAAAGAGAAAGAGAGGCCGACCTCGCAACAGCTGGAGGCGAGACACTGAGGTAGAAGTGAAACAACAAGGGACCAACTGGACTGGAATGGCCAGAACAGTGCGACGGTAAGGGGTCATCAATAGTCTATGCTACACCTGGAACAATGGGCATAAGTTAGCCATATCACATAATAAATGTGACTTCAATCAGTTTGAATATGAACTAATATACACAATGTCAATTTCGTTCTCCGCCATGGCTGTTTTGTCCCCTGCACCCCCTCTGGGATGCAGAATTGTGGTGTTTATCGCAATTAAATGATATAAAGGTCGGATGATTGCGACTGGGCCGTTCAGACAAAAGTCGCATTACAAAGTATTAGATTTAAGAGCACAAATAAAAGTGAACTGGGTCAGATTTGTAAAAGTTAGGTTTGTGCTGTTCAAACTGTCTTTAACAGGCCGAATACAAGTCAAATATGGGACATTTACCTGCAGTCTGAACGTAACCTTAGATCGCATGTTGCAAAGGACTTTGTAATTAGGAGTTAGGTTTAACCTGTAGAATGTAGCTGTTATGAACCCACTCTGCATAACATGCAATGACACAGACCCATGAACTGATCAACATGTGCATCACTTCAAAACTCACATTGTAATCAGCCGTCCTGTATAAGACGTGCTGTTAACTGAGGTGCATTAAAGTAAAGCCTCTGAGGCTTTCTCCTGTCAGTGGAACAGATGCTCAAAGAGGCATTCATGCAGCCCCAGAGTCATCCTGGGAATACTCCTCTTTAGATTTCTGGTCAGATATGGTGTTATAGAGAAACCATTAGCTAAACATACAATTATAAATACACACAACTGTTTGTTCATGCAGAAACTTAAACAACTCAGACGGTCAGTTGGAGAGGCTGAGTGCTCGGCTTGCAGTTTGAGGAACCATTATTGGATTTTACTGCTTGAGACCAAAGACTCAATGCTACCGAAAATGTGCTTATCATCATTGGCTTCCCCCACACACCTCCCTCCCTCCCCGCAAACTACAAGGGAGCGTGTGAAGCGCCCACAAAAGGTTGCATGCGTGCGCCCTCCCAGCGGCTGGCAATCCTTTCTTTCTCCTCCCTGACCCCTCGACCCTCTTAACCTCTCTCCCCCCCCCCCCCCCCCCCCCCCGACCAATCCCCCACCCCCTGCCCACGTGCTATGTTCTTGAGTTTCTGTTGTGAGTTTCTGTGTGACCGTGTTTTGCTTTTGGTGCATGTACATACACGTATGCAGAGGAGGTTTTTTCCTAGTTTTATACTGTCCTCTCTAATAGGGAAGTCAGTTAAAAACCTGCCTTTTCCCCTCTACTCTCCTCCTGTTGTTCCACTTTTCATCTAAATATGGGGTGTTGCCCATGGCGACTCATTTCTCCTATGTTACTGTATATGTGATTGTCTTTTCATGTTTCTTTGGACAGGATGAAATTGAAATGAAATTTCGTTGCTCTGTAACGTGTAATGAGAGAATAAAGCTGATTCTGTTTCTGATGTGTCTGGTGTGTGTTTGCATTTAAAGGTTCAGATTCCTAATGGAAGCCCCTTTGGGCCAGGACTCACTTATGAAAGTTTATGCTGGTTTTCTGCTTTATTATGGATAAAATATACTCACTTACTGTGACAGTCTGTTACTAAGTATGCCATGTATGTACTGTACCTAACAAACACAAACCAATACAGTCTGACACTATCGTCTAAAGCAGTGTTTCCCAACCAGGGGTACGTGCACCCCTAGGGGTACGTGAGCACATTGCAGAAGATATGTGGAAAATGTAAGAATTTATTTCCAAATAAAATAAAAAAACATTCTCAGTCAATTCAAAAGTCCGTCAATAAAATGGTACATGTGCTCTATGACTTATTTTTTAAGTTTGAGTTAAATAAGAAGATAATGCCTGAATATTAATTGTTAAATTTATGAAGATGAAATAAAATGACTTGCATTAAATATTCAGTTGTGTTATGTTTTACTTTTGGCGAATCATGAACACGTATGAGTGAGGGGGTACTCATGGTATGACAAAAAGGCTAAAGGGGTACACAAGACAAGAAAGGTTGGGATCCACTGGTCTAAAGTAGTGGTTCTCTATCTTTTGTGACTCAAGTACCGGTACCCCCTTTCGCTTATTTCTAAATCCAAGTACCTCCCTTTGTTAGACTACAACATTTTGGTCAGAATACCATAAAAAAACAACTATAAAGCATAATTATGGAATGAACGAATGATAACATACATTTTAAAGACTCCCATTGTAAATAAATAGAATGAAACAGTATATTTATTTCTATAGTTGTGGGACAAAGACTGATCCTTGTATTTAAAGTTCATTTTCTGACTAAGATTATTTCATCATCATCATTTTGATGATTATCATTTTTAAATAAAAATAAATACGATAAATCCACATATTTATAGTAAATGACCAAACTTTCGTTTGGTCATTTTCCAATTTCTCTCTCTCAAGTTCCCCCTGTAGTACTCCCAGGGGTACACGTACCCCCATTTTAGAAAAAGTGGTCGTAAGTATAAAAGCAGCATGCTCAGGTTTAGATGTTTACAGTTAGTAAAACTTTCATTGTTGGATCAGGATTTACAGAAAAGTCAATGAAGGATTGCACTTGAATTCCTTGTGTTTTCACATCCATCACTGTGTGCCTCTCATTAGGGCCATTTCAGGTAAACCAACATTACTCACATGGATTTAAGCTGCAGAGAAACAATCCAAAACAAGTAAACAATGTGATTGCTTTGAAATGAAAGAAAAAGGGCAGACAGATCAGCGTAATGAAGATGGAAATGATAAATGGAAAGTTGGAGAGAAGTGAACTTGGTCTGGCGTCCAACAGAGTAACGCTGGATCAGTTGATGCCACTTTCAAAGCTCCAAAGACCCAATTATTCTTACTGCCATATGATTGCTTGATTTCATTTTTACTCCCTTTTTTGGCAGCAATTTTGCAATGCTGGTTTCACTAAACAAATAAAACATGCAATCTGCTAGTTTGGGTTTCCACTGAAAATGGAGTTTAACGTAAACCTACCGTCCTTTTCAATTTGTGCATAAAATAGCTCCGTATATAACAAAAACACATTTTCCATAGTGGAAATACAATGAGTTCATTGACTTAGTTCAGACTTGCTCTGTTTAATTCATCAATATCACTGGTTTGTCTGTGGTGTAGTATTTATTGATTATACAGTATTCATCTATTTATGTTCCATGTGTCATTTTTAATGCTCTGTGTGCAGATATTGGGGTGGATGAGGTAATTGTATATCAACGTCTCATTAATGAAAAGTGCTTTATCAACCAATAAAAACCCAATGCAACCCAAAGCTCCATTTATTATGATATTAAAATGTTAAAACTGACTTTTGTCTGTGTTCAGAATGCACGACTCACACTCATAATGTTTGTGACACAAAATGGACTTTGATTAACTTTTTAATGCGTAGCAACACAATTTCCCCGCATTTTACGTGATGCAGGAAACTATATTTGTTTGTGTCAAGCAGCACGAAAACTTTTTGGAACAAAAAACTACATTCATGTCAGCATTTAGAAAATCAACCAATCTGATCATTAATACAGAAAAGACGAAAGGTTTGTGTGTGTGTGTCCATTTTGTCCATTTTCTGACACGCTTGTTCCTGATTTCAGGGTCACAGGGGTCTGCCAGTGCCTATCCTCTACTCTCAATGGACGTTAAGTGGAGTTACACCCAAGACAGGGCACCAGTCCATCGCAGGGCAACACATAATCACTCACATTCACTCCTACAGACTCCAATCAACCTATCAGTCATGTTTTTGGATTGTGGGAGGAAGCCGGGGCTTGAACCCAGATCTAAAATCAACTAAGCCACTGTGGCGCCCATGTGTGCGTGTGTGTGTTTTAGTTATTTGGGTGTATTTTTATATTTTGTTTTTTGTAAACATTTTGTATATGTTTTTATGTATTTTGAAGTAATTCTGTGCATTAGCATTTGGGTCGCACACAATTAGTCTGATGGGGCTGCATGTGGCCCCTGGGCCGCCAGTCGCCCATACTGTATCTGCATTTCAAGGTAAAGACACTTTCTATTTACTATTCCTATTAGTGGTAACATTTCACCCTGTGTTTAAAGTGGGTTGCAGGTGATCTAGTCTTAGTATGGACTGGTGAAATATCATCTCGTGTCTTTTGGCCTTTGTAAGTTTTTAGGAAACCACTCAGAAATGTCTTTATTTCAAACAACAAAGCCCATAGGAGCCTCTTCAGCTCAAACAATGCGACGCCTGTTCTTCGGCCTTTATCATTAAAGCAGACCGTGTCTGCAACACGACTCGTCCTGCAACAGCTTCTCTTTCAGGGATTTTAATGGCAAAAGCATCCTGTCAGTGTTCGTGAGCCGTTACACTTAGTGTCCAGCTTGCAGACATCTGAGATGGCTACAGTTGGTGCTTAAAACAAAGCAGTCAATATCTATGCCTGGGGTTTCCTGTCACGCCCCCCTTAAGAAAAAGATTAGGGGCTTGTAGGGCCCCGAACAAATCCCTCTTTCTTCCTATGGCTGTAGCTATAAAGTTGAAAGAATACATGTTGGAATATTTAACTTAAAGTGTAGTGTCAGTAAAATATTCTATATAAAAGTATTTATAACATGATGTTTTGCTCCTCATTTTTTGAAAACTAATCAACATTTGCAGGTAACTGGACTGGAGTTGATGTTCATTGACAAAACTAATTTGACATAAAAATAATGGCCACATGGATCAGAGGGTTTAGATCTAGTGTTCTAGCAAACTAAGGGAACATCTTAACTCACTAAGAAGTATTGACTTGATTTTTTTAGAAAGTGTTTATTTGTACGGTTGCCGTACGGACAACCCCCGGTGATATTAGTACAGTTACCAAAGTACACGTACGTAGCATCTTAGGGTTAGGGTTCAGTTTAGTTTTAGTCATGTGACCTAAACTGGCCAAATAGTGGCGCTGCGTACGTACAGAATGTCGGTATATTGATACGGCAACCGTATGGATATCCACTGCCTTTTATTTAACTAGCGTAATGAAAGAAAACCTGTGTTGGTCACTTTGCATTTGAAATGAAGCACTTTTTAATATACTGTAACTTTACATATGATGAGCCACTGAATGAGTTTTCAATGACATGCATTCCAGGTGGCCGAGTGTAGATAAGAAGCGCAACTAACACTTGTAACGGAAACACCTGAATTTAAAAAAAATACTCAAATGTCGCTAAAAATATTTTTACGCTTCAATGAGGCGGTTTTTACAATGTTTCAATATTGAAATGTATCACAAAAGCACAATTGAAACACTTTTTTTGCAATTACACTTCACAGAACGAGACATACCTGGTCACATGACCACTTCTCTCTGTGAAAACATGTGTACGTGTGGACCAAAGAGGAGAATGAGACATTTATTAGCATTATATAACAAAGGAATGTGGAGTGTTATAAGGAGGTTTGGAGCGTCCATCTTCCAGCAGCAAAGTCTTGCGTGATGAGATTTTACAGGAGGTACGAGGCTCCAAAACAACCTATAATGGAAACACGTTCAAAGCGCAATTATACTTTGTCAACATTTAGAAATATCGCTTTTAATTTGCAAAAAACTTTAATGGAAAATCCAGATTAGTCACAGTTTTGGTCCTTTACAATTAAAGGAGGGTGTTACATATTCTCGAGTGGTATAACTATGGCTTTTCAGCCAGCAGCACCATCTAGTGGGTAAAAATATGAAATGCTTCTCTCTATGAATGCATATTGGCTTTTCTACAGCAGTGAGTGGATGACAACCAGTGAAACCGTAGTGCCCGTTTACATAAAGATTTCCCCAGCCCATTAACAGTAAAAAAACAATGGTTAAAACATGTAAATCCACTAATATGCAGATGTGCAGCAGTAAAGAGGAGCAGGCGATTTGTAGATTCTCACCACAATACAGTAAACCTGTGTTTATCTGTGATTTTTCCATGACTATCGTACATTTTGTGAAAAGCGACTTATATACGTGTGTTGAGAAAATACGGTAGACAATGATTGTTTGGCAACTGGTGCAACAATATTATTATAAATAACTCAGACATTGTTTCTGGATTTTCACTTATGGAGTCAAGAGTTTTCCATGACATTGGCTGCTGAGAACCTTTGCTAACAAGTATGTTTTATTTAGTCTCCTTCAGTAATAAAACTGCCCTATTGTTCTCATAACATTGTAACATTAAAAAATGCCTTTTTAGTCAGTACTTTGAGTTTAGTGCTCTTCAAACAAAGGAATGGCTGGTAATTTGGTTTCTCTGCCCAATTCCACCCGAAGAAAACATTTGACTCCTTAGCGTCTTAGTTAGATTTGATACTTTATGATCCCTGTTTGGAATTTGTTGTGCAAGCCCAGTTTGCCACACTTCTTTTGAGAGTTTTATTTTGGTAATTACTGTGTTATTATTTTTCAGGTTTTGCCATTAAATCAAATATCCAACAACTACTGGATATTTTTGGCATTCAAATTTTCAAACGTCGGACAACGTTGAGGCTTTTCTGGCTCTGATTGTTGAATATTTTAGGGTTCCCGAGGGGTTCAGCTTGGTGTGGGTCCAAAGGCTTGTTCAGTTGTCAGAAAGCTCACTGCTGCACACTGGCAAATCCATTGTTGTCAGTCAAATGAAGCTTTAAAAGACCTCTCACCCTGTCTCTACGAGTATAAACCTCCTAAATAAGAGCATGTTTACAGATTATCTGTAACATTATCTGATGAACAATATGTGTATCTCACTATTGGTTTGATGCTTCAAATAAGTTTGGAAAAAAAATCCCACAGAACGTGCATGACGTTTCTTAGTCTCAGCGTGTTTTCACAGATAGATCCAACTTTACTTTCTACAGCCTATTTTAGCCGTCACTCTCCCTCTCTTTGACAGCTTTGATTGCTTGTTACGTTTCTCACCTTCCGTTATCCCCTCGGACACTGTGGGTGCGTGTAGCTTAGCAGGGATCTTGGCCTTAGCGCTGCCTGCTGAGCACAACACGCGAGCGAGAGCACCTCAGGCCTGGCGGTACTGGGAAAGCCATCACCGCCTTCACAAATCCCAACGTAGCCGTCAACTTCACAGCACACACTAATTGGTTTCATCTGTGGCCCCCACTAGGCCAGGATGAAGGTGTGTATAAGGGATGACCTCATCACTTTCTCTTTTTTTCACGTACACACACAATTCAAATAGTGGGTTTGTTATTTCTAATCAATGTTTAACATTTCCAGAATAACAAGGACATGCGTCGTGTTTAAAAAAAACAAAAAACAAACTCAAATCAAACCTTATCATTAACATCCTGTTATTTTTCCTGTAATGACCGTGTTCCTTAGAAAGGGTCATTAAACTCTCTTCCAAAGCTGCTAATCCCGACCACCATTCACACATATTAGATCAATCTATTTGGAAAACCTCAATTGCAAGAAAACATGGGTCTGCTCCAAACACAGCTTGACCAAACACAGCCTTAACACCGTCAGCTACCTGAGTGGACCAATACCAGGACCCTGTAATCTGCCAACGAGCCACACCATATGTTCTTTAAGACTACCGTAATTAACTCCAACTAGTCTGTTTATAACTGAAGAAGCTTCTTTGATAAGAGATGAAATACTTGAAGCAAAACTTTCAAGTCCAGTTGCTAAAGCCTGTGGTTCTCAAACTTTTTTGGCTCAAGTACGCCTATCTCTTATCTCTGAATCCACGTTAACCTGGCAAGAGCCAGATTCATGTGTAGCCCTCCCTTTAACTCCAGTTTTCCAGATCGATCTGGGTCTGTGTCAGGCCAGGGAGGGACATGAGCAGAATGCTTGACGCTGATTGGGCAAAGCGCCTGTCCACCATGATTTGTTTTAGCCAATCACATGGCAGAGGCGCTGCTACAACAACAAGGCTCCGCTTTGCTGTCTTTACCGTGCAAAAATGCACAAACACGCATTTTAAAGGATCCAATTTTAATTGTATTTAGTGCCCCCTGAATAGATTTATTTCTATAGTTTATTTTCATTTTCGGTCATCCATTGCCTGGTGTGGGACCAAGACTGACGATACAATCTTTCCAAAAACATCTTAGTGATTAAACCACAAAACAAAGAGACGTTTCCTGCCAGTGGAATTTATCTTCTCTTATGTGGATCTGAAAACTTTAGATCAGCTTTACTACACATGATATACTGTATACATGTTGTTTTACCTTATATGTTTTATTGGAAAAAAAAGTTGGAAAAATTACACAAGTGAAACCTTCTTCTGTTACTGAGCACATTTTGGCTGTTAAACCTATTTATGCAGGTTTTGGTTCTAATTGCTCACCAGGCCAATATTTACTGTAACAACTGAAATTTGTCTCTACAAAAAAATTTCAGAAAAGAGTATTAATTAAGCAGAAACGCTCCATACCTCATCTTACATTCATGCTGTATGCCAGATGTAGTCATCACATACTTCACAAAAAGTATCATGAAGAATGTTTCAAGTGTTCCTCATATTTTGACACCAAACTATCCAAATAGATGGATTTGTTTTCTCCTTGATTTTCATTTTTCGAGCAATTCCTCAGAACAAGGCTCACCCACAATGCTTGAGATCAAAGAGTGATGGAGGGTTTCTTCCTTTTACATCACTTACCATGAACGGTTTGGCACTTCCTTTTTCATCTTTGCCAGGAATGATTTTGGCATTCTTTCTGGTCTCCTTTAATCTCTCCACTGTTGGGGGCTTCACAAACACAACGAAAGGTTTGAACTCTGCTGTCCGCAGGTGTTTGATTGTCTGAATGGAGAACAGATGGTAAAGAAATTAAAATTGTTAAAGACGGGGCAAAAAAAAAGACAACACAAAGTAATTCAAGTAAAAATTTAGAGAGCAGATATAGAGAAGTTACCTGTTCAGTTTTGTTCATAAAAGTCAAAAACATAAGGGAGTTTACACCTGTAGCGATACCACGTGTGCATTGTGTAACTTTACCAAAAATATTCGAGGTCATCACTGTGAGATTAGCATTAGAGATTAGGATTGGGAAATAAAATATCAGTTCATCTCAGTGTGTCATCCCATAAATTATTCTTCAAATAATTCTCAACTTCACCTAAACTGTCCACCTACAGTGCACAGCCTCACATATAGCTGCCATGAAAGGTGTTTCCCACGAAGGACACAAAGTCTAACCTTTCGCGTGCAGACACTTCGGAATGCAAACAGATCCACTCATCCATTCTTGATTACAGCTTCCAACATTATAAAGTTAAACCCTAAAAGGCCTCTGGCCTCAAGCTGTTACTTGGTTTGGAGGCAAATAATGTGAAAGGGCACGATCACTCTTTAACTAAGAGGTCATGTGTTGTGATGATGGGTTACAAAAAGGGCAGCAGCTAAAAGAGTTTTGGTTAATGGATGGGTGGATAAAAGAAACAACCACCCAGCCTCCACATTGCATGAAGATCATTGGGTGATATGATCTGTCAACATCTGTCTACTCTTCTCAAGTGTTCTTCTTAGAGACAAAAGCAAGTTACTCCAAATGGGTAGCAGGGAGGTCAGCATTGGTTAGCGGTGGCGTCAGGTCCTCTCTGCATCTGACACTGCAATCGGGGCTCCTTACTGTGCTAATAGGCAGTGCGTCCAAAGCCACAACCGATAGGAATAGAGATAAAAACCCAAAAGGCGGGTCGGCAGACGACCTGCTGGGAGGCATTCGTCGTAGCTTTCATCAGTCACTCAGTAGTCAGCAGGAGAGCAATACCACACTTTGACACTGTCACTGATCTGATGCATGAGCCCTGTTGGAGGATAGTGTCATAGAGGAGGTCTGTGGAATGACTTACGGACCTTCAAAATTCAAGCCAAAAAAGTGAAAACAAAAAAAAAGAAAGAAAAATGAAATGCTGACACACACACACAAGCATGAGCTTCCACAGACTTGTCCTCGATCTGTTCTTGCTAGGCTGGCTTGATAAACTGCCAGGCTAATTTACAGCATATAATGATGTATCTGGGCTTGTGCGTCATTATCGGCTAAAAAAAAAAAAAAACTAGTGCGGAGCTGGTGGACCGAGAAGCTGGACAATATGGGCCCAGCCCTGGATAAGCAAGTCCTGCTGACCATTTAAGTAGAGTCGCTCTGCCACAACCCGAGACACATAAGCCAAAAAGGAAACCTTCAAATAGATTAAATTAGCAGTAATTGCTTATTTAAACTGTTTGGGTAAGTAAGCAAACAGCCAAGGCCTTTGGGATTAAAGTGAAGAGGGAGATCTCGTTCTGATAGGACGAAACGAAACATAGAAATATATAAGGTTAGAAAGTATTGGATGCAAGGAGAAGAACTGTCACTCACATGAGGCTGAATGTCCAATAGGCAAACTTTGTTCTTGGAGAGGACAGAGCGTATCGAGTCCAGACTTGTTCCGTAGAAGTTCCCTTTGTACTCGCCATATTCAATGAACCTGAGAGTGGAGATAAGAGGTTGCTTAGTATTTGTAATTAGGTTTTGAAATATAGAGAAACAGAGAGGCTCCCTTGTGAGTAACTTGTCAGAGTCTTTGTGAGCGCGCTCCTCAGAAAAAGTGATGTATGAAAACCAAACGAATCCTCCGAGACAGCGAGATTACTCTTTCAACCGCTGACAGATCTGAAGATAGCATTCTTCAGAAGAACTTAAAAACCAGACGTGTTGGCCCAGCGTGTTTTTATATAATCTCCTAGGCTGCTGCGCTCGATCAGAAACACCTGTTTGTTCCAGAAGGACCCAAAAAAAGCAGCTGTCTGTGCCAAAAAACCTCCATTGCTTTTTAATCTGTGGGGACGTTGAGCTCCAACTTCATTGATGCAAGCAAACAACACTTTTCCACCAAATAATCTTCTCTCACTAATACTAATCAGCCACTGGGAGTATTTTTAGTTAGAAACAAGGAGGAAAAAAAGGAAGAGTTGCAAAGTGGAAAAAATGTGGCACTAATGGGACTGTGTGGTTTGATTGCCGTCTGCTCAGTGCCGTTGCTTTCCTGTGACTGACGCCATGTACAAAGGAAGTTCTATAATAACCGATCGTGTAAGAGCGGTTACTTGGGAAGTCTTAGAACTCTCACCACTAACTTTGCTACTATAATATGTGCAGGAGCATGTGAAGCACTGTTTTGAGGTCGATGGTATATCTAGCATGGCAACAGTTTAGCTTCAGCAACTATGGGGCGAGTTGCCCTTTGACATACTGCGGGGTTTCCCTTGGGACGGTGGTTTTAACTTAAACACTTGTTGTTGTGGCTCTAAATGCCAAATGTAGAAAGCCTTTCATTCCTGCACTCACGCACATACACCAACCCGGTGCATTGTTTCTGCTGCAAGAAATGAGGCGCAGCGCACACACATTCATCCCTCTCTGTCATGACTTTGCTACCTTGTAATTTCAGCATGGACACACGCCACATCACAGGCCTGTCACTGACGCCTCTGATTTCCTGAAAAACATCGCATGACTCGACCTACAGCCGCAACACGGCCAAAATATACAGACCTCCCCCTTCCTTTCTCTGCATGTTTGACCCTGCAGCACAGGCCTCCCTCTATGTATTGCACCTTCTGTGTTCCTGAATGCAGCACCCGGTGCTTCAGGTCAGCTCACGCACTCCATACTCATCAGAGGGGAATCATTCATTATCATGAGCTTAACAACTTGAAAACCAATTCATTCTAAAGTCAATTCAGGATATACTTAACCCGGCTACGTGTATTCACCCGGCTGTGTGTGCAGAGCGAAGATCTCCCTAACGCGGTACGAGTTCGACATGAAACTTAGTCAATGGGTTCCAAATACCCCAAGTGTGTGAACCTGTTATTTTGGAGTAATTTGGTGGAGCAAAACATCCAAACGTTAATTTTAAGATTACGGCCCTCACAATAATGAGAGTGGTATTGAGCGCGCTACTTCCGGTTCCGGGTTCATGACGTCACTGTGTCGCAGTTTGTTTGGGTTTAAAAAAAAGAAAAAGTCATATCAGTTAATATTTCATGGTTATTTAAAATGATTCCTGTGATCCCAAACTTCCTTTTAAGTCGAGGGTCACGGAGTCCACTTCCTCAAAAAAAAAAAAAAAAAGAGAACACTTCCTTTTTCGTCTCCATCTCTGTGCCTGCCATGCTATTGTTAGCGTCTAAAAAACGGGAGCTCTCTGAATAGATCATTTGAAACAGTCAGCCACTGGTGAGTCTTTGTTTCCCATTGTTTAAACCATATAACTGTCTGTGTAGTTGTTCAATAACGCGCTGTTTCACTATTGTCGGTATTGAACTCAACCTGTTCAATACTCCATCTGGAAAACTGCAGATTCTCTGTGGTGCCGCGCATGGAAGTTCAGCTCTGACCACTTCGTTCAAAGGAAAACAATGATTTTTGTTTATTAAAAAAGACAGCGAATTGTAGATAATACTTTAATTTACTGACTCATTCTAGTTTGGAGCTTTACGTTTTGTTTTGCGCAGTTTTGTTGTTTTTCTGATTGGCGCTACAATGTCTATGGAATTTGATTATCAGCGTCTCAAACATTTCACGGAACACACACACACGTTATTTATTTATTTATAATAAAAATATACTAAATGAGTAAAATAAAACAAAAAATTAAACAATATTTATACAAAAAGTACACAAAACGACTCTAGAATCACTCTATAATGGCAACCAAAAACAATTGAAAGAAGAAAAAAAAAATACACAACTCCAAAAAACATACATTACAGAAAAATACAACAAAAATATGAAAATGGCTCAAAATACACAAAACTAAATATTTACAAAAAAAAATTACACAAAATGACAACAGAATCACACTACAATTCACACTACAATGAAAAAAACAACAAACATTTATTTAATAAAAATGCACAAAAACACAACAGAAAGATACACAAATGCACATAATGACTCCAAAATTGCACCCACATTTAGCACCGGCAAATAAACCCCTTCATAACACTACAGAATACAGAGTATGTACGCCTCCTTTACATCCAACCTTCAAACACACACTCATTTGGCCATAATTAACTCTACTTAAGCTCCCACATGAATGCATACTTCTGACGGGCACTGTACTAGTATAAATAAATCTAGGAGTATACTGACAGTAAAAAGGTTCAGACACCCATCCATCCATCCATTTTCTGACCCGCTCTGTCCTATTTCAGGGGCGCGGGGCTCTGCCGGTGCCCATTTCCTGCTCTCAATGGGCGTTAGGTGGGGGTACACCCCGGACCGAGCGTCAGTCCATCACAGGGCAACACACAGACAAACAACCACTCACACTCACACTCACTGCTACAGGCAGTTTAGAGTCTCCAATCAACCTCAAAGTCATGTTTTTGGATTGTGGGGAAAACCCGAAGGAAACCCACACAGCACGAGGAGAACATGCAAACTCCACACAGAAAGGACCCAAGTGTCCACCTGGGGGCTTGAACCCAGGACTTTCTTGCTGTGAGGTGGACGTGCTAACCACTAAGCAAACCAAAAATGTGAGTTCCAACATTTTCATGAAGCCTAACAAGGTAACAAAGAGATGAGAAAAAAAATGATATTAATTATAATATTTTTAAGTGTATTTTACATCTGATTTAAGACATGGGTCAAAACCAACCAGTTATCATAAGAGATGCTAACAGAAAGCTAACGCAAGAGGAAGGTTAAGTTTTATAGGCTTATTTATTAAAGACTCAATAATTGTGATCAACTGAATTACATTAGTTATTAAGAAGATAATTGTAATTTTCTTTCAGGGGCAAAATAATAATTGTAATTTTAATTGGAAAACATACCGGTCATTGTAATCATAATTTGAGTTGTAATTTAACATGGAGAATTGAAGACGTAATTGTAATTGAACAATGTAATTGACCCCAACCCTGGACTGATTACCATTTGATAGCTTTGCAATAGACCAGCACATAGTCCAGGCTGTACCCTGAGTAATCCAGGATTGACTACTTAATTATGAATAAAAGGATATAGTCCCTTAAACAAGATGTCCATTCATTGTTCTTATGTAATTGTCTATCCAATGGATGGTCTTGGGACACTAAAGCTAAGGTGTGAGTTCACCTTCAACAGGTCACCAGTGCATCACAAGGATAAAAATCAGACCAAAGAACTCAGAAACCTGTGGTGCTTAATGACTTTGTATGAGACTTACAAACATTTGTTTTGAAATAAGTTCAACGCAAAGAACTACAATTATCAATAGATGATATAAATAAAATGTTAATGAAGTGCTACTTTCAAAATATCACATTCTCATGATTGATGTTTGTGCAAACAGATAAATGACCAAGCATGTTTTCTTGTGCTCGTGGCTGCTCAGGCTTTTCCTACTTGTTGTTGTGGATGTCCGTCTCAAAGAGGTGTTTGGAAATGAAGTGGTACTCCACGCCGTCCGTCTCCTGGTTCTTCTTTGCTCGACTGGTGTCTGACACAGAGACAGAAAGGGAGAGTGACTGCTTCAAGCCCAGACTGTCTGACTCACTGTTGGGGCAGAAACCATGTGAACTTAGCTCCTTATTACCCACGCTGGAAGGCTGCAACACAGGCCTATGCCAACCCTTGTATATGACATTGTGTAATTGTGCCATAAAAATACACAACCTGTAGCCCCAGACTCTGACGTGAACTCGACATTCAGCAGACATTTACTGTGTCATATTAAATGTGTCTGTTGTAATGTGACTGCAGGGTTTGCAGAAGCTGGAGCTGAAGCATTAGCCATCAACTCTCACAGCTGAAAGGTAATTGAGTTTGGGAGCTCTCATTAGCATCAAGTTGCTGCTTTTTACTTGGCCATAAACCAGAAGGGATTGATGTAAATTGGGTGTGGTGGGCGGCACGTGGATGGAACGTGAGCAGGGGGGCGGCCGTGGATTTGAGTGCGGTCAGGTTGATTGACTCGTGCTTCAAGAGGTCGAAGGCGAGATGTAGCGCCCCCTCAAACACTCTGAACAGCTCCAAGACAAACTATTAAAGTTTTATCACCTCCTCCTAAACACACCCCGGCTACACTGCCCTCTCAGATATCAGATTCGTCAGCACTGTGTACCTTTTCCTTTGTATGAGCCATCTAGACCAGCGTGATCTGCACAGAATGCCACTTGTTTAGGCAGCCAGCAAACTTGTTAATCCTATAATTTTGGCCACTTTTCGTAGAGCATAAAATAATTACAGTGCAAAAAAGGAATTTGAATCTGTTGCAATTTATGGAAAATGTCTGTAAGCTTGGAAGAGAATCAACAAGTTAACCTCCTTAGACACAAATGCACATACACCTCCCGAACACAGACGGCTAATGGCATTACTTATGGCTGGTTTGTATTTTACTGCGACGAGCAGGAAAACACAGACCTGGGCCACAAGCTGGTGGTCTCTACAGCTTCACAAATCAACCAAAAAGGTTTGTATGCGTTCGGGCTTCATCCAGTCCACCATCAAGTGTTAAATACATCCATGTGTCTATTGGCAGCATCAGACGTGAGTGAGACGACAGACTTTTTCCCTCTCAGGGAGCCAGCACTAGTGGCATGTGTCGTCTACACAGCTCTGTCTGTTTTGGCCGGGTTGAAATAGGGCTTTAGAGGTCACATTTGACAACAATTAACAGACTTGTGAAAAACCACCGATAGGATTTTGATAGAAAGTGTCAGATTTAGACTGGGACACATCCGTTCTGCTACTTAGTGATCAGGTATCCTGACATTTCCTATTACTCAGTCCCAAAGGATATGTCCATTTAAAATCAGCTCTTTCTAAATTAAATCTACAAATCTAATAGATGTATTTGTCACAATATGCTAATCATGAGACATTTCACCATGACTAAAGTCCGAAAAAAGCTGGCATAGCGAAGAGCCAGTCATTGACCGCAGGGCTGAATGTTGGTCAGGATTAAGACGAGTTATTATTGGGTTTTTGTATGAAAAAGAAAAAAAAGAGATAAATAAGCTGAGGTAGTGTATAGCTGTGCCAGTTTGTGAAGCAGTGGAGTGGCATGTTTTCAGTGGTAGGAAAAGAGTTTCCTCTGCTGGTTTGGGGCTTGTCAGGCTGACTGTAAAAAGCTGTGAGTCGTACACGAAGTGTGTAAATATTTCCTGACAGTCGCTGTGTGTGATACCTCTATTTAAACGTGTGTGTGTGTGTGTGTGTGTGTGTGTGTGAGTCAATCTCTGTTTTTAGGTGAACATGCAAGTGAGTGGACTACTGAAGCATCACCATGTCAAAGTGTGTATAGAAGAGATAAAACCCACCAATACTGTCAACCAATATTTGCCATATAATGTTATATTGGTTGACTTTGGTATTGTTTTTTCTAACAATATTAAAAAACAGATAGGCTGTTGTTTGAAACATGTTAAAAATAAATATTCATAACTTAAGTGGAATTAGTTTTCTTGGATGGCATAAATGATATTTAAGGTGTTAATTCTGTGTGTGTGTGTGTGTGTGTCTATACATATATGGGGTCTATGCATATGTCAGTATAGGTTAATATCATCACAAATGAAGCGTTGGACAGATTATTATGTTAGGTATTAATAAAAAGCTAATATTGATCATCTCTAATGTGTAGTCAATATCAGCTGAGAACAACAGCTGTACTATATCCATGGATATGTATTTACACGCTCAAATGATCCCATTTACATGAGCACATGATGTTTTTTATCAAATGAGCAAGAAAATTAATTAAATCTAAAAAAAATATGTATTTGCGTCAGTTTATAGACTTTCTTTTTTTTTTTTACTTCTGAGCAAGAATGTGTTTAAAATAAAACATAATAAAGCAAATCAACGGTACAGTCTACTGTACTTATCAAAGTGTATTATGGAATCTCCACCTGACTCTCTAAGTCTGTATAATAAAGAGAGGAATGTATTTGTAGAGACAGTTGTTGGATAACTAAGCTCAACATGTTCAAACTTTTGCGATAATGTTCCAGCCAGTGGTTGACTGACAGTTTAATAAATACGTTCAAAAATATGATGAAAAAATTATCATTATCAGCAATTCTGACTCCTGGGTCTAAGAACCAGTCCTAATTAAAATATATAAAAATCAATGGAATTGAAATACTGTGACCCAATTCTAACAATAAACTAGCATACACAAGTATTGAGATGGAAACATCACTTCACTGATGAATGACATTGAGCTAAAGCTGAGAAAAACAGTGAGCGTGAATCAGACTAAGCACTTACGAGGGATGGTGACACCGAAGTGCTGAGGGTCACAAATCAACAGCTTCCTCTTCAGCTCGTTTAAGCCCACACCTGAAGGTCCTAGAAGACAACAAACCAGGTAGAGTCTGTTAAAGGAGCAAAGCCAACACATTTCCTTTGCTTTTAAAGGCTGGGTTAAAAACATCTACTGTAGTTTAAAAAAAATAAAACATTAGCAAGCACTGCGTACAAACTTAAAAAACATTTACATTGAAGATAATACTGGAGTTCAAGTACAACATCATTAAGAAAATGGGGCAGAGGATAAAATTAAAATGGTAGAAATATTTATGGCAGTGGTTAACAACCTTTTTATTAAAGCACGTTACAAATACAGAGAATATACTGCATTTATATTTGAGAAAGTTTAAGTACAGAATACAGTTAATTTATATTTATTGTGTGTGATGTGTTAATTTGAAAAACAATAATATTATATATTATATTAATTATTAGATAATTCAGGCAACCCCATTTTAATTCATGACCCCAAGGATGAAAATCACTGATTTATGAGCACGTACAGAATTATTAGAGGCTCTTCCAAACTGGGTTTTCCTGGGTTTGAATATTTCCCGTAATGATTGAAATAAAGCAAAAAAATAAAAATAAATACTACAATCATCACATCATTACATCGTACTTTAGTCATGAGAGTCCAAAGACGTAAACCATTAAAGCATCTTAACAAAGAAAACTATTATTATTTTTTACATATTTCAAATATAAGACGCCACAGAAATTGAAGAAAGGCTCATGTAAGAGACTAAAAATCCACAGAGCAGAGTTTTCAAAAAGGTCCACCTATTTCATAAAGTCTGAGTCATTGTCGTGTGTGTGTGTGTGTGTGTGTGTGTGTGTTTAAACTGCAGGACTTGACACCAATGATTCACCGTGCTTTGTTCACTATAAATATGAATATGTACGGACTGGATGTTCTTGTATGTGAGCGTACACACATGCTCACATATAACGTCAGCTAGGTCACACCTGAGGATTGCTTTCCTACAAATATTTACTCCTATGATATAAGTGACTCTGAATGCACACACTAGTGTGCAGTTATTTACACCGTCACCTGCAGAGTTCGTGGAGTTTGACTTGATTCATACAGTTTTTTATCTGTTTTCAACCTCCTGTCTCTGTGCAGCTGTAACATATATGTATCCTCAGGGAGGAATAAAAATGTTATTGTAACTACAGTAGGATCAAGGTGAAAGGTTTCAGTGTTATTCAGATTTAGTCACGTGCAGTGTTTAATTCAACAATAAAAAGTACAAACATTTTAAATCCACCTCAGGGTCATTAAAACATCAGTACAGATGTGCACTAAAGAATCATATTTGAAAAACGCTCATCTGGACTTTCTATCACTTTCCCTGTGGGAATGCTGTGTGGGAGGCTGTGGAATATGGAATATTGAGTATTGACATGTGTGGCTCCCTCCTTATTCTAGGTAACACAATAACAATGACTAATATTAGGTTTCACATTGAGCTACGTTGAAAAACAACAGTATTGGATACAGAAAATTATATTCAACCCCATTAACATGCACCATAACACAAAAACAGGTAGGTCATCATCACACAGCTCCTTTCTTTTGTTGCTTTCTGACAATTCCACGTGAACAAGTTCTTTTTAAAGTTGATTAGTTTAAACCGGTAAGATGGGAAAAATAATGATTCAAGCCAATTCAAAACACCACATTGTGATTTCTGGAGACATAATGGATATAATGTGGGGAGTTATCGGTGTACGTGTATATGTAAAGTCAACAATACCCACACAATAAGTGATAGACATCAATCACTGCAGTTTCTCACTGAAATTTCCTTGATTCTGGATCAACTTTTTTTTTTTTTTGGAAATTTTGTGGAATAACTTGAGGTAAATTGCAGGGTTTTGAAAAAAAGTTTGTTCTTTCAACAATTACAGACTAAAAAGTAAACCTGTCAAGTTATGTAAAGATGGGAAAACGATGTGCACTGGCAAATATTGTGTTTCATTAAATGTGTGTATTCAGAGAGCTGAGATATCTTTATATGAATTAGTAATTTACACAATGGATTAGATGCTCTCAAAGGCTGGAATTGCCCCCCCTTGAAATTGCCTCGAGTTTGGCACATAATTACCAGTTAAGTATGAATTATGGAGCTTTTTTTTTTTGGTAGAGCTCGCTTCAGTTCCAATGGCTGCATCTTCTTTCTCTGTTTCTTGCATTCTACTTTTTGTGGCCCATTTTCTGTGTTTTGGTTAGCGTTACCAAGCAGCCATATTAGACTGATTTGAGAAGAATGGCATCCATGTGTTCATTAAACCCATTTTTGATGAGCCTATGCAAAGTGTTTCCATTTCACTACGCAGTATGTGGACAGACTGAGATTGTCTGATTTACTCCTGCAGATTCCTCACATGCTCAATGCTCTAGACAGGCACTCCAATTTCAACAAGAACTATTGGAAATTCATTTCTGCAGGCAGATTTCTTTAGCAGCCTTCTTTTGCTCAGGCGATTGTACAATAAGTTCACTCAGTGGGTTCAGAAGACAAGTTTTCCAGAGAAAGAAGCTTTTTGACTGCTGCTACCCACCTAACACCTACTTACCTACCGTACAAGTGGAATAAAATGTGAAGAATGAATCTGGTAAATAGTGGTGGACAACATAGTTTTTAAGGCCTAATCTACAAACACCTTCACATTTAGACAAATTCACACCCTGTGTTCTTTGCTTCTGCACCAAGCACCACTTTAAACATCTTCTGTGACTGCTGGAAGTAATAAAACTGCTTCCTTAGCAAGTCCTACTGTGAAATCAAACGGACTGAAACAAGAAAAACACTCTGACCTCCTTTGGATTGACCCATAGAATGATTCTGGGGTTAAAGTCTCACATAAAGATGTACTTGGCAAAGAAAGGGCAGCTATAATTCTTATCAGTTTTTTGCACTGGGAGAACATTCTGAGGTGATTTATGAAGACAAGGAATTGGCATGTTTTTGAGGTTTCATGAGGAATGCAACAGTGAAGTTTTTGCAAGATCGTAGACCAATGCTGATGTTGTTTCAGGAAGATGGCAGAACGTGGCAGTGAAGGGGCTTTCAGTCCCTGAGAAGGTCAAAAATGGATACAATGTCCAAGGTGGACGGTGCACTCAGAGTGTGCTACACAGGCCTTAAAAAAGGCAAATAAAACCTTTTCTTTACTTCTTTCATTAGTCACTTAACATAGTTATTCATAACAGCTAGTGTTGTCATACTCAAGACTGGTCTCAAGACCACATTTTGAAAGTCTTGGTCTTGTCTTGGTCTCTGACTGGCTGGACTCGAAACTTTAAATCAAGACCAGTCAAGACCAGCACTGATCTGCTATTCTTCAACTTCATTAATGTGATAAGGAGAAGCACTTGGAACTGTTCCTGATTAATTATTGTGGTAATTTGACTTAAAAAAAACTTCACCATTGACTTACTGATTGTTCTGTATTCTTGGAAATCTTTTCCAGTGCCTTATGTGTCCAACATCTGCAAGAACTCAGACAACAATCCACCTTATTTCAGGTCAGAAACACCTCTAAACACTTGTTTTTGGCCTCATTCACCTGGCAAACGTCTTATTTTCTGATATTTTAAAAAAATCTGGACTTTTGTTGAAACAATGTCAGGCTTTGGGATTTTTGCATGTTGTGTTTTGAAAGCGTTGTCGACACCTTGTTTTCATCTGTCAAATGTACTTAAAAAAAACTAAAATTATAGAGAGAATGATCTTTAAAATGTAGTTTCAGCCCCAACTCTCAAAAGTCTTGGTCTTGTCTTGGTGTCACTGAATTCTGCCCTTGGAAAAGTCTTGGTCTCAGATAGTGTGGTATGACACTAATAGCAGCAGCAGGCTTTCTGTTTGATGATTGGGTGATTTTTCCAGCTAAACCTGTCAACAGGAGCCCAACATCTAATGACCACAAACATGGCTTATCCTTCAGCATTGTTTTTGACAATAACAACAGCAGCTGGGTGGGGTTAGAGTTAACCCTTAACCCATCTATCACCACAGTATAGCTATTATATCCTATTGTAAAAGGTGCTACTGTGTTTACATTTCCCTTCATGGATGTTGCCCTTACAGACTTGGGGGCCACTGAAAGTGTCAGACTTAACTATAGCACTTATTAGAGAATCTGCTTCCAATAACAGCAGCTTAATAACTTCGAGGCCAAGTACAGAGTACGTACGTTATTGAAGAAAAGGAGATCCCCAGAGCCCCGACCCAAGCTTTTAACTAACAGTCTGCATTATATCAGGACACTTGCACACATGGGGTGACAGCATGGTATTTTGGCAAGAGTGTGCATTGATGTAGCTGATTTCTAATAAATAACCCCAAGCTATTTTTTATGAAAGTTAGAGTTACAGGAAAAAGTGAAATCAACCAGCAAAGTCAATTAAAAGATGAATAACCTTTGGTCATCGTGTGTCGTTAGGTCAAACTTTGCTTGCAGGATTTAAAAATATAGCCATATCATGATAAATGCAGAAAAAACACAGATTAGCGTTATGGTTTATTTTCAAATGGATCTCAGACTGTGATTATTGTTGTACAAGAGGCAGGCAGCAGGTCGTTGATTAGTGTGCACCACAGACCTGTGTGTTCCCCATAAAAAACAGAAGCATTCAGGCATTCCTGAAAAGCTTTAGTTGAGTAGGATGTTTGATATTAAAACACTGTGGGGAGAGTAAGTGGAAAAGTGCAGAGTTAAAGCCAAGTCAGGAATCCAGAGCTGCGTCCCCTCTGCAGCTCCTGCTGTACTTCTTTACTACACTGACCTCCTGCTCAACCCTTACCTCCAAACGCTCAGCGTCCCTGCATGTTAAACCAGAAGAGAGATGTTGTTGATCGTCATTTGTTTGGTTTTGGGATGTGTGATTTATTTATTTGGCTGAATCTTTGAGAAGGTTTCTTGTAAACCATGCTTTTTAGGTTAAATGATTAGTGCTTGGTTTGATGGAGTCCTTATTTTGTTGTAATAAATAAGCACAACCTTATTTCTGCATATATATGTTTACTTTAATCCTGGTTTTGTTATTATTCCTTTCCTGATGAACACCTTTAACTGATCAAAGCCAAACTGTCACAAAATGACAGTGATCTGGTCAGACTTTTCATTCTAAACTGAGTAACAGTCATTTTGATAACTACAAAATGTCTTCATAGTTTTCCTCGACCACATATTTTAAAGGGACAAAAATAAGACTATGACCAATTTCTTAAAAATGAAATGCAAAGGAAAACTATATAAAAACAAAACAAAATTTTGTCGACTAATAAAAACTAAACTAGAATTTCGTCACATGGAACAAAATCCAATCAAAACTCATGTGATCTTGCGCATTGATCACATTAAATACAGTTATACCGTCCCACATCAGGTTGATCAATGGCAATTGAATGTTAAAAAAATGCATTAACTATAACTGTAACAGCTTTCGTTGACAAAATCTTAAAGCTGCTATCCAGAGTTTCTGAGAGGACGTCTCTATGTCCCGCCCTAAACAGCTCCACTTCCTCCCACTGCCTCTGCAATCTACCAGAAGCCACGCCTCTACTTTTCTGCACGCAAATCGCAAAACATAACAAGGTCACATCAGGTCAGATTGATATAGGTCTATAGGTCAGATAAGAGCCAAAATCATATTTACCTGTTTGCTGTTGTGTCGCATGGCCTTGTTTCCATGCACAGTTCTGCACTCGGTGACGTCCATCTACAACACGTGTCAAACTCAAGGCCCGGGGGCCAAACCTGGCCCTTTAAAGCATTTTGATGTTGGCCGAAGGAGAAAGTAAAATTATCATTGTGTAGATTACCAATTAATTCTGTCTTAGATATCTTAGTCCCTCAAAAGTCATAAATTCCATGAAACTCCACAATACATGTTGTTACGGCTGGTGTCTCCTGGTCTCTCAGCCTGCCCTTCCTCTTCTCTCCTAACACAACTGGCTCACATCAGTAATCAGGTAGGAGAGGGAGGAGGAGCTTATAAAGCGTGAGGCACAACAACTGACCAGCAGCAGACATGTGGGGAGAGTTCTTCAGCTCCCCACTGGACGTCTTTGTAAGTTTGTTATTTTAGTTTGGACTGGAGATTTCTGGTAGTCCTGTTTTCGTGTTCCGGTAGTTTTAGTCTTTTGTATGTTTTGTAGTTTCGAGGGTGGATGCTGGGACGACGGCCCTGTATAGGGTTGGCCCAGTGTCCTCCCTAGTTTTGTTCAGTTTGGCCAGGGTCTCCAGTCCCTTTTAGTTTGTTCTGTTGGTACTTTTAGAATTTTGTTAATAAATACTTTTGATAACCTTTGATTTCTGTTTGGTGTCCTATTTATGTTGCGGCCCCTCAAGCCTTGACGTCACATCCTAGAGGGGGTCGTAACACATGTCATAAATCGACTTTATCACATGACTGCAGTCATTTTGAATTGAAATAACTACTCACAAAATACCTCTAAATGGCTCCAAATCCAGTCAGAAATAATGAAGGAATTATGAAAGGAAACTCTTGCAGTGACTGATAGCTGTCATTTATCGCTTGGATATTATTGGTGACTAACATACTGTATATATCAATTATAAGTTGAAGAGAAAACTTGGGTACAATAATGTTGAAATTGCTCTTTTTTTCCACCCAAAATCTGCAGCCACTTGAGATTAAACTGCTCCGTATTTGGCCCCTGAGAGAAAAATCGTTTGACAGCCTTGATCCACAATAATTGCTTTACCACGGCTGGACTATATTCTAGATTGAAATCCTAATTTGAGCCTTTTTGTCCAAACACGAGTCCCATGACCCGAAAAGAGGAATGTTAGATTACCTCGTGTCCAAATTGACTTTTGACCTTTACCCGCCTTGTACTCAGTACTTAAATGATGTATATAAGTCTTAACAGATACGGAGCAGAGCAGCTCGAGAGGAAAAATGAAATGTGTTTAAAACAAAGGTTTAGTAGCAGGAGAAATCAAGCAATTCTCAGGAGGACAAGCATAGGGGAGGCATTCATGGAAACACAAAGCAGATCTTTCCTTGGCCCTCCACTCTGTTACATGTGAAATTGTCCATAGGTTGTCCTCCAAATTATGGGAGTTAATTGAAATTATTTACATTAGGTTGACAGGTAGGAGAGGTTCAGCGTCCTCAGTATGGCCAGGACATGACGGAGGGAAAATGTGTTTGCTAATGAGCACGGCGGCTGATGAAGTCCATGCTCTGTATAGGAGTGTGAAGGCCCGTTGAATCAGAGCGCAGCTCAGGGAGAGTGTGTGAGGGATAGAAACAAGGAGGGCGGCCTCGCTGTTGCAATATGTAAAAATACAGAGTGGAACAGATGTTAGATTTCTCAAACCTTAACTGAATCTCTTGCCCTGATGAGTGGAAAAATCAGAGGAATCACGGTCAAATGTTGGCCTTTCAATGGTCTCATATTTGTCTCGGACATTTTTGACATTTTTTTGTCACAAACCTAAAACGGAAAAATAGTGGAAAAGCCTCCCAACTCTTTGATGGTACCCAAGAAAGACACCACTGCACCTGGCTCATGGTATTGTTCCACTGCTCACTGGCGATGCTTGTTTTCCAACAATACGAGAAACCGCTAAACTATTTTCAAGGCCTTGGCACATTAAGAAGCTTTTTTGGAGGAGCTCGTAACAGCCACTCCTCCAGGCGAGTAGTAACGGTCCAAAAATTTAAAGGACACTGAGGCGGAGGTGCAGAAAATTAAATTTGTGAATGTGATTGATTAACATGAGGTCTGGTCTTTCCATTTGATGGAAAGGAAAAATCAGCGGGTGATTCCAGAGTCATATGTGGTGAGGTTCATGGGAGGCCAAGGCTGGACCACCTGGTGGTTGTGGAGCTTTGTGACTGCTGAGTCATGTTTCTATCACATGTAGGGGTCACCATCTCAGAGGTGAGGAGTTTCATTAAAATCTACAATCTTGAGAGCCAACTGTAACAGCAACAGAGCATGACATCATTATTAAACAGGGGTCCTCAACTGTTCTGATCCCCACTAAACACCATATAATCTCAATCAGAAGATCACACATGGGCAACTGGGGGCCGCATGGTCCCTCAGCCACATTTAGGGAGGCCCCAAAAAACTCCAAGAACACAAAAGAACAATAATAAAACATAATGGTCTCCAAACACACACAATATAATGGAATAATACACAGACATACAATATAAATACGCAAAAATGACTTTAAATACACAACAGACCAACCAAAATGAACAGAAACACACAAAATGGTCTCCAAAAACACACAATGATGAAAAAACACCCAAACTTATAATAAAAACACACAAAATGACTTCACAAACACAAAACAAGAAACAAAATGCACAAAATGACCAAAAACACACAAAACGAAAAATCAAACACATGCAAAATGACAACAATAAAAAAGACACAAAGTCTCTGTTATTTCCTGTATCAATGCTTGATTGGTCATTTTTTTAAATACTGACATTAATGTTGATCATGTGGCGCTCGGATCATACGATCACATTTTTGTGTGCAAAATTTCACAGTATGACGTTTAAAAACCTTAATGCAGAGCAGGTACTGATTCTAGAATAAACATTCAAATAAAAAGACTATCACCAGTGAATATCTCTGCTTCATGATTATATCCACTTTAAATTAAAAGCACAACATTTTTATCCCACTTTTGGGTCCCGACCAACAAAAAACAGCTCAACTTTGGAGGAGTCAGATTTTCTATCAGCTGCTTACTCACCTACAAACACAACAAGTCTGTGTTTCCCTCCACTGGGCCTTCGGTACGGGGTCACCTCCTCATATGTGGGCACGTCAGCCGTGTCGTACATTTCACTTTTCTTGCACTCGTACATCGACTTGTTGGTCTTTTTGTCTCTCCTGCTCAGACGGAAGCTCCTTCTAAACCCAGCTGGAGGTCCAGATCAAACCACAGAGGAGACAGAAAAAACATAAAAGCTTAAACTCTATGCACACGTAAGGCAACGTTGCATTTGGAATGCTGGTTCTTTCCATATGTTGGCAAACATCTGTACATCACTCATGTGAAAGAACCTACAGTATGTTGTTGTTGCTGCTAGCTGGGTTTTATGACAGCCATCTATGCTGTAGGTGTGCAACACAAAACAGCGCCAAATAACTTTTGCAATATCAAGTTTAAACAGTTCACCAAGTTTTCCACATATGACATACTGGGTTTCTTTTTCAATGCATGTCTGAGATCAGAGGTGGTTTTCAGGGCACTTCTCTTCAAAATCACGATGTTTTAAGACATTGCCTTTTGTTTTTCTTGCAAAAATAAACTACACATACGATGCAGGAAGATTGATGATTCTTCTTCTTATATTTGTCTTGTAGGTTTTTGAGGCCAGTTTTCTGACAGTGACATTAGTAAAACTAAATGTTCTTTTCTTGTAATTTAGTGCAATGGCTTGATGTCGGTTACTCACTCAACTGTCACGCTTTGATGTGGAATTCTCTCTCATTAGAGCTTTCGCTACAGATGAGGTCGTTGTTTCCCTAAATGAACTATTGCACTTTGTGGGCCGATTGTTGGCCTTCAATCACTGTGTCAGATTTTAGACTTCTGACAGTCTGCTCAACACACTGAGCTGAGTTAATGCATGCCAAAGTCTGATGGCATTAAGTATTCAAGGAGAAATATACAGTACCTAGATTTTTAAAACATGAATATACATTTTTCTGACTTACAACAGCTGCTGTGTGGGGCTTTCTAATGGGCCAGGCCAGATGGAACATAGCCTTGGGTATATGATCGTGAATGTAGGTTTTTACAGGAACAAACATTTACAAAACTGAAAATGAAACCAATTAAATGGACAGAAAGTATTATCTTAGCAGTTTAATGTTGAGATAGGAAACATTTGCAAATAAGTTACGTTGCTCAATGCTAAAAATGTACAACCTAACAGTGTTTGGAAAAACTCAGTTTGAACATGTGTTAAAGACATTAGGGTTATTATAGCAGTAGTATAAAAAATATAATCTGACAATTATAACAGAACACACATAATGAAAACTATGTTGGACAATAACTGTTATCTGCAGCTGGATAAACAGAACCTTCACTAAAACAAACATCCTTAATCCTGGAAAGAGATGTTTTGTATATTTTAGCTGTCTTGTAAATATCTTTACACTGTACTGTATTTTTATAGTGTATGTTTCTTTAATCTATTGTTTAAATTGTCTTGTTTAATTTAAACATTGTTTTGCTTTTTTAGCTCCTTCTCTCTTTCCTTCAATGTTTTGCTTTTTGCCATATGCCACAGTAGGAAATAAGAACTGTGTTCTTAATCAGTCTTGCCTGGTTAAATAACAATTAAATACAAATAAATACAATTTTGAATAACTAAATTTTAGCCATTCTCTTTTACAATCAAAACACTTTATTCTTAAATTGCCATAGTCTACAGAAATCAGGAATGAATGATATTACAGGAACTGTATGTCAATCTGCCAACACACTTTTAATTAAACACACAATTAGGACCACAAGTCTCTTTAAAGGAGGCACAATCAGGCCGAATCCTCTGTTGTAAAGTGACAATATTGTTGAGCTCAGAATATGATAAAACACACCTAGCACCTTACAGCAATTAAACAGTGATTTAGCATTAGTGTGTATTTACACACGGCCGAGCGCTGCGTGTACTGTTACACTGAACATTTAGGGCAGACTTTGTTCCACTGTGGGCAAGCTGTGGCTTATTGTGTCTGTGCCATTTCTCTTGTGGTTAATCTACTCATTCACCACCATCAGCCAGCACTTCAGCCTCCACCACACAGTGGAAAGCACACACCGCGCATCTGCATTTCTCCAGTAAAGACATCAAACTGTAACCAATATCCACACAGCTGACATCATCACTATAAACACTCTGAGAATGTTAGCAATACGCCATTGTAGGTTCAAACCAGTCAGCCGTTGATCACAGTCTAAACACAACACTGGCCAGTTAGGCTTTCAGTAATGTAACTAAAGTCATTCATTGTGTCTTTCAAAACGTCATCTCATTAGTTGATGATGGGCTTTGTGTTGTTCCACTGAAGGCAGGTGCACAGAGCTGTGTTTATATGAACTGCCATCACTCAGTCCATCGCCTCAAACAGCTGATGGCTTGAAATGTGTTTGAACCGCACAGCTCCATCTGTAGTCCTGTTACACCATGAGGGGGCGCAACAGAGCTCAACAATTACCATCTAACAAAGCAAATTCATGGGCGTACTTTAAATGACTAAAACATAGTTGAAATGAAAAAGAAAAAAGCCAAACTACGGCTGTGGTCCAAGTCGCGCTGGTAGCTTCCAAACTTGACTCATATGCTGCAATAGATCTGAGTCCCATCCATGGTGGTTTACACTGCCTTAAACACGCTATGTCTGCTGGGATACGTTCCAGAATTCTCCTGAACCTGGACAAGAACAAACGGGTGTTGATGACAAGATGGGACAGACGTGATCGCACTAATCTGGTCCAGTAAAGGAAACATTAGTACATGTTACACTTGATTCCACCTTAAATAAATAAACATTCATTTTATATTTGCTTTATTAGATGAGAGACAATCCAGGGCATTATTCCTTTGATAATGTTGCAATATTAAATGTAGTTCTTGGGATACAAAATTAAACCAAAAGGTTCAATCTCTTATTCTGTTTTCTTTTCTTTTCTTTATTTTGATTGGAGAATATGATTTTCAAAGAGAACCAAGCCCAGACAAAGCTCAATAAAAAAACTACTATGACCGATAACAATAAAGTCTAGGGTTGGGCATTGAGCATCGATTGGTACCAGGACTAACTTTCCGATTCTCCCAGACTCATTCAATTTATTGATTGCTAATTTTGATACAAAGTCTGCTGAACAGAAGACCCAACAAAGTAGAATCTACCGCAGGTGTTTGCGTTAGGGCGTAACTAGCTCCCTTTGCACGGCTTCGGCCAGGCTAGCTCGTTTAAAACATGTTAACTTTTTTTTTTACCTTGGTTATTAAAAGAATCAGAATCAGGAATCACTAGGAATTGAAATCAAAATGAGAAATCAGAACCGTTCAAATTCAAATGAAGCTCAACCCTAGTCAAGACATACTCATATTTACTGCTGCTCCTGGGACAAACACACAGTTAGCAGATTTTCCAGAATTATAGGTCCAGAGCAAATTATGTGATTAACAACATTAATACAAGCTTGACCGAGGTTGGAGGCCTGTGTTAAAAAAAGGAGAGCTCTGAATGTTTTCCTTTGATTTTCTCTTGACAATTTTAACCGTGCTTTCAAGGTAAAGGTCTTCGAGTAGTGAGTGCGTAGTTCAGAATATACATTTGTGTAGCGCTTTGACTCAAGGGCAGGAATATTCTTTTCTGGTCTTGTGTGTTTGCTTTTACTTACCTAAGGAGTAGAGAAACCTGCAGGATAGTAGCTATTAATGACCAGGTATAAGGGACATGGCCTAGAGTTGTGGTTGTTAGCTGGATGTATTGGTTACAGTATACTGGCTGACATTCAAATAATCATAATTGTTTGTCTTACGTTATGCTGTAGCTAACAATGTACTTAAAGGTAATTAATCAGATTATTTAGTTTAAGTGAAGATATCATGCTTTAACAGACATTTATAAGCCTGTGTTGATGAAGACTAAAAGAGGCAAAGGGGTTGGAAAGAAATATGAGAAAGTGTGAAGGAATGATTTAAATCTTATTTAAATGAAGGAAATCTGCCCATTTGTGAAAAGCACCAGTGATGTCAGATTACTGACATGTTTGTCTCAGATGATGTAGGAGTACAGCGTTACCAAAAGGAAAGGAATGCATGATTTGAATGGCACAAAGATGGAGAGACTCATTTAAAAGATTTGACAAATCCAATCAACTTTGTGGATTATAATTTGGTTTTGATTTTCCTTGGAAGGAGAGTTTAGTCGTTGCAGAAACCTACAGTGTTTTCCACACATTGTGTTTTCTGGGCTAGCGAGTAGAAGTTTCTTTGACTAAACAAACACATGCAACTCCTAATAGTGAACACCTGGTTGCCACTAGGTTAGATACAACAACTGAAATTAAAATCTTACATCAGAACAGTCACAAAAGTATGTTTAAACATGGTGTCTCAATGCTGTTGGGGCCAATAACTAATCAACACTGCATAGATCAATAAATGGAAGGTATTTCTTCCAAGAAAAAGAGAATTCACTCACAAACGGCTCACAAGATTGTTTTTGACTCCACCACAATCAATCATTGTGTTGGTTAACAAGAAAATTATTGCACATTCCATTCTGGAAATGAAAAGACGACGCCAAAGCCAAAAAGTTTCTTTAAGAAGTGTTTTTACTTCATTCTTACGTGATTTTTTTTGTCAGACAATGAAAACAGTAGGGGATTGTTCCATTATGTTTGGAAATGCAAAAAATCTGAATAGCGCAATAAAAATTGGTAAAGGAAATACCTACATTTAAAAAAACACTCAAATATTGCTAAAAAGGTTTTGAGATGTTTTTGATATTAAAAAATATTGCAAAAGGGCAATGAAAACACTTAACGCGACGTACCTAGTTACATGACCACTTTTCTCCTAGAAAACATGGTGTGGTACATGTGGACAGAAGAACACATCGCAACATTTCTTAGCATCATACTTCAGCAAAATATTATTGACATATTAGACAGCAAACAACAAAGGAATGCGGCGTGTTAGGTTTTGAGCGTCCATCTTCCTGTAGTGAAGTCTTGCGGGATGAGATTTCATGAGAGTTACGAGGCTCCTACCCAAATCAACCTTCAATGGAAACACGTTCAAAGCGTTATTATTTGTTGAAATTTGGGAAGTATTGCTTTTATTTGGCCAAAAACTGTAATGGAAACACAGCTAGTGTTTTGCATGATGTCATTTTTGTACCTGTGATATGACGTCACCCCGCAATACATTCAATTTAGTCTGTATTTGGATGTTTCTGCCACAGTGGCCATGTTTACATGGGAGCTTTAATTCCTCTTTAAAGCAGAATAAAAGTTAATTCTTCTTTAAACTGTCCTTGTACACCATTTGTACACAGCAACTAAGACAGATGACTCTCAAACACAAAATGTAATCCTGCATTGATGCATGGGGGTCAAAGACACTGGAACAGACTGATCAAACCTCACTTTGTGCAATGACAAAACAGAGAAGAAGAAAGCAAGCTGAAGACAAATGAAAAGAGTTAAAGGCTACCATCTGAGGGCCCACAGCTTCATGAAATGAAACTGCTTTGACAGCCCCAAAACCATCCAAGGCTCTGCTCTCCTCTGGTATATCAGACCTGACATAGTTGGGATTAAGCAGGGATGGCATTTAAGGATTAAGTGAGCGTTCTGCTCAGCCGCACGCTGTGGTTTAACACTGCAACACTTAGTCCGGTTGTTGGGCACCCTATGTGGGAAGCATTACCCACTCCTTGTGCCTTAATACACGCCTTCATTACAAGCAAGGTTGGAAGCAAAAGAAAGGCATCGAAGGAAGAGAGGGATGCATTCCATACTGTCAGCCATTATTATCCCAACCACAACACAAAAGAAAAGGACTGCTGCTGCACATAATGATAAAAATACAAAACTCTGAGTGGACAGGAGCTGCTTTGTCATCAGCTCACTGTACTAGTATAATACAGGGAAGCATGCTTGAGCTCTAAAGCAAAGCACTCCCGGATTGTTGGACATTTGATCCAATTGTTATACAAATGCAATTCTGCCTTGCCACTGTTGATCAGCAGAGCGACTGCCGACTTCTGTGGCTGCCGGTCTGCGGTTTTTTTTTGAAACCAGAGAAATACAGGTTTTAATTATTGAGTGCATGTTTCTATCCAAAAGGATCTAAAAAGCACAGCTAAGAAGCTTCGTTTAAGCGTACTATTAGGCATGTTTCAGGATGTTTTACTTGCATTGCAACAAAGAATTGAGAAGAACTCATTAGTCTCAACCATTAATTTTGAAAACAGGGCTTCACAATTAGTACTTTTGGCTTTTATGTATTTGTTCATTTATCTTGGCCACGTTGTTAATGCAGAAGCAGTTACAGACAAAGAATTAAGGGCCCCAATGCAGAAAATTGTTGAGGGCCAAGCAGAACTCCTTAAAGACAAAGACCCAACATCTTCTTGTACGTAGCTGGGGAGTGGTGACCGAGAACAACCACCTGTGGAAGAAGATCAATCAGGATAGCATTGCGACCAATATGTATTAGCCACACTCTTCAAAAACTATCCCAAAGAAATAAGTTGGTGAAATGAAGAGAAAACCTGCAAGCGACGTGGCAACAAAACACCAAGAAAGACCTGGAAGTGGTAAAGCTGAACTGGAACGAGGTGGGCCTGCTGGTGAGGAACTGGGTCCAGTGGAGCGCTCAAGACACAAAGATCCTGCAGGATCTGATTAAAGACGAAGTATAAGATCAAAATCTTACTATGGCTTGTAAAACCGCTTACTGTTATGTTAAGGTTTTAATATTTTGAGTAAAATAAGGATAATAGTATAATTTCATTTTTCATATGAAGACTAGTTCAATGGGCCTTTTGGAACATTTCTACTTCAATTAAACCTGGTCACATTGAAATGTGCTAAACTGAATTGTCTGCCTCCTCCAAACTCCCTGTTCTTTCCCCTGAGCAACCTCAGAAGCATTGCAAAAGCATCTGGAGGTTCTAGGATTTCATGGCGTTCAGGACAAGCCAAGTTTAAAATCACACAACCACATCCAACAGGCTTGTCGCATAGAAGATGTTATTAAAGCATATTTTTTATGCTTCTTTCCTTGATGTTCTCCAATTTTATTCAAAGCTTTCCCTGGACTGCTGGAATCAAGAACTGCTACTAACCCACGAGAGTGTGAGTTGATGTTTTGGTAATGAGAAGGAAGACAAGAGGTTGAAGTTTTGTATTTATTTTTAAAGTCGCATATGCACTAGATTTTGTGGGAACTGGTCAGTGGTGTTAAATGTAAGGAAACTTCTAATCGGGGAAAAAAACAATCAGGTATAATAAAGAGTAGGAAAATTGTGAATGAGCAAGTCGAGATGGTATTCCAGAGGAAGGAACATAACTGATATTCTAAAGGAGAAACTATACAGTAGTAAAACAAGATGGGGAACATTCCATGATATACTGTAGAAGGCAGCTCTGTGGAATGGAATATAATCCATACTAGAGTTTGGTTAATAACACAGAAACTGACTGGAAACACATGAAAAACTCTTGCCTTCTTCATTTAAAAACAAATGAATTCATTCAAAACAATTTTAAAGACTTTCTAAACAACCAGATTTGTTAAAAGTATACATGTGTTGTACCATACCCTTGTGCTATGAGCGATGATATAGTACAGGTGCGTATGAACAGGTATTATACAATCTTTAATCATTGATTATTCATGAAAGTCAAATACAAATGAGAGGCAAGAAGTTTGTTAGTCTCCACTTTAGACATACAGTAGCAGCTACTAGTCAAGCTCCTGCTAACTGAAGTCACAGCCCACAGACGGTGAAATAACTTAGACTAACAATGCCAGCTTGGATAAGCAGTCGTCTCAGGTTGGAAAAAAGAAAAAGGGTTCACGTGGCTTCTTGCGGTGCTGAAATGCAGTTTTAGATTCCAGACGGTGTTATGGTTAAGTTGTGACTATTGAAATTGGAAATGTACTTCTGTTAGCGTAGCTAGTTGCTGTGGTATGGGCTAAAGACACTCATACTGTGTTGGTAGCAATTAGGTAAATCTGTGATAGTTTATGACTGCTGATCTATTCTCTACATAAATTCATAATGAACCATGAACAATTTTTGGTTTTAAACCATTAAACCTTTAGGTTTGACAGAAGACCATTTTTATTTGGTGGAACAAGTGCTGTCTATGTGCATCATCCAGCTCTGTGACAGATCATCAACAGAAGTAACCATGAACATAGGCATCATCACGTCCTGATTGTGTTCAGAAAGAGAGAAAACGTATAATATAAACGTGATTTTGGCTAAAGAAAATATAAAAACAATAGCAACAACACAGAGCAGTTAGCACAGAGGAACTATTGAACGGTGCTTATTCTTGTTGTTTATGACCTATTAATTTGCTCCCATACACATCATATAACTCATATTAGTAGAATGTTTAGCAAGATCTGCAAAAGGGTTATAGAGTGCTACTGCTCACAGATGTGGAGCAACTTAATACTAGGGTTCCGATGATTTTTTTGTGTAGTATCAGGCGATATTGATACAAGCCAATACCGCAATGTTTTAAAAAAAAAAAAGATATGACCTGTTTTTCTTCCAATTCTTAAGAGCTGCATTGTCACTTGGATGTAAAAATTGTATAGGTGATGAATTAATAAACTTTTCTGAAACCAGCGCCTCCGCAGCGAGTCCGCTGGCTGCCCGAAGGGAGCGGAACGGCCCCGCGGCGGGGGCTGAAGCCGTCTACAGGGGGGAGAGGGTGAGACCCGTACTCCCCCGGAGGGAGCGAGGAGGCCATAGACCCCTTGGTGTGGGGGGTTGACCGCTAAGTTACGCGGTAACGGTGGATTCTTCTTCATTGGTGTTCGGCGAATTCTTCTCCCGTTCGGTGGACTGGATATCGAAAGTAGTTTGAAAGACAGTTTGAAGCTGTAAATCAGTGTGTTGATAGTTAATACTTATACCGATCCAGCCTTTTTAGTGCCGTATCGCGACAACATTTCTCCAACATTTCAGAGAAGTTGCAAGCTGAGTTGAGTTTACAATACGATACCATAGAAGACAATGAGCTTGTGATAACAAAATGCAAATATTCGAATGGGAAAAAAAAAAGCCATGCTTTTATTTGACTTTAACTCTGATACTTACATACTTACTCTGGGTAGGACCATTTCCTGCTAGCCTACTACTTGCTACCAATATAATTAGAACTTTAATGGTATAAAAATTAATATCAAGCGGGCCAGATATTGTCCCTAAAAAAACCCAATTGGAGTTATTACAGCCCTGTTTGTTGTTTGTGCTTTTTGCAACATTAATACTTCATTCAGCTGGATCAAACTCCCGCGTTATTTAGGGCCATTGATCAGTATTGTCACATCATCACTAATTATCAATGGAACATCTTTGGACCATTCTCATTGGCAGAAGAAAAATAGCCGATTTAAATAAGGATAAAAACTTTCATCTTACAAACTACACACTGCTCATACTATCCAGTCAGTAGTAGCACTATGTACAAGTCTTGTATCACAACAAAAATGTTTTTGTGTGAGTCCAAGTTAATTACACGGAAATACATCGACTGACAGAAAAAAAAAAAAAAAAAAAATTCACAGAAATACAAATATGGGTATGGAACTATTTCTATTTCTGGTTATTATACTGATTAGTGGGATCTCATTGGTTAGATTTAGGGATTTGAAAAGAAGGAGAGAGATATTAATACAGGAAATTACACGACAAAGTGAGAAACACGACAAATAATACCATCTCACCTAGGTGGAATCCGCTAACATAGTCAGCATCCTCTGATAATAAAAGAGCCAGAGAAGAAGACAAATGTCCTTATTAAAGAGAATAAAAAGACACCAGAACAACAGGGCACTAAACCCTCGATTACATACAGGGAAAGAACAGGAGACAAGGCAAAATGCATATATTTGATTGGTTATTGTTGTAGTATGGTTTTGGCTCACAAATACTAGATGTTGAGAAAAACTAACCTTGATATTAGAGGAAAAACAAAATGAAAACAGCACAAGTGGGGGAAGGCTTCACATTACACACAACTATTGGATCAAATTGATCAATCACACAATCCGAGGGTCAAAACGATGGTGTTTAATGGGAGGAATTAGTGGTACCTTCAATCTCTGCAGCTGTGAGAGCCAAAGAAGAAGCGGGGAACGGAAATGATTGACAGTTAGAGCAGAAGCACGAAGCTTAGAGACAAAGAAAAGCAGAAACCTACCAAACTCCACAGCCACGTCATCTTTTGAAGGTAAAGGAAGGAAAAACAGGACAGAATTAACACTTAACAACTCAATGTCTTTTGTAAAGGAGTGTATTCACGCTCAACAATAGGTTTTACATTGGTACACAGCTCAATCACAATACAACAATACTGCTTTCATAAATTCAGGGATGTTTGAAGCAAAAAGTACAAGGTGGATGTTTTTTTTTCTCCTGACAATGTGAGACATGAAAACGAACAAAAACACACAAACAGGAGTTTATCATCACCACTACTCAGCTTCTAACATTTACTGAACTTTGTGAAACTTTAGATGTATCTAAATGACTAGAATTGGTAATACATTAACAAAGACTGCAATAGAGAATGTCAACAATGTAGCATTTCCAAAAGTTATTTGTCAGTAACTGCATCAGATCTAGTCCCAGTCATGTTTTGCATCGACCCCATAATAAATGCTAAATTCTGGCAGAAGAAACTATTGAAAAAGACTAAAAAATACAAACTACTTTAAATAACACTTTCAGTTCTTCTACTGTCATTCTAAACTATGCTGTTACCCAGTGACACCCAGTCTGATGTTCTTCTTTGAGGCGTATCCCCTGTGGCAGCTTGACAAAGAAAAAACTGATGAACTTTCACACACCTCCTGAAGGTTCTGATGATTCCCATTATGATGAGGACATGTACAATATGTTGATGTTTTTGATCGAAATATAACTTAGTTGCTGTACGTTTTATCCTAACCAAATAACTACAGGAAGCCAATAATCTGCTTTCAAATTGATGAGATTTAATGGTTATACGGGCCAGAAAACATTTGGCGAGAGGAAAGCAACTCTCGTTTTAAAGCGCTGTATCCCTTCTTTGCTTGCTGATGTGGCTTCTTTATGAATTATGTAATAACGCAACAAGAGAAAAAGCAGAACTGGAGGTAATTCGAGGGAGAGGACGAAGAGAAACCTGGAAAACAAATACTATAATTTAACACAAATCTACAAGAAAATGTATCCACTGCTTTTATTGAACTGCCTAATGCCATTACAGTTAAACAATACCACTATCTGAAAGAAAAACTGTGAGATAACATTTGAGAAATTAAATCCTCAGAGCTTGTGGGATCAAAACTCTCTGAAGAAAATAAAAGCTGATGTCATGAGCTAAAGTAGATACACACTAGTGGATGACGAGACCCTGCAGCGATGGCGGCAGCAAAGCCTATCATTTGCTGAGCGAAGAGAGTTTTGTGTGTTCACTCTGAGGCGTGCAGTCAACAACTCTGCCATAAGCTAGCTAACTGTCCTCAATGGACCGCAATTACCTGACTGGAATTGGATGCATGCTTAGAAGTGGAACACAAAGAACAACCACTCCCCGCCCTCCATCAGTGCCGGATGAAGGGCAGATGACGTACACATACTCTTTTGTTATTTAGGAATAAAGACGTCACAACATCAACCAGAGGACCAGAAATGTTATACACAGACTCAATGCCACCAATTTCACTATTGTAGGAGGAGTCAATGAACGCATGGTATTACACGGTCAATAGATCAAGCAGTGAGATGCCAAGAATGTTTAGATTACACAAATAAAGTGTCAGTCTTGGTTCTATCCCAGGTGAGGGATTACCCAAAAGGATAAAAACTATAGAAATACTGTACATATATTCAGGAGCTATTAGTGTTTTTCAACTTTGGGGTCACTTAAAATTCTGAAAAACATAAACAGATTTTCTAAAATGTTTTATCTATTATTCTTAATTGTTTACAATCCTAAACAACTGTATTTACTGTATATACTTTCACTTTGTGAATCTAGTTCAACTAAAATATAGTAAAAAAACACAAATCTGAGCTGGAAATGGGGTCACTATGTTGGGAACCACTGCACGAACTGTTGTTTCTTTCCACTTATTTACAAAATTAGATTCTTTAAATTGTGTGTTATCACTCATTACTGTAATTCCATCATTATGTTCTAAAGTTGTTTTTAAATAGTTTTCTATGCAATATGTTGTAGCTGTACAAAAGGGGGTACTTGGAGTCAGGAATAAGACAAAGATGGTAGTTGAGCCAAAAACGTTTGAGAAGCACTGGATTAAAGGGGACCTGCAGTGAGTTTTATCAAAAGATCAAATATACCCCTAGAGGTTTAGTCGGATAACTTTTAAAGTCCTTGAAGAACAGCCAGTCGACCAGCAGACACGGGGTCGGCCATTTTGTTCACCTCAGCCACCGGTAGAGAAGTCCACTCTCTCTCCTACTTATCGCATTCTCAGCTGTATCTCATATTTAAACAGTGCAGCTGACTGCGACTGTGGCTGCTCCGATGCGCAACAAGAGCTCACAATAACAGCTTCATACATGTCCAAAGTAGCTCCAACACACATCCTTGTGTTGTCCATAGTAATAAATAAAATGGACTACAAAAACCAAAAAAAAACAAAAATAAAATAAAAAAAAATCAAGTTGATTTAAATTCAGAACTGTACCAGAATCAATGACTTCACGTCACATCCGGCCGAAAAAGGCTGCTTCTCATGGATTATATTTTAAAGCACATATAGGTAAACTGGCGGCCTGGGGGCCACATGCGGCCTTCTGTCTAATTTTATGTGGCCCCCAAAGAAAATGTACAAAATGACAGAAAAATATACAAGAGCAAGAATACATTAAAAAATTGAAAGAATTACAACATTGCAGGAACATACAGTAAAAGACAAGAAAAAAAGACAGAAAATACTGAAAAAACACACAAAAATACAACAGTAATAAAGAAAATTGCTAGGAAAAATATACAAAATTACAGAAAATGACAACAAAAGTACACAAAAAGACATGAAAACACAAAAAATAATTCCACAAACCCACAATACTAACGAAAACGCAAAATGACAATAGAAATACACAAGAATTACTCCAAAAATGCAAAATGACAGCACAAATACATGGAAAAGTACACAAAAGAACTGCAAAAATGCACAAAAAGACAACAACACACATACACAGAATGACAGAAAAACACACAAAATTACTATAAAAAAACTCTTTCTTTTTCCTATATTGATGCTCAGATTGCTCATTATCCTAAATGTTGACATGAATGTTGATAATGTGACCCTCTGATCAAACACAATTTTTTGGCTCTATTTAGGTGTAATATTGTGAAAAAAAAGTACTTTAAATATGTTTTTTTAAAATAAATGTGCATTAAACACATTTTATATTTGATACATTTCCATGACAGGAATCCTTTAAATAAATAAACTGTGGTAAATAATATTTGTAAAAAAAAAAGAAGAAAAAGAAGAAGAAACTCAATGAGTCTTAGTAAATGTATGAGTCAAACAACCAATTAGATACAGGCATATAAAATGGCATGAGGATAAAGATTATGAATATGAAGACATGCACTGAAGCAAAATAAACACAACATGAAACATTGTGCCACTTTTTCTAGAAAGACTTTCTAATGGCTCAACTGCAGAAATAGAGAATTACAACTAATGTCCAAAACCAACCTATAGAGGATAAAGGATATTCAATCAATCAATATTTGTCATTGCACATGTTACAGCGCAAAAGAGCAACAAAATGTAGCGCCCCGTATTTAGATGAAAAGTGAGAAAACAGGAGGAAAGAAAAGGAAGAGGGGAAGGCAGGTCATAAACTGAGTTTATTCATCACGAGACTGTTTTATTTCCCTTACATTTGTTTTAAACTGCGTTTTTATTTTTTAGTCTTGATTTATGAAGTTTTTATCTATCCTCAATTGACTAATTTTATAAAGATATTAGTTACCTACTCCTATGTACAATTATTAACTGTTAGCATTGTGTTCAACACCACACTATCCGAGACCAAGACTTGCCCGAGACCAGAATGCACCGAGACCAAGACAAGACCAAGACTTCTGGGAGTCGAGACCAAGTTAAGACCAAGACCGAGACAAGCCGAGACCAAGACCAAGACCATAAACATTTTTTTTAAATATAAAAAAATATATAAATAAATAAAATTATGACAAGGTTCAACAGTTAAATAACATTCTCTCTTTAATTTTAGTTATTTTAAATACATTTGACGGACAAAAAAGATGCCTGAAAAAAATAACTAAAATATTAAAACTACTACTGCTTCTGATAAATTCACAATTATTCTACATATTTGAAAACAATATTTTTATGTCAGCTGAATGTACAGCAAGTGTTTTAAAGTATTTCTGCCAAGAAATAATGATTCTTGATTCTGATTCTTTGAGTTGTGCAGGTCAACAGGTCACAGATTTCACAAGATAATTTTTTAGTTTGAAAAAGCCTTTACACAGGTTATTTTATTAATTCACTTAGTTGATATAGTTTAATTTGGTTGCTGTAATGTAACTAGGATATTCAATTAACAAAGGTTGTCATCAGTCTAAAAACATAGAGCTACAGGTAGATGTGAAACTAAATAAAACAACCTCAAACCATGGAACAGTCATGTGACAAATCAATCAATAGTTCTTGTTGAGAAATATTATTATTATTCTGGATACAGTGGAAACAGAAACTATAAAAGATAATTATACTGTGAACCTGTTTATATTGTAGGGAAGACAGGCAGGCACTAGGACCCAGAGGCAGAGTAAATGCACCCCTATACTGCATTCACAGGCTGTAATATCATCAGTTTATCATTTTACCAGTTGTTAGAGCTACTGTCTTCAATATTTATTACTGGCGATTGTTTTCTGGAGTTTTACTGAGATTTTTACCAGTAATTAGTTTTTTATCTCCCTCGTGCTCCGCGGTCCAAACTGAAACCATAGCCAGACATAGACACAGGCACAGACACAGACACAGGCACAGACACAGACACACACATTAAGGAAGGTTGTGGTCATTATACGGGGTGGATTAAAGAATAAATAAAGGATTGTTTTATCCCATTCTTCTCCGTGTTATTATCACATTTGTAGGAGGACGAGCTTAGACAAGGAGTGATAAGAATTATAATATTAATTATTATTAATATTGCAGTAATTTGCCAAGAGGCTCCATCTGAAATAGAGTTAAAGTGTTTCAGATCACTTAATTAGTTATTAATCCAGGGTTGTAAACTCTTGTCAAGACTATCTACTGTCCATATAACAAACCTTATGATTGTAATATTTTCATGAACCACAGACAATTTCTCAAAGTATAAACATTTAGAAATCAAAACAAGTTAAAACTTACTAACACGATAAAGCTAAAAGAGCGCTACGCTCACTAAACTAAAGATAAATGTATAAACACTTTAAAGGTAAAAGCTTAGCAGAGAAAGAAAGAAGGAAGGAAAGAAAAGTAGCATGATTTCAGTGTGTGTGTGGATGTGTGTGTGTGTGCGTGAGCTATGATAAGATCAGTGTGGAATTCGGTGTCTGCGATTACTTTAGGCCCGATTAGAATGTGAGCTCCAGAGTACCTCGGTTCTGATGGGTCCGTGGTCGGTGGTCCTTCTCTTGAGGCAAACAGGTTGTTGAAGAAAAGTCTGAGGAGCAAAGCTTGGTTCTGGCTTGTGATGGGACCGATGGCCCTGTTCCTTGTTCAGCGTGTTTCACAGCTTGTTTAGTCAGCAAGTTTCCACTGGTTCTGACTTGTGTTCTTCACCACACTTGGACTTCTTCAGCGCAGTGTGCTTTGCTCTGGCCTTCAGACTCAGTTCAGCTCCTTCAGGCTTGGTTCTTGTGTTGGTTCAGCTCCTTCAGGCTAGGTTCTTGTGTTGGTTTAGCTCCTTCAGGCTTGGTTCTTGTGTTGGTTCAGCTCCTTCAGGCTAGGTTCTTGTGTTGGTTTAGCTCCTTCAGGCTAGGTTCTTGTGTTGGTTCAGCTCCTTCAGGCTAGGTTCTTGTGTTGGTTCAGCTCCTTCAGGCTAGGTTCTTGTGTTGGTTTAGCTCCTTCAGGCTTGGTTCTTGTGTTGGTTTAGCTCCTTCAGGCTAGGTTCTTGTGTTGGTTCAGCTCCTTCAGGCTAGGTTCTTGTGTTGGTTCAGCTCCTTCAGGCTAGGTTCTTGTGTTGGTTCAGCTCCTTCAGGCTAGGTTCTTGTGTTGGTTTAGCTCCTTCAGGCTAGGTTCTTGTGTTGGTTCAGCTCCTTCAGGCTTGGTTCTTGTGTTGGTTTAGCTCCTTCAGGCTAGGTTCTTGTGTTGGTTCAGCTCCTTCAGGCTAGGTTCTTGTGTTGGTTGAGCTCCTTCAGGCTAGGTTCTTGTGTTGGTTCAGCTCCTTCAGGCTAGGTTCTTGTGTTAGTATAGCTCCTTCAGGCTAGGTTCTTGTGTTGGTTTAGCTCCTTCAGGCTAGGTTCTTGTGTTTGTTCAGCTCCTTCAGGCTAGGTTCTTGTGTTGGTTTAGCTCCTTCAGGCTAGGTTCTTGTGTTGGTTTAGCTCCTTCAGGCTAGGTTCTTGTGTTGGTTTAGCTCCTTCAGGCTAGGTTCTTGTGTTGGTTCAGCTCCTTCAGGCTAGGTTCTTGTGTTGGTTCAGCTCCTTCAGGCTAGGTTCTTGTGTTGGTTAAGCTCCTTCAGGCTAGGTTCTTGTGTTGGTTCAGCTCCTTCAGGCTAGGTTCTTGTGTTGGTTCAGCTCCTTCAGGCTAGGTTCTTGTGTTGGTTCAGCTCCTTCAGGCTAGGTTCTTGTGTTGGTTTAGCTCATTCAGGCTAGGTTCTTGTGTTGGTTCAGCTCCTTCAGGCTTGGTTCTTGTGTTGGTTTAGCTCCTTCAGGCTAGGTTCTTGTGTTGGTTCAGCTCCTTCAGGCTAGGTTCTTGTGTTGGTTGAGCTCCTTCAGGCTAGGTTCTTGTGTTAGTATAGCTCCTTCAGGCTAGGTTCTTGTGTTGGTTTAGCTCCTTCAGGCTAGGTTCTTGTGTTGGTTTAGCTCCTTCAGGCTAGGTTCTTGTGTTGGTTTAGCTCCTTCAGGCTAGGTTCTTGTGTTGGTTTAGCTCCTTCAGGCTAGGTTCTTGTGTTGGTTCAGCTCCTTCAGGCTAGGTTCTTGTGTTGGTTTAGCTCCTTCAGGCTTGGTTCTTGTGTTGGTTTAGCTCTTTCAGGCTAGGTTCTTGGTTCAGCATCTTCAGTTGGAACGGGAGGTTTTATCTCTGGGACGCGCAAGCTTGTTTAAAAGGTCTAATGAACGAAAACACTTTGTTCCAAAGAAAATAAAAGATTAAAGAAGACGTACATAACACTGCAGTGGGCATCTTAGCGGCCAGCACCAAAATCCAATGATTTGAATTTTGCGCTTCGGTTTTATCGCGGTCTAAGCGATTCTATTGGTCGACGTGTTTTCGGGAGCCAATTAGATTGCTTTGGATGTTTTGTGGGTTGTGGCTATCCTGTATGTGTGATAAGAGAAGAATGCATGAGAGATCTTTTGGAACAAGAAATATGAATATAACTCAGAAACCAGATAGATTATAACTTTCAAAACAAGATGAAAGCAGAGATCATATTTTCCCAGTTATTCTGGCACCAAACATGATATACTTTATGCAAAGTAGGAACACTTTTACTGTAAAGACAATTATATGATCTTATTCTAAGAATGTCCTTAATTTCCTGTGAATAAAGAGAGTTAGTGGCAGTATAGGAAAATACCGAGTCAAACTGCTTCAGAGTCTGAGACCTTTAAAATTTGGTCTCGAGACCAAGACCGGTCTCGACTACTACTACACTATTAACTGTAATATCCTCCTTTGACATAAGCACATATCTCAAAAAACATCTCAAAAAACATCTTGTCATACAATTTCATCATTGCCCTACGTTGAAATTAGAAAAACACTGGACTTCAGTTCTGATTGGATTCGGCTCTTAAGAGCATTTTTGACAAATTTTAGTTTAACAAAAAATGTCGATGTCAAGTAATACAAGTTTTTAGTACAGTTTTTATCACTTATTGTTGGCTGAAACTGTAAAGAAAATTTATTGGGTGACAAAATTGACACCACACTTCATTCTCACTACAGGTCTGGGCCAAGGAAAGATCTCATCCAGGACCAAATCTTGGCCATCTACATTTAAGTAGTCAGATCCTGGAAGAAGGTGTCTGATAACCCTCACTACCGTACCTGAGCATTTAACATTTGTGTGGGGTGAGAAACAATGGGTGTTGCACCCGTCCAATCATAGGTAGATTTGTGAGCAACCCAAAATTAGAACACCTTTTAGAGCAGAGACTGTATCAGACAGAGATTGCTGTGAAGATTTCCTTGTAGAAAGTAATATTTCTTGTGAAAGAGAATGACGTGACAATAACGCTTTTTTTTTACTACCGATAATGTTCATATAGGGAGGTGTAAATCAAACCAAGCACTCAATGATTCACTAATGTGTCAGCACCCTGCAGCAGTTAGTTTCCCACGAGAGAGAGACAAAAGAGCGACCCTCTCATCAGCAGACTAATGGCTGTGATTTATGAGTTTATGTCAAGGCCTGCCAGCACACAAACCTTTGAGCAAACTGGACTCAGTCACTTTTTAAAAAAGAAAAAAAAGAACAAAAAAGAAAGACAATTTCAAGAAAAACCTAAAAGTTGACGAATTTTCCAAAAGACATTTATGGTAACTCGTACAGTGCCCATTGGAAGTATGTATTCATATAGTGGGAGGAGCTTAAGTAGAGTTAATTATGACCAAATGAGTATGTGTTTGAAGGTTGGATGTACAAAGAGGTGTACATACTCTGTACTCTGTAGTGGTTTAAAGAGGTTTATTTGCGGGTCCAAAGTAAAACAGCGTGTGTGATTTCACTGGTTTCATTCTATGGGACATGAACATGATAAATGTGTGTGTTTGTTTTTTTTAACTCATTTTTATATTTTTTTTGTTTAGTGCATTTTTCTGTAATGTATGTTTTTTGGAGTCATTGTGTATTTTTGTATCTTTCTGTTGTGTTTTTGTGCATTTTTTGTATAATTATAGTTTTTTGTTGCCATTGTAGTGATTCTAGAGTCATTTTGTGTATTTTTGTGTCTTTTTTTACTGTAGTTTTGTGCATTTCTGTTGTCATTTTGTGTATTTTTTGTATAAATATTTAGTTTAGTGTATTTTGAGTCATTTTCATATTTGTGTTGTCATTTGGTGTATTTTTCTGTAAAATATGTTTTTTGGAGTCATTTTGTGTGTTTTTGGAGCCTTTTTGTATATTTTTGTGCATTTCTGTTCTCGTTTTGTGTACTTCCTGTATAAATATTATTTAGTTTTTGGTTTTACATCATTATGTATATTTTTCTATCCTTCAGTTGTGTTTTGTGCATTTTTATTATTATTTATTGTTTTTTGTTGCCATTGTAGTGTGATTCTAGAGTCATTTTGTACCTTTTTTTAGTGTATTTTTGTATAAATATTTAGTTTTGTGTATTTTGAGTCATTTTCATACTTTTGACGTTGTTTGGTGTGTGAATCCATTCTAAATTTATGCCACCAGTCCATCCACGTGTACCTGCCTAACTTTCACTAAACTTCTCTATTTTCAGTAGTTAGATGTAGTGGCAGGTGTGTAGTGAGTGAAGCTGCAGTAATCATCAGGTGACCTTCACTATGTAGCACCGTCTACGTAACATGTAAACACTTAGATCTGACTCAGAGCGTAACACTACAGTCACTACCACGCTATGAACGGGTGTCGTGACACAGACTGTAACCGGACTAAATGGTGGTCTGTTATACACTCACATGCTTAAATACCTGCACATGTGTATACGCCTGCATACATGTCACGTAGACGGTGATTGATAGTGAAGCACACCTGATCGACATGTGTGTGTGTGAGACTCTCTACCTGAGACTCTAATCTCCTCTGTTGGTTCTCTCACACACACGTGCTGCAGAGAAATGAGCAGCTTTCAACACAGCAGCCATTGCCGTCAATCACTTCCGGGTGAGGTCTGTCTGGTCTAAATAGCGAACAATCAAACAAACATGAAAATAAACGTTTTGTAACGTCATCACCAAGTAAGGAAAAGTAAAAAAGTATTTTTCCCCAAAAGAGAAGTCCACAGGAGCTCTGAAATAAAATTAAAATACCAAATTACTCCAAAAAAACAGATGCACAAACTCGGGATATTTGTTGCCATTGACAAAGTTTCAGGTCGAACTCATACCGCGTCGGGGAGAAATTCTCTCTACACACACAAGCACTCACGCTCACACACACACACACAGACCTTCTTTGCTTTCATAGATAGATTGTCATCACAGGGGTGGGGGGTGGCATCTGAGAGTTTATCATTTTTCAAAGGGGTGTGGAGCAGAAGAAGGGAACCATGCATTAAACTAAGGCTGTGTTCAATATGGCATACTAGCGTAATACTCATACTAAGTATACGTCAAAATCAGTATGTAGTGCGTTCACATTAGAGTAAGCAAAAAATACCTGGATGTATACTATATAGAGAATTTTTTAAGCATGCACAGTGGGCACACTAGGCATACTCAACCGCCCCATGATGCATTGCTAGTGAAATGTAAAACTGTCTTGGGACTGGCTTCAAGGTAAAAAAGTGTCTCTTCTTGTCTTCCATTAGTTTTTAACACTTGTAAAAAGGGTTCTTGTTTTGAAGTTAACTGGAAGTTTTGTCAGTAGCACAATGGTGATCAAATGAGCACATGTTGATATTCTACTTTGTCACTTCTCTCTTAAAATGCTTTCAGAACTTTCAAAGGTGGAGAATCAACAGAAATATTTAGCTTCAGGTTTTTGTTGTTGGTTCGAAATGCAACTTGGAAAACTTGGAAGTATACTTCAATGGGAACCCTCATCATCAGTCATCATCCTAATCATAGTATATAGACAGTATGTACTCATTGAGTTTGTAGTATGGAGTACATTAGTGTGACATTTACAACATAGCCTAAGAATATTTTTTTTTACTTTAACATTACCAGTAAATGTGATTTGAGCAAGAACAACAATGAGTTCACATGGTAGTGTTTTAACACGTAGGGGAAAAGCAGCTTAATAGAACATTAAGGGTGGGCTTCAAGAGATGATCTGACCTTCACCTTTGGGTGATAAGGTGACTGTTTGGGAGAACAAATGTAACTGTTCTCCGAACCCTATTTCACTAAATATTTGCCTGTGTCTGCTTGCATTTAGGTGAATAAATGAAACAGACAAGAAATTTAATAAAAGGCCAAGTTCAGGCCCACTTAGCAGCGATCTCAGGCGCCATTTCAAAATGCTTCACTTGTTCCCTGGAGAGGATAGAATATGTATAAAGAAAGGCACTGAGAGACCCCAAGGTGAGCGGTAAGTGTGTCCACGTGTTTGGCAGACTGCGATCCAAAGCAAACAGACAGCGGAGGGGTTTGCATGTCTGACAACGCAGCAGACACAATGTACTAAAGCTGTCAGGAAGTTCAGGAGCAACAGATGGAAAAAGTGGAGGGAAGCCAGGTATTGACAGAAATGGAGCTGAGAAGCAAAACAATACACGACCTGGGTTTGCTATTCCAAAGAATGTGCGTAGAAACAAAAATATTAATAATAATTGGTGTCAAAAGTAGCCGATGTCATATTTAACAGGACGCCACAATACAAGAAGTGTGACCAACAGGATGAAAATAGAAAACCTATCTTTTGCTAATGTTCAGTGTAAACAGACACGGTTAAGCAACGCTAACTACAGCCTCTTGCCAAGACCAATATTGTCCTAGCCGACGGAGCTCCTGGCCTGGAGAGACAGAGCGCAACTGGACCTTTCCCCAGCCTTCAATCACCCAGCCCAGAGCTCTGCTTGGATTCTGCAGGGTCTCGATGGCATCCTTTAATTAGGCTGTAGTTTATGGCTTTGGAGATCAAAGAGAGCCAGGGCTTGTCCCTTATGACACACCTGTGCCAAACCTAGTCTCACTCCAGCTCTTCTGACCCAGGCATCGCCACCGAACCGCACCACATCTGCTACTGAATGTAACCTCTGCGTTTTTTCCATTATTGTGCTATTTTTGTCAGTCTGCACTGCCTTTCTGATCCTTGTGTCATCATTTGAAACATCTTAGATGTATTAAATGAATCTGAACGAGTACAGAGAGGTTCTAGTCTCAGTGCAAAGAAGGATCAGCTACAACGCCCATAAATCATTGGATGTTTCAGTCTATTAAAATGAAATTGCAAGGGAACAGTACAGCACTGTCTTCCAACAGGTTTTTTTATACGCTAATTTTGGACATGTAGCACTGCATGTGCCAGTGTGCGGTTGAACATAACCAGGATATGACAACACCTATAATTCATGGTAGTCTTGTATTGGAGGTGAAACAGGCCTAATGCTAAGTTTGGAGGTGGTCAGCAGAGCTTTGTTGTTTATTTCTGAGCTGCATATTAAGAGGGTCACGTTACATTAAAAGCTCACCGCTATGTTGAAGGAAACAAGCAGTCAAATAGATACGTCCGTCACAATGTGGTGATTTCCAAAGGAAAACATTGCCAATATGAACAAGGTTTGAGTTCAATGGGGTCACTGTTAGACCAGAGCAGGCCGGTTGACGAAGCCAAATGCATGTGTAGTGTGTTTAGCTGAGGGTTTGTATATTTGGGGAAAGCAAATTGAAAGGAAAGAGACAAGCTGTGCATTGTGGAGAAGCTTTTATAAGGTTCAGATTTGTGGTTTTATGGGTATGGCAAAGAATATGTATGCAATTGGTAAAAACCAAGTGAGTAAAGGGTCAAAATATAAAAGGGGGTGGTTAGGAGGTACAAAGAATAGATATTATTTTACAGAGTAAACACTAGTGAATAAAAACATGGCAAAAACACTAAGGGCCCTTTCAGAAGTTCTGGCAATCTCACAACCTTTGGTTTTTTTCTGTTTTGCTTTTTCAGGTGAAAGAACAGTTTTGAAATATTAATTAAATAAGAAAAAGCCACAAGCAACTGAGAAAAGTCTCCATAATAACAAATGATGGCATTGGTGTAAACTAAGCTTTCAGACTGGAATGTTGAAAGATGCCAGTTTGAGTCCCACTCAAAGGTGCGCTTCCAAACACACGCACAAACAAATCAGCTGCTTGGCAGGTACATGAGAAATAATTTGAAATTACATGTGTAAATGTGACTAAACTGATTTCTTTGACAGCTCACAATATAATAATCAACAATCAATAAAAAACTTACAGTAACTAAGTTTGTTTTTACTTAATTAGCTTTTTTTTTCTAAAAGTGAATCTACATTCCTCTCAACCTGTTTACTGTTGCAAAATTATTATGACAATTGAAATAACTTTTTTATTCTAACTCATAAATTGTATTCTTGTAAATGTTTGGGATAATTTATACATTTTTGGGATATTTTTTGAGTTTTGAGTTATTTTTCATCTTCTTGTGAATTCCAGTAATTTAAAAACATTTCATTTGTAACCCAAATCTTACAATCCTATGTTGATATTGATTATGAATCCTGACAAACTCAATACAAGGCATGATGAGCTCCTTTCTGTTGCATGTAAAAATGCATATATATGCAAGTGTGTGGCTAATGGGACATTTATTATCATTGAACAACCACAATTCTCCCTCACAATGTAGGAGGAGGCCGAGAACATCATCCGTAAATCTAACCCATCCACTTGCCACCTCAATACACTCCCATCTCCTCTGCTTAAAACTCACAACAAATCCATCAGTCCCCTCATAACCAAAATAATAAACCTGTCCTTAGAAACTGGCCATGTTCCAACCTCCCTCAAAACCGCCCTCATTAAACCCCTCCTCAAAAAACCCACCTTGGACTCTAAACCACTGTCAAATTACAGACCAATCTCAAATCTCCCATTCATTTCCAAAGTTCTCAAAAAAGTTGTTTCCACCCAGCTCCATAATCATCTAAAATCGAACAGACTATGAAAAATTCCAATCTGGTTTGCGTCCCTCCCACAGCACAGAAACATCTCTCATCAGAGTCACCAGGACCTGCTGATGGCTTCTGATTCCGGTTCCACATCCCTCCTCCTTCTTCTCGACCTCTCTGCTGCGTTTGACACTGTAGACCACCACATCCTCCTGCATCGACTCCAGCACTACACAGGTCTCTCTGGCTCCGCCCTTCAATGGTTTCACTCCACTGACAGAGCAGAGTGCGTAGCAATGGGGGATGCAAAATCTAGACACCACACTGTCACCTGTGGGGTCCCCCAGGGCTCCGTACTCGGTCCAACCCTCTTCACCATCTACATGCTCCCCCTGGGTCGTGTCGTCAGCAGGCATGGAATGAATTTCCATTGCTATGCTGACGACACACAACTATATCTTAAAATCACTCCCCCCTGCTCCCCCTCTGCCACGGCTCCTGCCTGGAGGAGATAGGGGCGTGGATGAGTCAAAACTTCCTGCAGCTAAATGGCTCAAAAACAGAAGCCATTCAAACTGGAACCCCTCATCAACTCTGCTCCTCCCCAATCACCTCTGTTTTATTTTCTGGACACACCATTTCCCTCTCTCCCTCTGTCACAAACCTGGGGGTTAAATTTGACCCCCACCTTTCCTTTGACAATCATGTCACTTCCATTTGCAAAACTTCATTTTTTCACCTCAGTAATACTTCCAAACTGCACCCCTCCCTCTCCCTTCCTGCTGCAGAGAAGCTAGTCCACACCTTTGTCTCCTCCAGGCTGGACTACCGTAACGCACTTCTCATCGTGGTCCCTGGCAGGAGCCTCCAAAAGCTCCAGTATGTGCAGAACAGTGCTGCCAGGGTCCTGATGAGGGTGCGGAAACACGAGCACATCACCCCCATCCTCCGTACACTGCACTGGCTCCCCATTCAGTCCTGCATAGAATATAAGATCCTCCTGCACACTCATCACTGTCTGCACGGTGTGGCCCCCACTTACCACACACCACACACCTCAACAAGGACCCGGTCAGGCCAACAGCACTGGCTGGTCACGCCCAGGACACGGCTCAAAACAATGGGCGACAGGGCCTTTGAAGCCGCTGCCCCTCGTCTGTGGAATGCCCTCCCAGACCACCTCAGGGCCCCACAAATGGAGGACATTTTTAAGAAAAAACTGAAATATCACCTTTTTACAGAAACTTATTTTAATAGTTAAAGCCTCTTTTAGTCCTGTCTTTTAATATATGTTGTGTTTTATTTTTATTCCTTTTTTATTTTATTTTTTTATCTTGTAGCACTTTGAGATTTGGCATCAAATGTTAAGTGCATTACAAATAAAATGTTATTGGCACGTTATTGATATCAGCCGATATTGGCTTTAAAATGAAGTATCAGTATGAATGTGTTGTGTGAGTGAGTGTTGGTGGTTGGAGGGACCGATGGTTCACTAATGGCAGCCTTGCTTCCATCAGTCTGCCCCAAGGCAGCTGTAGCTACAATAGTAGCTTACCACCACTGTGTGTGGAATGAAAGAATAATGCAAATAACGTAAAGCACTTTGAGTGTCTATGAAAAACGCTATATAAAATCCAATGCATTATTATTGTCAGACATAATTCTGCCAATATAACTAACCAATAAAATAACAGACTTGGCTTCCTTGATCAACCCAAAGACATCATATCAGTAGATTAGGTGTAGGAGGGAAAATGGTGGAATCAGCTATCAATCAAATGAGTTGTTAAATATCAGCATAACATAAACATAATATCCTGCATCAACCAAAACACTTCCTCAGATTAAAAATAAAATATCTGCATCAGGACCTTATGGTACAAGTTGTGAATTGGTCATTTAAAACTGATTTGAAGAGAAAAAACTAAATCGTCTTATTTTTTACCTCTACAACCTGATATGATCTAATAATAAAATGTCAGGCTGATTATATATGCTTACATAGTCGTTTGCTGGGGGTCCTCTGCAGTGGGAGCGGTGCAGCAGGCTGTCGCAGTGCAAACCTCCTGTATGAGGAAGAGAGGGAGAAGAAAAGGAAAGCAAAAGCACAATAAACCTAATTTTTCCAAACTGCTTAGGGAATAATAACTATGCGCTGTGCTTCTGATATGCTTCATCTGGGAAGCGTCAGCTAAGACATAAAAGAGGAGAAAAGAAATAGATCGAAGAGGTGAAAGAAAAACAAAACTCTTGGTTTTGACAAAGGATTGGTCACGCTCTAAGGTGAAATACTCTCTGCTTTGCTTTCTCCCTTCAGCTCTTTTTGTTCCTCATGTGCTCTTGAACAGTGCCAAGAAACTGCCCTGTTCTTCTGAGCTCTGTGTTGCATTTGATGTGCAAATCGAAGCATGCACTGATGTACAATTTTCCATTGACTTGCAGTCCAAAGTGGATTGGTACCAGCACTATCATTCTCTGTCATTATTCATTTTGGGCCAGACTCTGTGCAATAATCCAGACTAGTTTGGCAGGTAGGATCAAGACAAATGGAGAGTCAGGCAGAAGTTCTTTCCTGACAGCGACAGCAGAAAAAAATAGATGGATCTACGCTTGTTAGTAGAAGACACAGCACACAGGTTTCCTACCTCTCCTGGAACTGTTTGGATGGAATGAGGCCGGCACGAGGATTGGCGTCACCCTCGTGTTTGGCCTGCCACCAAGTTGCATCATCTTTGCTCATGATATGAAGGACGAAGCCTTTCTTGAAAGCCAGTCCAGCCTCTCTGCAAGGAATGGCTTTATCCTCTTTGGGATCATAGTCAAAGAGCGCTTTCATGAACACCTGGAAGTGCACAAGTGGAAGAAGTGGGAAACGGAGAGCTGAAGTGAGTGCACAAGAGGAACATGTAATGCTTTACTGTCAATTCACATTCTGCAAACTTGGTCTACAGCAAACAAAGAGGACGCTTCGCCAAAGCTTAAGGTGATTAATGTGGACAGGTCACTGTCAACATCGTGAACTCACTCCATCTTCCATCAACACTTATAATCAAGTAAATGCTCTGTGTGACAAGTCTTCCACTGGTGGTTGTTTCTACATCCACCCACAAGCTGATCAAAGGACACCAGAATGAACCACAGTCTCTCTCCTTTGGTTCTAAACCAGTGGTTCACAAACTCTTTTGGCCCAAGTACCCTCTTTTTGTTATTTCTGAACCCAAGTCCCCCCTTTGTCTGTCTACAACATTTTGCTTAGAAAACTATTTAAAAACAACTACAGAGCACAATGATAGAATGAACGAGTGATAACATACATTTCATAAAGAATCTCATATTGTAAATAAGTGTAAAGAAACAGTATTTGGTTGAGTGGTTCCCAAACTCTTTTGGATCGTGACCCCATTTTGATATCAAGTATTTCTGGCGAAACGCAAAGACTTTTTTTTCTCTAGAAATTTGTTTTTGATCATGTTTAAGCTCAGATTTTTTTTTTTTTTTTTTTTTACTGCATTTTAGTTGAATTACATTTATATTTCACAAGGTGAAAGTATAGAAATCCAGTCATTTAAGATTGTGTGTGGTTTTAATTTAAAGAAAGAATGATTATTAACTCATTCAGTGCCAGCCATTTTCAGATTTTCTACCCCCCTCAGTTCCAGCCGTTTTTGAGCATTTTGACTGATTTTTAAAGACCCACAGAATATTTTCTACTATGACTATCTGAAATCTGACACCAGATTCTGAAAGATTGAAGCCTCTACTTTCATCAAATTTTGTTTCTGGCTCGTTTTGTTCTTTTGTAATCAGCTGTTGAACAAAACAAGTTTTACACAAATCTTCAGTTTCAGAGTAAAAAGCTGAGAAAACAGGCTTTTTCTAAAAAAAAAAACCCTGTCAGTGACTTTAAAGCTATTTTTTTTTTTTTTTGCTTTAGTGACAACTCTAACATCTGAACACTGTTTCCTTATATAAAACAAAACAAAAAAAACAAACACTGAGACCGGGCAGTGTACTGCTGCCATCTTCAGGGCACAGTTGGTCCCTACAACACCCCACAGCTTAGATATCGATGAGGGACCTCCGCCAGGGTGTTTTCTAGTAATCCCCGTGAAAAAACGCAAATGACAAGTTATCTCGTCAATGGCACTGAGCGTTTGGATTAGAAATGACGAGTTATCTCGTCAATGGCACTGAGTGAGTTAAAGAATTTCAAAAATCAATTTGAATTTTTCTGAAATTTCAGGTGACCCCATTTAAACTCTAGGCGACCTCACATGGGGTGGCGACCCCAAGGTTGAAAAACACTGAGATAGTGGCTCTTGAATAAATTTGTTTCTATAGTTTTTATCATTTCCGATCATCTCACGCCTGGGGGTGGACCGAGACGGACACTTTATTTGTTAATTTTCCACTCTCGCTCAAGTACCTCCTGTAGTACTATCGCATACCACAAAGGTACCCCTAGGGTATGCGATGGCACTACAGGGGCACACAAACCCCCATTTGAGAAACACTGTTTTAAAATACTTTGTCCGGTACACAGAACACAGAAAGACTGCTGCTCACAGGACATACAGTCTACATATTATGGCTAAATAAGCTGCAAGCTAAAGTATATTCATAATGTCCCCTCTGTCAAACCAGAACTAGATATCTTCCATCACAAGTGGCACTTTGGCTGACCCCAAATGGTTAACGTGAGGTTGATAAATGTCAGTGACCAAATAAAACTTAGTACTGTAAATATAATATTGCCGATTGTTGCTGTTACCTAAACAAACTTACCTTGAGCTCCTCAAAAATAGTCAGTCATAATTAAAAAGCTAAGTTTGATGCAGAAGTAAAGGTACGTTCACACCGAAAACGACTTCAGCTACTCTAGCGATTAGATACTTTCAAAATTCAGTGTTCAATGTAATGCGGAACCTGAAGTCACTTGAAAAGCTTAACATTTTTTTACTTTGAGCTCTTTCCAGAAACTCAGATGGCGTGATTGACTCACCGGAATTACGCAAGTTGGATACTTGAAGGGAGGTTGACGTTGTGTCATCTACATTGATTTTGAATGTAATCCAGAGTCGCTTTCGGTGTAAACGCACCATAAGAGTTTTTAGCAAAACAAGGAACTACAGATGGGAAAAGGATGAGCATCCCTCTCCAAATAAGTTTCATGCCAGTAGATGAGTAAGGGACCAATAACAGATGATAAAGCACAAGAGATGAATGAATGTGTTACAGCTCACTGAGGATGGAAGGATCTTTAAAAAGACAATAGATAAGACATTTTTTCTTTCATCACCTAATTGTATACTGAAATCAGCTATTGAGTATTAAAAACCCTTTCACCACCTCCTACAAAGTAAAATAAAAACATTTTATTTATTTGCCCCAAAGGAATCATGATTTAATTATCTTCTTTAAATCCTTTACTAAATGTTTAAATTACATATTCAAACTATGCAAACTGTAAAACCATAAAGCTCTAGTTACCACAAATAAAATCGTTCTTGAAATAAAAACTCCCTTTGATTTTTTTTTTAAAAATGTGGTTATTTTATAACCAGAATATTCTGCATTCAGTATTCAGTATTACATTGGGAAAAAAATAAGCTAAACTGCTTTTGTAAAGCCATAGGAAACCATGACAGAGGGATGAAAAAGGTTTAGGTTTGAATTCTCTGGAGGAATAAAATAAAGAAGAGAAGACTAGTATGTGCCTTTCAGAGAAAAAAAAAATTGAATTCATGTTTTTGATGTCTTCTTGATTTGAAGAGTGCTTTATAATACACAGTGACTTCTCTGGAGGTGTTTTGTTGGTTCATTGGAGCGTCTTTGGAAGTCAAATCCTTCAGTAACAATAAATCTATTTTCCTAAAGCTGCTTTTAATGCACCTTTACTGCCTGATATAAGAGAAGGGATTGATTAAATAAAGGAGAGGCTGAGTGATTGGCACCAACCAACCATTGTTTAAAGAGAGTTGGCCTTTTTCTACCATTGCACAAAGACAAAGGATGTGAGTGGCCCACCCATTCCTCCATGCATCAGTTACATTACAGTGTGGGATGCATCGTGGATGATGAACACCAGCCTTTGACCCCAAAGCTTAAAACCAGACAGTGAATCCAGCATGTGTCTGCTGCTGATAGATGAGCATATGTAAAAAATGTGCATCAACATCCGAGTGGCTGAGACTGATGGATTGGAAGACAGTTTTGGCCTAAACATGGTTTGGAATAATATCAGAGTGAGACGTTTGGGTTTAAATACATCATTCAGCAGCATTTTAAGCAAAGATATATAATTGAATAACTGGTGCTTCTGGTTGTAGGATAATCATCCACTATAGCAGGGGTTTGCAACCTTTAATCTCAAGGAGCCAATTTGTCTAATCTCGCCTGAATTAAAGTCCTTCCGGAGCCGAAAAAAATACCTTCTCAGTGAAGACAAAAAGCGTATAAAATTCTATACAGCTAAAATAATATTGAATAATTTTTTGAAGAGCTACAAAAAATAACTTGAATTTGATAACACATGATCATGTCGGTCAACACATGCTAATTGCTAATTTCTTGCAACATATCAAGCATGCATATTAAATCGGCATGTTGGCAATTAAATAAATCTTACCCCACACAAATAAAGTCTCTATTTTCTTCCAGAATAGTCTTTTGTTAGTTTAGTTACTGTATCTTACCACCGACTTAAAACTTAAGGTTAGCCACAGGTACAAGGAAAATTTATGGTCTGTAGAGGTTGCAGGAGGTGAAGTAGGAAGGTGTCAGAGTTATTGCACAATTTGATTTATTTTTAGGTTAGGTTTTATCATAATTTTAGTTGAAATTAATGTCATTAATCATCAATACCCTTTGTAAGAAATAACAATTCATTATTTTATTATTTTTTTAAAGCTGCAGGGAGAAATTGCAAAAGAGTTAAAGAGCCACGAGGCTCCAGAGCCGCAGGTTGCAGACCCCTACACTATAGGAAGGATGCTCTATATGCAGAGGGCAGCAACAGCTAAGTTTACATCCAGATCTATGTAGTGTTCATTTATTTTCTTCACAGAACATTTCTATTTAGTTCTAAACCAACTGTTGACCACAATTGTATTAAGTAGTCTACTTTTATTCCATTAAATTCCCAACAATTTCAGCCCACAAAATATGTAAATACATTTGTTGACATAAGTCACAAAAGAATTGGTCTTTTTTTCAAAATATTTGTGATAGAACAGCATATTTTAGTGTTTAAAACATGTTTATCCTTTCAACAACCAAAGTGAAAGTAACATTATGTAACTACGGTTCTATGAATACTGGATGACCACCAGAGGTGGTGCTTAAAGCACTGGATGTTCCATCTCACACATGCGCAGGTTAAGTAATTATATCAACAAAGTCACCTGTGAGCCCTGGATGACCTGGAGAGTCTATATCTACCGGTGTCATCAGGTGATCTGTTCCTGCCAAAATCTTTTTGCGAGGACACAAGGACCTAGAGTGACAGGATGCTCTGGCCGTCATCCACGATTCATAGAACCGAAGTTACATATGCAACTTTTGTTGTGGTTCATTCTTACTGACCGCCAGAGGTGGTGCTTAAAGCATTGGATGAATTATACCAAAAAGGTCAAAAGAATCTTCACCTACTCAAGGCCTGAATCTGTGGACAGCACGGCCATTGCCACAAGCAAGAAACCAGCAACATTCACACTGTAGAAGCGTCCAAAGGTGCATGAAGAGGACCAGCTAGCAGCACAGATGAAAGCAGCCAACTCGATAGGCTGGTCCACATGATGAGGGGGCAACCGCTTGGGCAAAAAAGAAGAATTTGGTCTGAGACTCAGCCCAGAGCCATCAGCCTCCCAGCGCTGACATGGGGGATCTGCATGCTCACTGACAGAGCATGCAGATCCCCCACATGTTTTGCCATTGCCACAGAAAGAAGAAAGGCTGTCTTGAGAGACAGCCACTTTAAATCAGTGTGTCTCAGCGCCTCAAAGGGCGGCTGGGAAAGGGATTGAAGGACAACTTGCAAGTCCAGTGATGGCAACACATGGACCCAGCGTGGTCCCTTTCAGAAACTGCTTGACCAGATAATGTGATCCCACTGACTGGCCATCAACCTTTACATGACTGGCCAAGATAGCAGCCAAATACACTCTGAGGGTGGAAGTAGTCCTGTTTTTGTCAAAAATGGACTGCAGGAAATGCAGTATTGCCACCACTGAACATGTCTCTGGCGCCTCATTGTGAGAGTCACTCCACTTCACTTGCAGGATGCAAAAAGTGTGTCCTCAACTATAGGGGTCACAAGAACAGCTTCAGAAGGGACTTGGTCCAGAACCCCTAAGCATCTGAGCAGATGGACGTGTAGCTGCACAGCATTGCTAAATACCTGGCACTGTGACCAGCAGGCCCCTGGACTGCCCAGACGGGCGAACAGTCAGCCGTTGGGTGTGGGTGACCTGCATCCAATTCTGCCAAATGTCCCTGCTTAAGAGGAGCAAGGGGTGACTGGCAAACTGTTGCCTCGCTTGGCCAACCTGCACACTACGATCCAAGGCCTGCAATGCCGATGGCCCAAAGGTCTGGCCCTGCACAACCAGAAGAGAACGCAGTGTTCAGCGACTTGGCTCGGATACAGGGGACTGTGCCAGAGTTATCATTGACATTAGCCTACCCAGCTCCCTGGTCATGAATGTGAATGTCTGCGGCTTCGACACGGAATCCTGCAAGGTACGTGACAAAGCCAGTACCAGGTGTGACAGGGAATTACCTAGATGTCCCATACGGGCAGCAATGTTATAACTGTGAATCAAAAGATCGTCAGTCAATCTGCACTGAGGTTGGGTGCAGCGTGCCTCTGGTCTCACCGCGTCATTAGTGTCTGAGACGAGCAGATCAGTTACAGAAGGAAAACTGGGAGGACTCGTACAAATGCTGAGATCACTGTTGTTGATAAGTTTTGGTTCATGGACAGTTTTTAGGTACAAACGAAAAATGTACATCTTCACTAAAAGTGGGGACAAGCAGGAAGACTGATTCCCATGCCTGTGTGTCGATTAAACTCGTTCCTGCAGTAAAGTATTATTACACTTATTTTTTTAAAGACAGTGATAGCCTTAACATCATGTTTCAGTCTTTGAAAATAACTTTAAATACCAAATTAGATCTGTTAGAGTTTAATCTACGAGAGCAGTTTTGATAATGTGAGACTACTCTCTAAAATTCTAAAAGACTACGGTACTATTTTTATTTATTTTTTTACAGTGTAGATTTAAAGTTTGGAGTGCACCAAACAGATGTTACTTTATCATATCTTTACATAATTATCCTGAATTTTATAGGAGTGTAAGGAAATGATTGAACATGTGGTGCCTCTAATATGGAATCAGGACAGTATCATAATGAATCAACTCTTGCAGGGTTTTTCACTAATGCACATGTTTTGTTTCACAAATGCACACACTCTGGTTCACAAATACATATTTGTTTTACAGTTTTATTTCAAATTCACAAATGCACACGATCTGTTTCGCAAATATATATTTTATGCAAACTTGTCCACACTCTTGTTTGAACACTGCATATGCGCACACATATCAGTAGCTCTGCAATTGGTTTAAAAGTGTAGAGAAAATGTAAGAAGCCATATGATTGGCTGAGAGCAAACTCACCTGATTGGCTGATGAATCCATCAATCAGTTTTATCAGCCAATGGAGACCTTTGTTGACCCGCGATGTCAGTGCAGTCTCAAAATTCACCACACAGATTTCTCTCACAAATACACAGAGGTTTCACAGCACAGAAGCTGTTTGTAAATGCACATTCAGCAATTTGCATTATCTGTGGATTTATATTACAAGTTTGCCTCAAAACAATATTTGTGAAGTAGAGCGTGTGCATTTCAGAATTTATATTACAAGTTTGCATAAAATATATATTTGCACAACAGATTGTGTGCATTAGTGAAACAAAACATGTGCATTCATGAAAAACCCTGCAAGAGTTCATTTATTATGATACTGGTCTGATTCCATACTCTAAAGCCCTTTTACATTTCAAAAAAGAAAACTTGCATCCACAAGAAACAAGCTTTAATCTGCTGTAATTGTCTTTTATGAAGGGATGCAATAAGAGTTTGTGAATCATCAATCACTCCATATGCCCATTTAATGGTACAGTTCACTAAGTTCAGTATAGTTACAGGTTATGTTCTCGGAAAGTTTTACCAATCTCAGACACAACCATAAGGTTGCACTATGTCACATGGAGGGTAATCGTGCTGAAATCACAAGAGTAAACTGTGGTCATAAAATGTTGGAAATCATCACCAACAAAGTTTCAGAGCTTCTTGGAACTGCTGTGTGTATTTCCTGTTCTTAGCTGACAGCTGTGACAGTGTCTGGGATGGAACTGCTTTAGCTCATCTGCCTCAGGGTTTGACATGTTGTAAATTCAGTTTGGTCTTTTAGCATCACTTGTTTGTAACCCTCTTTTTGTTACCATTACTGTTGCCTCTCTTCCAGTACTCAGCCCATTCTCCCCCAACAATTGGCCTCAACACTGCATTAGAAGTCCAAGAACTGCAATTACTGGAGATTTTCTAATTCTTTACATCATTCTCCTTCAACCCGAGAGATGTTTTGTGTTAAATACCAAGTAGCAAATAAGACCAGTCCTTCTTTCACCAGCAACCTCATTGTACCACGTTCAAAGCCTTTTAATAGTCTTCCTTCTATGTTCTGATGCTTAGTTTGAACACCTGCAGGCTATCTTGGCCATGTTAAAAAGGCTAAATACATCAAGTTGCTGCAATGTTAGTGTTTTAATATTAATTTTCTTATTGAACAATTGGACAAGTGCACAAAATAAAGTGGCGGGTGAGCGTAAACAATACTAATACATTTACTTCTGACATTTTTAAGAGTTCTGACGAGTATAATGATTATTATTACTATCATATTAGGTCAGTACATGAATACACTGGTATTTGGTTGAAACATGGCCTTCCAAAAACCACCCCACACTCTTCAAATACACTCTTTATTGTATTTCTCATTCTTCACCCCTCCACATTCCTTCTTTACTTTCACATACATATTTTTCTTTTAGTTCATGTCAAATTGTTAATGGTTCAACTCAAATGTTCTATAATGGAGAGAGAGATCCCAATGTAACTTGGTTAATATAGAACAGTACAGAACATACCTTTGGCTCCCGAACTAGCACGTCTTCTTTCACACCAGGGACAACTTTAAAGGTGATGGCGCCTTGTGACTGGGCCTCAAGGAGGGAAGAGAAAGGTAGAGAGTGAGTTTAACTGAAGTACCATAAAGAGCTGTCATTCAAACTTAGAAAGCAACAATTCCAGTCACAATGCTAAATGCTAAACTCAAATGGTATAACAATGTCATGGTCATAAAGATTGAAGACGCCACTTGGTAGTAAAGCCCTTTATGTGAGTGTTTCTGCATCAAGGGTTAAAGAGCACATGACACCAATCTTTATTTTTCTATCATATTTTTAAGTTCTTCCAATGCGCCGCTGCTAAAATCCAGCAGTCTGACTGTGACGTCAAATTAGAAAACCTCAGCTCGTGAGTGATACGTTTGGAGCACACAAAAGTTAGTTTTCTGGATAAGTTCACTTAAAGCTGCAGTATGTACGTTAGTTTTGGCATCATTTGGTCAAAAATCCATAATTATCTTTGAGCGGACAGTGAATCTCTTCTCCTTCTGCTGGCCCTGTAAACGAGATTTATTAATCCAGGAACGTGATGCTGGATTTCAGCCAATCAGAGATCTTTCTTCAAACACGTTTGCTCCATGAGCTGTTTTGGGCGATACTATTGGCTGCTCCACTGAAGTCATGTGCGTTCACGTACCATCAATCGTAAAAGTGCAATGGCGGACATTCCAGCAGAAGTCTCCATCACAGTGTTAGGCACAAAAGTTACACGGTCATTTAAGCGTAAAAGGCAGACAGAGTTGGAGAAGCAACAGAATAAAGGCACAAACATACTCAAGAGGAACGGATCCTCGCGGATCCCCGTGACTGCGCAGGGTCTAGCCCTACGTACTGGTGGCAAAAAACTCCAAAAACACAAGATAAAGTCCATACATTGTCACTAAGTCACTAAGAGTGTTCAAAAAGACACCGGTAAGGGAGATTAAGTTTTGGTTTTAAAACAGAGCGGAGGGAGCATTCTACATACTGCAGCTTTAATGTTTAAATTAATCTTATCACGATTAAAGGATTAATTCAGTCTCATCGATATAAACCAGAGGAAAGATTAGACTCTCGTCTCCTCAGTAATAAGGCAGAGCACTTTGCGGCTGCTTAATTCCTTCAAACCTTGCAGGGCCCACACTCTGCAGCTGATGCTCGACAACATGCAGGCTTTAGAGTTCACACTTTAGTGATGACAGATATCAGTTTCATATTCAGTTGGCAGAAGTCTTAACATGGGATTTCCACTGGATGCGTAACTACTCTGAAATGTCTCTGCTGCATAACTGCAGCGTAATCCGTTGTCCGTCAATCCCCACCGCCTCCATCTGTGATGTGTATCTGTTGCAGTGAGATCTGGCTAATTCACACAAACAGTTCATTGTGTCCTTCCAGAAGAGCAGAAGGAAATCTACTCGGTTCTACCCTGTAGATCTTCAGCTTTTGTGGAGATTATTGTGAAAAAGAACTCTAAAGAGTTTAGAAGTACTTCAAAGTATTACACAGCCCTGGAAACCCTTTGCACAGGGAGACTATGTGGCTTAATGTCAGTGGATTAACCAGCGCAAAGAATCTAAGATAAAGGCCAGATATTGCATTTTAAAAGGACAGAAAATCCATCTGTGGGATCCAGCTTTGTGTCCTAATATAATTAAAGTACCGTATGTTGCTTTCAAATGGATAGTAGACTCAAAACATGGATGGGTTTAAAGGATGAGACCTACCAGGATACGTATAATTTCCTCTGGTTTCTTGTCATCCACAGGGATTCCGTTGACTTCCTTAAGTTCATCCCCAACATGAATCAGGCCTGGACCACACAACACATACAATCAGAACGGGAGAGCATTTGTATAGAAGAGCTTTTGTACTGTTACGAAAGTGGATGATGTGTATTTTCCAAAAAACTCAAATTATTGTGGCATATAAGATTGAAAATAAATCAGTATTTCTTGTTGAGCTGTGGTAAAGCTGTGATGGCAATTATTGTAGCAACATCCAAATGTCTAGATGAATTTAAATAATAAATAAGTTAGTGAAAATTCTTTTCACAATAAGTCACAGTAGAAACAAAGAAATGCTGACATAAAGAGAGAACCTACGAGAACTCACCACTTCTGTCGGCTGCTCCTCCCCTCATTATTCGAGCCACGATGATGGCTCCAGTGTGATCATCACGCCTTATCGTTGCTCCCTGCAAACATTAAATACAATGACAAGAACTTCACTTTTAAACATAAAGAGTTAACAAGTTCTGCTTTAAATTCAAGAACAAAATGGCCATTTTTATAACAGGACAGATTTATGAGTTATCCATAAAAAAAGATGCGTCTTGGTCTGCTGGAAATGAAAACTCCATTTGGTTTTCAAGTGACAAATAAAGTGTTTTGTTTTAAGAAAATAATGTGGTTTAGGAGTGTTTTCAATACTTTTTATGCACTAGATTGTACATATGCTGACAGCTGGTACAGTAATATATCATCATGAAAAACTATATACATTAATTAAAATTTTGACCTCAACGGAAAAGAAAAAAGTTAAATGAAAGCTGGTGTTTGTATAGTAGTCCACTTTTTCCTTCTTATAGAGCTGCGTTCACTGGTATATAAATTCTGATTTCTCTAGATACAACTACTGTTTCCCTTAGAGAAACACTGAAAAAACTTTAAACCAATAGATTCTGTACATTTATTGTGAACTGTAATACCTGAACTGGTAACCCAAACCAGCCTTTAGCCAAAACAGCTACATGTATGTAGCTAGTCAAGACATCAATCCAAATATCAGTAAAAAAAACTCAAAAATAGGAGAAGGATCTAAAGTGAGTAAAAGGGCCACATTAGCATTCACAATAATGACCAATCTGAGCATTAACACAGGAAAGAACAAACTGTGTGTTTTTGTTTTAATTTCACATATTGAGCTGTCGTTTTAATTTTTGTGGTATTTTCTCTTGATTTGGAAATCATTTTGTGTATTTTTGTTGTCATTATGAGAGTTTATGAAATAATTGTAGGCATTTATTTTGCGAGTCGCTCAAAATTAGATTAAGGGCCACATGTGGGCTGCCAGTTGCCTATATCTGAATCAAAGAGTGCTACATTGCAGTTTTATTAAGTAACTTACCAATCTGCCACCTATTGACATAGATGACAGTAACAATAAGAATACAGTGAAAACATTTTAGAAGGGCAAACGTGTTTTTATCTAATTATTTTTTAAGTTTTCTGGGAAAAACTTGCAAATAATTGCATTGTTACATCTAATGCAAAAAATAAATAAAAAATTAATGAAATAAAAATAAAAAAGTGTCATTAATCATGAATTAATAAAAGGGAAACAACTATTGGCTGCACAGAACAAGGACAAAAAATGTGGATTTGAAAAAATACAGTAAAATTTAACTAAAATCTTGACATTAAGACTATTAATAATAATGTAAAAAAAAATTAGTTAAAGCTTCTTTTCTTTCTTCGTAATGTAAAGGCTCGTGTGCGCTGAAGAGCCATGTATGGTTGAACATGATGGTGTGCTTTGGATCTAGATGATGACTAGAGGTTCTCCGGTGGTAAGAAAAGACATTTTAATAGAACAGAGGTTACAAATAACCTTTGATCTAATTATAGTCTAATCAGGACTGATGGTAAAAAGAACCATTTTGAAATCGGGTAAATTTCCCATAATTCTTTTCATGTCTGGTTAATGTTGAGGATTCCACAATGCTTGTGAGATTTGAACCCAAGTCAGTCAGACTCTGTACACACTAAAGGTTTAGGGGTATTAAAAAGTGTGCAAACATCACTCCATGAGTTGATAAGGGGTACAAACCCCAAGGAATCAGGACTGTGTGTGTTCAGTGCTTCACAATGCGTCCCACAATCCATTTAGCGTGTTTCTCTCTGATTAATTTGTAATGTAGGTGGATCACAGAAGATGGGAAGGGAAAATGCAAATAAATTAATGCAGTGGACACAATGCTATTCATCAAATCTGGAACTGTTTGCTGTGACTGTTTCTGCGCCAAAAATAGTACGACAGGTGCAAACTCATACACAGAGATCATGGCTGCACTGAATGTTGACACAAAACACAGCGAAGATGAAAATAAGGCTCCAATTGACCTTTCAAGTATAAGTAAATAATTTAAATAAAACAATAGTCAATATCAACACCGACTAAACAGATTAAGAGATCACGCCAGCGTAGTGTCTCGCTCTGCCTAACAGTCTTTTTTTCAATAATCCGATATTATACAACAAATACTTCGACATCCATCTCATCATGAGTACGTCTTCAACCAAAGACGCCCGGAAAAGGGAAACTGAACAGTCGCCTATAAAGAAAAAATTGAGAGAATCTGCCATCTCGAAGCAAGAACTGGATGCAGCCATTGCTAATGGCATTAAGCTAGCGCTCGAAAAACAACGCTGGATACTGGATTCAGCAGTTGCCCCTGCCTTTAGGGATGCTGTGGATTCAATCCTGGTACCAGCATTACGTGACAATAGACATAAAACAAAAGACTGCAGAAGCCGTGAAAGGCATTACCAATGAACTCGATAAAGTGAGCAAGTCTGCTAAGAGAACCCAGGACCGAATGGATGCTGTGCAGGCCGCTGCTCGGGAGGATAGATGACCGCTTAGCAAGCTAAAGTCGCAGCTTGACCACCTTACTACAAAGTTGACGGACCAAGAGGACAGGGGGCGAAAAAATAACATAAGGCTTACCAGAATCAGTGGAGGGTTCAGATGCAGTCAGCTACCTGAAAAATTATCTATCTAAATGGATCCCTTCATTGGATGGCCGTGACATCGATATTGAATTGGCACAATGGGTATATGACAGAGGCCAGGCTGATTCCAACAAACCACAAACCCTCATCTTTAGACTGCTCCGTTGGCAAGACAGAGCGGCAATCCTTAATGGCGCACGGAATGTTTTTCCTGTGAAGTATAAATCCAACGGAGCCACCCCGAACACGACCGCTGGCTCCACTTCTGTTTTTCCTAGGAATGTGCGTTATTTTAACGTTTATGATTTATCGTCAAAAACATTCTCACCGGTAAGAATACGTCATCTCACGATATAAATGATAAATTCCCATGTCTGAAATTAGCGAGGGCCATGGGCCATTTGTCCCTCAATTTAGCCAAGAATGCCCCAAAAAAAGCCATGTTCCACGGGCCAAAACTGCCCCTGTTTGTTGTCAACAACTATTCTCTGGAACAGAACATTGTTTATGGAAGCTCTGCATGGTGTGCACCGCTACCGCCCCCTCACACAACGCTGTCTGTGTGTGTGAGGTGTTTGTCACGGCTACCTGAAGCTGCCGTGCTGCGATACATCATGGACCACTACTTGGTTAAAACTAGACAACCATCCAATAAAGGGAACTGATTCAAGTTCCTCCGTCAGATCCACCCAAAGTTCCACAAACACGGGACAGAGATGAACCTGTAGCAACGATTATGAACTGGAAACTCAACTAAAGCTAACTATGCTAAGCTAACCCACCGACACACAGACTGGGCTAAGAGCTAAAGCTAACCACTCCATATAAGGAACAGACCAAGTAAAAAGAACAAGTCTTACTGTCATAAAGCCACAGAGATTCACCGATTTGTTTATGGTCAGATTTAACACTTTACTATGGAAGGATAAAAGATAAACATGTCACACGTTGTGTGAAATAAATGTTAGCATAAATAGTAATGTCAATTCATTCGTCCCAACTTGTGAAACGTAATATTTTCAATTATATTTCACTTGTTCACAGACAAAGCTGGTCCCATTAGACTAATGTAACTATTGACATTATTACGTGGGTGGGTGGGGGGGACGGGATGCTGGCGGGGGGGCCTTGGGGTTGGGGGTTGAGGTCGGTGGCGGGATGCGCTGGGTGCTCGGCTGCTTGGGGCTTCCTCGGATGTGTGTGTGGGGGGCGGTGGCTGCCTCTCGGCCTGGGATCTTGGGAGCGTCTGGGGGGTTGCTCGGCCATGGGGGGGTGGCCTGGGGCTCCCTGGCCCTCGCTCTTTCTGCTGGCCTGGCTGCATCTGCGGGCCCGGGGCAGTTCCTGGGTTTGCAATAGCGGTTTTTGCACATATACTCTTCTACGATGCACTGACACGCCTTGGGATGTGGGATAAAACTCATACTGGGCATAACTTTAGACACGTGAATCCCAAATACCTGCTTGAGGTATTACCACTCACTCATTCCCCCTGTTCACAGCCACCACCATTATAGCTAAGCTTTACACTTTTCACTATACTGGCTTGATTACACAACATAATAACCACAATATATTCTACAACTTCACATCTCACCCTCACTGTAAAATAATCTATTCTCCCCACCCTTTCTATTTCCTACCTTGAGTCTCTCCTCCCTGCTCCCTTGCCCCTCCCCCTCCTCGCCACCTAGGTGTAACACCGCTCTCCCTTTTTATATCCTCCCTGTAATAAAATATTTCTTACCCTTCCTTAGGGAGGGCTGGTAAGGCAAGGCAAGGCAAATTTATTTGTATAGCGCATTTCATACTCAAGGCAACTCAATGTGCTTTACATGATAAAACATTCAATTGTTTAAAATCAATAAGAACATTTAAAATCATCAGTAAAATCAATTAAAATCATCAACAAACACATTACATCAACAACATGACTAAAAATCTCTCTCTCAATCATATGCAGTAGAGAAAAAAAGTGCCTTTAACTTTGATTTAAAAATGTTCACATTAGATGCTGACTTCAGCTCTGCTGCAGTTTGTTCCACTTCTTTGCAGCATAACAACTAAAAGCAGCATCACCATGTTTACTGTGAGCTCTGGGCTCCACTATCTGACCTGTGTCCATAGATCTGAGAGACCTGCTGGGTTCATACCTGACTAACATGTCACTGATGTATTCTGGACCAAACCCATTCACAGATTTATAACCAGCAGCAGAACTTTAAAGTCTCCTCTGAGGCTGACTGGGAGCCAGTGTAAAGACTTTAAAACTGGAGTATTGTGTTCTGATCTCTTTGTACTGGTTCAGACCTGAGCTGCAGCGTTCTGAACCAGCTGTAGATGTTTGATGAAGACCATTACAATAGTCCAGTCTGCTGGAGATAAAAGCATGGACCAGTTTCTCCTGATCTTGGTGATGGTCAAAATTAAATAAATCAATTTATTTTTATTACAATAACAAAACATGCATTGCTGTCTCATAATAATTGTACTTCTTGTAGTGTTGACCTTTGACAGCATGTGCAGACAAGGTGAAACAAAAAAAAAAAAAAGAGATTATTACACATAAATATACTGAATGATTAAATCATCAAGCTTGATCTGGATTAATTATAGGAAATCATGTAACTCTTTATGTAACTCATTATCAGATATGAAATAAACAAGCTTCATCAGCAGTAAAACACTATTGGAGTTATTTGTACTTTTCATGTGCTTTTTCTTTAAAAATAATTTCAAGTGAGGAAATAAATGAATTACATACAATAACACTAGTAGAGTGATCCACATGCACAAATGTATTGCATAAAATATCAGCTGATGAACTCTGAGTCTTTTTAAATGTGTCTAGTGTTGATGTACAGTATTCACATTTATTTGTTTGTAAGGAACCTGTTTACACTAAGTTGTGATTTTTTTTTTTTTTTAAATAGTTTTTATTTATCTTGATTTTTATCATTGTCGTGATAAATACCAGAAATTATCGGGATAATTTTTTTTTCTGTCAATATCGCCCAACCCTAGATTTTCCCCAACAGCAGCCCAGCAACGACAGCCAGGAGGAAGAGCTGCAGCTCTGTCATGAAGAAGGCTAAAGACATGGATCTGGAGCCATTCATTATCTATCCTTCACGAAATAAACTTCAGTACAAAGGTGAGAAGAGGATGTTCGACTCTCCCCAAACGGCTGAAGATTTCCTCAACCCTCTCCTACGGAGAGCCCCTGTTGCAGCGCAACGCAAGAGTGGAACGGTCGCCAGGGTAACAGCCTCAGGCCTGTTAATGCCGCGTTCACACCAGATGCATCATGAAATGTCCATACGTCCAGAAAACATACACAGTGAATGGATAGGTGCGTCCCCGATGCGAAATCTTTCCTGTGCAGCGGTGCGGTCCAATCCACATGTCAAGGGCGTTGGCTGTGCGAGCGCGCTCCCAATTTTACGCATATCCGCATATTCGCAAAAGTTGAAAATATTGAACTCCTGCGACTGTTTCTCATGAGCCAATCAGAGTCTTTGCTGATGATGACGTCAGGCTATCAACATGAACACTGGTCTGTTCACCCATTCAACCATAGAATAGAAGCTGTGTGTGACCACCTGGAGTTGCATGACATGGCCTTTTTAACCAGGACCAGACTAGGAAAGATTTGGCGTGGAGGAGAATCAGCGAGGAGGTGGTAGTAGCAGGTAAAGGTTCTCTGTGGTTTTCATCTTTGAAAGTCGGCACTGAGCTAGGATAGCATTAGCCGCCAATCACACCGGCTTTTTTCACTGTTAGTTTATGTTCATGAGATGAAAAAAAGGAGCGCAGCTCCTCGCTTCAGCAGGCAGTGAAACTCACCAAGTTGGATGTATCGCTGGTGGGCGGGGCTTTGCTTCAGATGTGCGTAAGATGCGAATGGGGACATTTTTTGATCCTGCAAAACCTGCCGAACGTTTCGTGCGGCAGATGCGTCCCGTGCCACAGAAGACGCATTCGGTGTGAACACAGCATTACAGAGGCACACGCATATCTCCAGGACAACAGAGAGGGTAACCAGGTGGACATGGACAAATGAGCCTTCGAGTCTTACCTGACATATATAAGTTCTATATGTTTAAGCATTTTCTGGGTAACATTGGAAATTGTATTGTTTAATTAGCAACTGTTTATTTGCCAGTCCAGTACTTCTGTTCTTCTAAACAGGCTCTGTTGATGGGTTAACATTAACGTACAATCCAGCCTGACTTTGCTGGTTCTAGTATTGTCGAATGCGTTCATTTTTTGTGTTTAAATGACTGTGTGGCTATCTGGCACAATTTGTTGAGCGTTGGAGTGGATTGGTCACGGATCAGCCGGAGTTTATGTTCTTGCGGAACAACTGTTTTTGTTTGTGCAGTCTGTGTTAGTTTTTGGATATAGTTTCTCCCACCCCCTCCTCTTTACAGACATATTATTACTATATATTACAGCGGTATTTGGGACAAATATACAGCATTTGGCAGGGTGATTACGCAGTTATGCTTGATCTTACATTAGCGCAAACACATCTTGGTAGCTGAATAATATGTGTACTGAATATATTATCACTTAATGTGAATGGCCTTAACTCTGCTATCAAACGCACTTGTGTTCTTGAGTACTTACACCGCAGAAAGACAGATATTGCCCCCATACAAAAGACACACCTAAAACAATGTGATGTGGCCCGATTCCAAAATAAACACTACAGATTTGTTGCATCATCACGCGCCCTGAATAAAACCAAGGGTTTGCATTCTTACCCAGAAAATTTCATTCAAGTGTACATCACTGGGAATGATGGGAAAGAAAGACTTGCTTTTGTCCATTAACATACTTAATCATAAATTAGCTTTTACATCCATATATAGAATGCCCAAATGAACCTAATAGAGACTTTTTTTAATTACATTGGAAACGCACCATTAGAACAAAATGATTGTTCCCTTATAGTGGGGGGGGCGATTTCAATGCAGTTCTTAATCCATCTCTTGATAGCCCAGCTTTAATAAATCCATCACTGTTTTACCAAGACTATTGTTTGATCACTCTGCACTACAGTGCAACATTAATTTACCCAATATTAAAATAAAAACACCAAGGAGGAGACTAAATATGTCCTCACAAACTAACTCAGGATTTATCAAAACTCAATTAAAAAAAAAGATATGAATGCACAAGAGTTTTTAATGTCATTAATAGATAATATGGGATGATTTCTGTATCTCATTCTCTTCAACTCTAGCAAAGACAAGAGTTCGACAAATATCAAATCTTGAAAATAAAATACAATCAGTAGAAACTACAAAAAATAACTTCACAGAGGTTCAGGCCAAACTTCTGACATCTTTAAAAAATGAATAAAACACTGTCCCCGTCAAGGGCAGAATTTATCCTGCATAGAACTAGGCAAAAACACTACTTTGAATGAGAGAGACCTAGTCACCTGCAGGTGCTTATGCTGAAGGAATGTAAAATAAAAGCTCATATCTCAGCAATAAATAAACCTGATGGCAAAACCACAACAAATCTACAGGTCATTAATACAACATTTTTATCCTTTTATGAAAAGTTATTTAAATCTGAGATTATTCATGATGATACTATACATGTACACAATTTCTTAACAATTTAGAGCTTCCCACTCCACGACAAGAAAATGAAAATGATTTGGAAACTGAGTTAAAGTTGGATGAGTTGCATAGGGCTTTGAAAAGTCTCAACAAAGGTAAATCACCTGGCCTGGATGGTCTCCCACCAGAGCTGTATTTGGAACTCTGGGATATAGCGGGCCTCCTCATATTTAAATCATTTAACTTTGCGATTAAAAGTGGTTCATAGATATCAAAAAACAGCACTCATAACCTTACTCTTGAAAAATGGAAAAGATCCTTTGGAATGCTCCAATTTTAGACCAATTTCCTTACTATCAACTGAAGATATATGCTAAAGCACTTGCTCTTCACCTTGAGAACGTTATTAAATCTTTAGTCAATGAAGATCAAACAGGCTTTATAAAGGGGCGATATGCATCGGATAACATGACATCATAGATATGGCAGAAACACATCCAAGCTCCCACTGTATCCTATCAAAGGCCTTCTCGCTTGATGCAGATATGTGGGTGGTACTACAATGTTTTGGATTTAAAAATAATTTTATAACAATAATCACAACACTTTACTATTTTCCTTTAGCATGCATTTTAACAGGTGACATTATCTCTTCCCCTATTGCTTTACAGCGTGGAACATGACAGAGGTGTCCCTCTCTGGAACCTCTAGCACAAGCCATTAGACAATCTACAGCATTTCCTTTTAAAATTTGTGACCATAACCATTTTATATCTTTGTATGCAGATGATATAATCTTGTTCCTAAACAACTAAGCCACTTCTATCCAACCAGTTATTAAGGTATTCAATAATTTCAGCAACTTATCAGGTTACAAAACTAACTGGACAAAATCAGCGCTCATGCCTTTAAATAATATAGATGAAAACATTTAATGTTCCAGTAGGTAATCAACCTGAAAAATCTTTTATATATCTGGACATTACAATTCATAAAAACTTGCATGAAATTAATCAAGACAATTTCAACGCTATACTAAGCAAAATAAAGTTAGAAATTCAAAGATGGAAAAGTTCAAGAACCTCTCTTCAAGGTAGGATTATCATGGTCGAAATGAATGTACTGCCCGTCTCAACGTCCATTTTTCTATGTTACCACTCTGCCCTCCTCCAAATTACTTTAAAGACATCCACTCCATGGTTTCAAAATGTATTTGGCAAGGAAGACGGCCTCGGCTTTAGGCTTCGTCTAAATACACTGCAACGACCCAAACTGTCAGACAGTCCCAAACTTTGAACTTTACTATTGGTCATGTCAGATCAGAACAATAAACAGATGTGTAGATACGCAATCCACTACTGCTTGGAAAATAGAATCTGTTAAAATATTACCACACAGGCTACAAGATATTCTGTTCTCCAGCTTGTCAAACAAAACAATCAAAAATAACTTTGAGCCCATCATTGCAAATTCTATACAGATGTAGAAGAAAGTAGAACGTTGGATGGGCGGCCCTTTAAATTTATGTCAGAGCACGCCGATATGGCACAATACAAGGTTAATATGTGGTAACAAACCATTTAATCAGCCATTTTGGTCATCACAAGGAGTACACACACTGGGTTATACTTACGACACTCACGGTCTTCGATCGATACAGGACTTAAAAACACATTTTTCACTTACTGCTTCCTCCTACTTTGTTTACTTTTAGATAAAATCAGCCTTAAAAGCTTATGGAGTTCCCTGGAATTTTCCCCTTTTGGCACATCCCATGCTAAAATTGATTTCTCTGTGACTGGATAGACCCTCTGTTTCTTTAATATACCATCAACTGATAGAGCACAGCACTAAAGTTCTACCAATTGAATCTGTGTGGAATAAAGAACTGGGCAATTTAGACATGAACCTAGATTGGAGGAAGATCTGGTGCAACCTCACTTCGACTTCCAAAAATCTAGCGCACCAACTAATTAACTTCAAGACCATGCTTAGAGCTTACATTACACCCGATAAGAGATTCCAAATGACACTAAAACTTACAAAAAACATATATGTGGAACTGCTTCACTTGGGACATTCTTACACATGTTTTGGGATTGTCAAAATATTTCTGAATTCTGTTCTCATGGAAACTCCTGGATTTTGTCTCCTTAATGATAATACTGATGAAACTTTATCACAAATTCAACTCAAGTTGGTGTTTGCAGGTTTTACCTCTGCTAAAAAAAAATATATATATATATATATTTTAAAACAGGTTTACTTCAGGTATGTGTATGAAATCGTCTGGTCTCAAAGACTGATTAATATCATCAACCTCGAACATACGACTGCACAAGGTTTGGCCAGCGACTGCTCAAGCATGGAACTGTTTTTTATCCAAGTTCATCTCCTTGAACCAGAGACAATGGGCAATCACTGAACTTTATCTGAAACATATATGAAAGCAGGCAGGTGCCTGTACCCCCCCCCCAAATAATTCAATAAAAGTTTTGATCACAAAAAAATATGAACAGCAACTGAAAGAAAATGCAGAGTAAAGTGTGTGTGAAAGGGCCGGTGTGGCACTCTGCGGTGCAAAGGATGGTGTGTGCAGAGCTCCATGGATGTCGCTATGGACACACCGCGCCAGTGAGCTCCTGTATCTTTGTCTCCATGTTTTGACAGTCAAACTCTCGTGTCGAGTTGACGGCAGAAGCGTCAGGCTAGAATCAGCTGACCAGCTGCAATGCAACAAGGTTCACATTTGAGCGTGTGTATGACAGCCCAGACCTGCTGGATGATGCTCAGTAGACGGATTTCTCCGTTGCTGCAGTAACTCAGACCAAAGGCATCAACAGATCAACAGGACAGTTTGCGTCCAAAGCTGCTTCTGTTTTCCATGGACTGATAAGAGCAAAGTTACAGGAGCTGATGGAGAAGCCACAGTAAATGATGAGGAAAAAAGAACATTAGGTTTTAAAGTTTATTCATCCGCACTATTATTTCTTTCTTTTGTTTTCTACATTATTGAATGTAGACAAAGAAGTCCACCTCTCCACGTTGAACGAGCAAAATCAGGGCGGTCTCAACCACGTCTACACGCGCACCAATTTGAGCCACAATGTTAATGAATTCCCCACAGCAGGTGAAGAAACGGCGTCACCAAAAGATTTAGAGACGCACTTGATTTACTACCTTTTATTTTAGCTCTTAGTGAATCCATCCCTTAGTTTTTAAAGGTTGCATTAAGAGTAATAAAGTCGTTTTTTTTAATTACATGTTAAAAATCAGCCATGCATAGCACATGGTCAGAAAAGAGTGCTTCTGTTGGTTAAAATGATGTAAAAACCACAAGGGGCGTCTGACAGCATTAGGCATGTCAACACATTAGAGGTGAATAATTTAGGTACGTCAACATTTGGACCCACTATTCACACGTTTAAAGAGTAAGTACACCCCAAAATAACAGTAGCTGGGCGTGTCTTACTGTTACAGCAGTAATGCCCATAATCAAGGCTTTTTTTTTTTTTTTTTTTTTTTTAAATGTTCCTCCTAGTGGCAGCTCAGCAGAAGGCAGGGGTGCACCTACCTTTTAACATCAAGAGTGTGTATTGAGTTACATTTTATCTGTAAATTGATCATTCACAGCCTAACAGATGCTGCAGTAGCAAAACAAGGCTTTAGTTCCATTGTTGGAGATCTGTACAAGATCTTTAGAGGTTTTTATATTGTGCAAAAAGAAAACATAAAGCCTAAAATGTTTTGTTTTTTTAAAGAGTAAATTAAAGGCCTGATAATTGGGTTTCTAAGGACACAATACATTCACTTTACAAAAGGCGTTTTGGTACCAGAGAGAAACAAGCTAGCTTCATTAGAAACTTGAATAAGTAGCCAGGCTGGCCAGGGAGAAAAAGACAACATAATGGACCCCAACATGTGGCGTCATCTTGACCTCCACCAGATAGATGGGCCGTCATGTCAACACATAGATTATCATTGCTGTTTTATGTCCTCCCAATCTTTCTGAGCTGCTATTCTCATCATCCCTTAATGTTTTCATTTCTTTTGCCAAAAAAAAGAACCAGTTTGAAGCTTCACTCCCCCCATGACGCTGCAGTGCTTTGCTTCAACTGTCTGAACCCACCGCTGCCCGGGTCAACCGCTGGAGTGCAATCAGAGTTTGCCACCCCAGTTTGTGTTAATATCTTGTTTTCTTTCCCCAACATGTCTCCAACTATCAGTGAAGTGATCAACAGAAAAATATTCCTCAAAGACTAAAGGAGCCTCTGGTTTGTGCCACTTCAGCCGTGCCATTAACACGTCATCTTGGTTGTTTTCACAACCGATTCATCTCTAATGGTTTTCCTTCTAGATAATAGTTTCCTCAAGGCCTCAGGGATGTTTGATGGAAAGAGGGAAGGACATGAGGATAGGACAGTATGGGCTATCCAGAGGTGGGATATGAACAGGGTAATTAGGTTAATTTCAGCAACGTTAGAGGTTTCAATAGGAGAGCAGAAACAGGTCACAGACAGGGGAGATACTGTCAGACCCCAGTGTCAGGGTCACATCTAACCCCCTCCCCCACTGTGACTTAAAGCAGGTGTTGTCTGTGAGGCAATGGCCCCCAGACAGGCAGCAAGGCCACTTCTCGTGCAAATGTCATCATATCTACAGCAGCACTTGGAAAGAGACAGAGCCACAGACAACAGGGTGTGATGAGGAAGTCTGCAGAAAATCTGAAATAATCTGAGACATGTGGTCATTAACTGGCCAGTGGTATAAGGAATGTTTTTATTGTGTCCCTATAGGTGGGTGGTGGCAGTTGAAAGGTTGACCATTTACGCTTCAATCTCAGCGCATCTGGTAAATATCCAGCCACTGTCTACACTGCATTATTACAACTATGTATTGAATCTGCTCTTTTATGGTTCATATATGTATATAGTTTGTGCATTAAGGCTTACTGTTTGAATTTTAGTTATAAATGTTTGAGAAACGAATGACCACTTTCACAACTTTAACTGTAAAATCACTCATGTTCAAGTTTATGAATAGTTACTTACTGCCAACAAACATCTGCGTAATGCTCACAGAAAGAGAAGGAGTTCAGAATTTAAGGTGAAATCTAAATTTTAAAAGGCACAAAGCGCATGAATAACAATGAAAAACATTTGTATACTATGGGGTGATTTTATTGAAAGGTTGGAGAATGATATACAACAAAGTAAAAACATAATTCAGTTTAAAAAAAAAAGTATAAAACATTATTGCTAAAACTAGTACAGTGCCCGTCGGGAGTATGCATTCATGTGGGAGCTTGAGTAGAGTTAATTATGTCCAATGAGTGTGTGTTTGAAGGTTGGATGTACAAAGAGGTGTACATACTCTGTACTCTGTAGTGTTATAAAGGGGTTTATTTGCAGGTGCAAAACAAAACAGCGTGTGTGATTTCCCTGGATTAATTTTATGGGGCATGAACATGATAAATGTGTTTTTTTTTTACTCACTTTTATATTTTTTTTGTTTGGTGTATCTTTCTGTAATGTATGTTTATTGGAGTCATTATGTGTATTTGCATATCTTTCTGATGTGTTTTTGTGCATTTTTTGTATAATTATAGTTTTTTGTTGCCATTGTAGTGTGATTCTGGAGTCATTTTGTGTAATTTTGTTCATTTCTGTTGTCATTTTGTGTATTTTTTGTATAAATATTTAGTTTTGTGTATTTTGAGTCAATGTATGTTTTTTGGAGTCATGTGTATTTTCATTCTTTCACTTGTCTTTTTGTGCAGTTTTTTGTGTTTTATTTTACTCATTTAGTATATTTAAATTTAAATAAAAAAATAAAAAAATAAATACCGTGTGTGTGTGTTCCATGAAATGTTTGAGACGCTGATAACCAAACTCCATAGACATTGTAGTGCCAATCAGAAAAGTAACAAAACTGCGAAAAACAAAACGTAAAGCTCCAAACTACATGAGTGAGTAAGTAAATTAAAGTATCTACAATTCGGCTGTCTTTTTTTAAAAACAAAAATCATTTTGTACCTTCAAACCGAGCGGTCAGAGCTTAGCTTCCATGCACGGCACCACAGAGAATCTGCAGTTTTCCAGATGGAGTATTGAACAGGTTGAGTTTAACACCGACTCTAATGAAACAGCGCGTTATTGAACAGTTGTATGGTTTAAACAATGGGAAATGTGTCTGTAAAAGACTCACCAGTGGCTGACGTTTTCAAATGATCTATTCAGAGAGCTCCCGTGTTTCGGTCTAAATTACCCTACTCTCTCTCACTCGTGTGTTTACAGTCCGTGTCTGCTTGGCTGTGTGCGCAGCGATTGGCTCTGGCCGCACACGTGACTCTTGCTCGGGTGAGGAGCGGTGCAGTGAAATAGATATAAATGGAGCGCTAGCGCCCCCTCACACCCTGAGGTCAAACGTTGAATAGGTTTCATTTCGGGGCCGTTCAGAAGTGAAATAAAATTAAAATAAACATTTTGAAATGACCAAATTACTCCAAAATAACAGATACACACACTTTGGGTATTTGGAACCCGTTGACCAAGTTTCAGGTTGAACTCACACCGAGTCGGGGAGATATTTGCTCCGCGCACGCACGCACGCATGCGCACACGCACACACACACTTTGTACATATAAATATTTGTTTAGTGTGTATATATTTAATGTATTTTCATGGATAATTATTTAATGTAGATTTATGTATACTAGTACAGTGCCACGTCGGAAGTATGCATTCATGTGGCAGCATAAGGGGTATAATTGTGTATTTTTGGATCTTTCTGTTGTGTTTTTGTGCATTTTTTGTATAATTATTGTTTTTGTTACTCATTTTTATATTTTTTGGTTTGATGTATTTTTCTGTAATGTATGTTTTTGGAGTCATTATGTGTATTTTTGTATCTTTCTGTTGTCTTTTTGTGCATTTTTATATCATTGTTTTTTGTTGCCATTGCAGTGTGATTCTGGAATATTTTTGTGTATTTTCATATCTTTTTAGTGTAGTTTTGTGCATTTCTGTTGTTATTTTGTGTATTTTTGTATAAATATTTAGTTTTGTGTATTTAGAGTCATTTTCATATGTTTGTTGTTTGGTGTATTTTTCTGAAATGTATGTTTTTTGGAGTAATTTTGTGTGTTTTTGGAGCCTTTTTGTATATTTTAATGCATTTCTGTTGTCAATTTGTGTACTTTATGTACAAATATTTTTCATATTTTTGTTGTTGTTTGGTGTATTTTTCTGTAATGTATGTATTTTGGAGTAATTTTGTGTGTTTTTGGAGCCTTTTTGTTTATTTTAATGCTATTCTGTTGTCATTTTGTGTACATTTTGTATTAATATTGTTTAGTTTTTAGTTTCATTTTATTCATTTAGTATATTTTTATTATAAATACTGTGTGTGTGTGTGTGTGTCTACATCCATCTCCTCCATGCGTTATCTTCACACACACACACACGTCTAGCTAAGAGACACCGAAGTACCGCGAAAAATAAACGTTTTGCAAAACCAAAGTCGCAACTCTCTCTAAACGGCTCTGTGTGCTCCGCATCAGCCGTGTGTGTGCGTGCATGCGTGTGTGTGTTTACATTGTAGCTGCTAGCATCCTTTCTTAGCACGTAGAATAATTTAAGAACACTTGCCCTTGCGCAGAACAAACAATAATCAAAGTAGAGCCATGTTGTGGACCACAAAAACATTACATTCCTCTGTCTGAATAACCAGATAGTTTGTGATAAAGTCGACTAATGACCGTCAGCACAGCCACTGCCCACAGTCATGAGACGAAGGAGGAAGTGAAGTCCGTGACTGGAGATTTAAAGGAAGTTTGGAATCACGGGAATAATATTAAATAACCATGAAATATTCACTTTAATGACTTTTAGCGGTACAAAAACGTTTTTAATATTGACCTTTAATTATAAAATTAATGTTTTTACCGTTTTGCTTCACCAAATTACTCCAAAATAACAGATGCACACACTATTTGGAACGTGGATGAATAGCAGTTGATTCACAGTTCATCTGTTTCACCTTCAAAATGGATGCCGGAAGTCGTCTCAACAGATGGTGCGCTAGCGCCCCCTCACACCCTGAGGTCAAAAGCTGAATAGGTTTCATTTCGGGGCCGTCCAGAAGTGAAATAAAATTAAAATAAACATTTTGAAAGGACCAAATTACTCCAAAATAACAGATACACACACTCGGGGTATCTGGAACCCGTCGACCGAGTTTCAGGTCTAACTGGCACTGCGTCTGGGAGATATTTGCTCCACACACACATCCACACACACAGACTGTATGTACTATCTACTGTATTTATAGGAATATTTAAGTAGTGTAATTGTGTGTATATAGGTATATGTATGTATATCTATATATGTATATAATATTACGTCTATATGCATTTTCACATGGTTATTTAGATATATATAATAGTCATTTTTCAAACTTGTGTATAATTTGTTAATTATTATTATTATTATTATTATTTGTTTATTTTCTTGTTTGTTTAAATACATTAAGTTGATCAAGTTCTATTGTTCATAAACTTCTATTGGAAGTGGCAGTAGTGATTAGAGGGCAGCAAAAAGTAAGAAAAGTCCAAACCTCCTGCGTGACAACAACATATTTAATGTCTATTTAAGTACTGTAACTGGGTCTGTTTTTATCCGTCTGAAAAATGGGAGCAAACACAAAGATATTTCTTTAGTACGAGTAACCTCTTTTTATTTAGATGAGAGCATTTGACCCACTGATCCTAAATATAACATACTGTATCTATATGGGTCAGGGCCCACACGCTAAATGGGATGAAGGTTAGGAAAGGAGGCTGAGTGAGAAATGGAGAAAGATGAAATTAGTGGGTGTGAGTGAGGGTCTTAGCAAGTGAATGACTACAAAGAAAATATATCTCAAAGGTGTGATAACAAAAAAAAAAAAAAAAGAGTGGTAAAAAGACAGAATGACAATTTTAGTTTTTCTTCACTGAAACAAAACACCACTGTAAAGGTTAAAAAAGTACAGTGAAAGTATTGTAATGCAAATACTCACACATTTAAAGGAGTTTTCAACACCTGATTAGTAACAATGTGCTGTTGAGAGTGGTGTAATAATGTGGAAAAAAAGGACATTTGTTAGTATATCCTAACAATAAGGGAGATTTGTCTAAAACATAAATGTAAGTTGACCAGAGTTAAGTCAAACTGTTAAGGAGGACTAGACAGTTAAAACTATCTAACTAGCCACTAGCCAAGAACAAGAGAAATAAAGGAAAGGAAATTAGATTAGCACTAATTGCATTTAACTAGTACTTTAAAGCATAGAATTAGTGTTGCGTTCAAGACCACACTATCCAAGACTTGCCCGAGACCAGAATGCACCGAGACCAAGTCAAGACCAAGACCGAGACAAGGCGAGGCCAAGACCATAAACATTTTTTTTTTTCAAATTAAAAAAATATATAAATAAGGTTAAATAACATTCTCTCTTTAATTTTAGTTTATTTTAAATACATTTGACAGACAAAAAAGGTGCCTGCAAAAAATAACTAAAATATTAAAACTACTACTGCTTCTGATAAATTCACAATTATTCTACATATTTGAAAACAATATTTTTATGTCAGCTGAATGTACAGCAAGTGTTTAAAAGTATTTCTACCAAGAAATAATGATTCTTGATTCTGATTCTTTGAGTTGTGCAGGTCAACAGGTCACAGATTTCACAAGATAATTTTTTAGTTTGAAAAAGCCTTTACACAGGTTATTTTTATTAATTCACTTAGTTGATACAGTTTAATTTGGTTGCTGTAATGTAATTAGGATATTTAATTACAAAGGTCCCAACTGTAACTGTAAAAGTGAAACTTTCTGAAATAAAACTACAAACAAGTTGTCATCAGTCTAAAAAACATAGAGCTACAGGTAGATGTGAAACTAAATAAAACAAACTCAAACCCTGGAACAGTCATGTGACAAATCAATCAATAGTTATTGTTGAGAATTATTATTATTCTGATACAGTGGAAACAGAAACTATAAAAAATAATTATATTGTGAACCTGTTTATATTGTGGGGAACATATTATATACATAAATGTAATAGGAGTCTAAAGACACAAAAAAACACCACTTTAAAAAGAAAATAGACTAATATAAGACCTCTTTACAGTTATTTGAGTCATTCTGCGCTTGTGCAAATTGTGGTGATGACGCACTGGTGACGACATAATCCAAGATGGCGGCGGCCCGGACTACAGCCAATACTATGTAATAAAGCCTTAAAAGACATGGATATAATGAAAAGAGTGGATGGACAGATGCATAAACATGCTGACACACACGGACACACATAAACACACATGGACCTCAGTAAATGAAACAGGCTTCACCAGTTGTCAGGCACTAGGACCCAGAAGTGCGTCCCCCATACTGCATTCACAGGCTGTAATATCATCAGTTTATCATTTTACCAGTTGTTAGAGCTACTGTCTTTACCAGGGAGATAATATTTATTACTGCTGATTGTTTTCTGGAGTTTTACTGGGATTTTTACCGGTGATTGTTCACATCTCCCTTCCGATCTGCGGTCCAAACTGACACAGTAGCGAACAGTCACATTAAGGAAGGTTGTGGTCATTATACAGAGTGGATTAAAGAATGAATAAAGGATTGTTTTATCCTGTTCTTCTCCCTGTTATTATCACATTATAAAAAAAGTTAAAAATAGCAGGAATTAGTGCTGGTCTCTAACGGTCTTGAGAGAAAATCCCGAGTCCGAGACAAGACCGAGACCTTTAAAATTTTGTCTCGAGACCAAGACCGGTCTCGACTACCACAACACTACATAGAATAGAGAACAGTTATAGGACGGTTGGACTTCAGGCCCTCATCATTACATACAGTATACCTCTTTGGTCCAAACCTGGCTTAGTTTCCTTGGATAGTCCGGTCCATTTGCTGTGGTGTTAACACTCTTTTAAAGTCTGCAGCGGAGCAAACAAGTGACATCTGGCCCGCTGTAAAGTGTAAAGGTCTCGGTTTGCCTCAAAAAAAGCCTGCTGTAGTTTTTATGATGTGAGAATGCAAACCTGGACCAAATAGAGGAAGTGGGACCAAACACAGGATGTGGCTTTGAAAGACAATGCATTATGAGGACAAGGAAACACAAATGAGCATGTGCAGTAAATACAAATAGAAAGGGAACAGACATGGATAAACAAACTATAAGCACAAAGATTTGGAGCTGCTCCATTTTTTTGAGATGACAGGTTGTAATTTGTACTTATATAAATAAAGTTGAATTGAATTGAAATATAATTTAAATAGGGTTCAGTGTCTTGCCCAAGGACACTTATAGACTGGGATCAAACCCCCAACCTCTCGATCAGAAAACGACCTCTCTATCACCTGACTGTTGATGCAAATTGTTAGTCTATATATTTCTATTCCTCATGGGGTATATTAGCCACTCCAAAAAAATATACCTTGGAAGCACTGAAGAGCACCCCACCCCCCATCCCCACAACTGATATCCACAGTGTGGCTATGATCTGCCTCCAATCATGCATTTCCACTAATGAGAAAGACCTGGTCCAATGCACCAAATACTTAAACAGTCCAGGCAAGAGCCTAAATATTGTCATTAATGTGTGTGTCTTGTATAGAGGAACAGAGGAAGTAAAAAGCCCTGGAAATCAAGGACAGGCTTCCTGTTGTACTAAGTATTAGCAAAGGTTAAGTTTTACGCCAAGCATTCAACGCCTGCTAGCACATGGAAGCCATTTCAGGCCATGGAGGATACACACAAAGTTAGAAAGGGAATGCAGACATCTGTCAAATCAAATGTACGCATGAGTGACAATGCACAAGTGAGTGTGTCCGTGTGTAGTCGATGGTTTCTACCTAAGGCCAATCAGACCAAAGAGAAACACTTACTAAGCCCTTTGTGACCAAGTAGAGATAAGGCAGCATTTAATTATTAAGCAGCTCGACTCTACTGGTGTCCTTGAAAAAGATACGTGAATATTAGGGATGGGACGATATGCAAACTTCATGAGACGATATATGATACTGGGCTTTTGTGATGATATTTTTGGAAAGGGAAAAAAGACCAAAAAAATGGAGTTTGAAAAATAACTGGAATTCTGGGCATACTGAAATACTATAGGTATCTATCATTACCTTTTCCACTCAAGTGAATATAGAATATAAAATAAACAACATAAATGAGACCAATCTTGTGCACAAATGTCACTATCACAAATAGAACTAAAAAACAAAGACTGACAATTCATACCAGTCTGCAATTAACATTAAATCATGTCATCATGACATTCTTTAAAAAAGTATTCATGTGTGCATGAACTTTGCATAAAAAGGTTCTGAAAACATGAAAGTAAACAGTCTACAAAGTCCAGATTTGAGATATGAACTTATCAAAACAAACTAAATATTAGCAAGTCTACATTTTCTGGCAGCAATTGAGACCTTCAAACATTGACTTTGTTTCCGGCAGCTAGAAAAACACGCTCACTTGGGATGGATGTAGAAGAGATGGAAAGGTAAGCTTCTCAGGAATTACCGTAGAAAAAGATCAAATATAGTAAATATGTTTGATAGAAGTTGAACTTCGAAGGCTGAGGTTTGATTAAGTTTTAAAGTGATACGATACAATCACATAATGTGTTATTACCATTTCCTTTGTATGTGGGAATAACCATTTGCATATCATATTGTCACCATGTCAGGCTAACTATTTATATTTCCACTCCCATTGAAAGTTTATGGTGAAAAAGCATTTTAATACAGAGTTATAGGCCTTACTTATATGTCATCCAGTTATTTAGATGTTAAAATTTTGACATTACACTTACCAGGAAACAAGATATCAGACTTTGAAAACGGTGGTGGGCGCAGTGTTTGGATACCACTATCAGTACCACTTTACTTTGTTTTACACATAAGGCTGACATTACGCTGTCATTGTTATGACATGACACCTGTCATTAGCATGAATAAGGTGTCATGAAGGCTGTCATTAGCTCATTGACTGCCAGTGACGTCATTTGGTTTAGTAACGTTGACTGCCAATGACGTCTAAAGACGTCAATTATGTCTGTCAGTGGGAACGGGTGCACTAAAGCCTTAAGCAACTTCCATTTAAAGATCTTACTTGTAGACAATATTTTATTGAGCCAGCAGGTGGCAACAGTGCTCTTTGGATGAGAGATTAGCGCTGATAGCAGAGGTGGAGGAAGAAGAAAAGCAGTTTATGTGGCTGAAAATGATGCTACATCAGTTGAGAGTGGAGTTCTCAACAGCTCATAGCAGCGTACACCTCACCAGATTATGTCTGGACCTAACTGGACTTTGGTGGACCATTGAGAGTGTCGTGATCATGAGGAAAAAGAATTGAAAAGCTGGCCAAATGAGCAAACTTAGCATGTCCGGGTCAAGGAGGAAGTTGCGTGTCTGACGGAGGGAGATACTTGGATGAATGTCAAAATACAGTAAGAAATCTATTCAACTCCCACACAGATAGCAAAATAATAAAAATGTTGCCATCAAAAGCCTGGTCTCAGTGTTGTTTTTGTAGTTTTATAGAAGGAAACCAATGTTGAGGTGTCCCTAAAGCAAAAAAAAAAAAAGCTTCAAATTTACTGTTTTCTCAGCTCTTTGCTCTGAAACTGGCAATTTGTGTAAAACTTGCCTCTATTCAACAGCTGATTGCGGAAGAATGAAAGAAGCTAGAAACAGATGAAAACTGATGAAAGTAGAGATTTTAATCTTTCAGAATCTGGTGTCAGATTTCAGATTGTCATGGTGCAAAATATTCTGTGGGTCTTTAAAAATCAGTCAAAATGCTCTAAAACAGCTGACAGTGAGGGGGGGTAGCCATTTTGAAAATAGCGGGCAGTGAATGAGTTAAGTGTTGTTCGTTACCCTAACCCTTCATTATCCTAACCCCTAACCCTAACCCTACCTAACACCACTAGATCCCTCCACCTAACTCAAAAAAAATGCCAACGTAGCTCCAAAGGTGTCATAATTTAGCGAACAACACTTAGTGACAGCCTTCATGACACCGTATTCATGCTAATGACAGTGTAATGTCAGCCTTATGTATAAAACTTAAAGTAAAGTGTTACATCACTATCTTACCATGCATTTATTCCAGCTGGACCAGTACACAAACAGGTGAATAAGAACATTATTTCTATATTCTTCTCTGTATTTTTTAAATATTTAAACAGAAATCTGATTCCAGAACAAAATATTTCTTGCTTTGATTGTATTTTGTTCTGCTTTCAGAAGCAGAAATGTTTTTTTCCGTGTGATGATAAGTGGAACCATGCCTGTCTGTACCCAACACAATTGCAAACATGGAAAAATAATTAAGTATGTGACGACAAATGACTTGCACCTCATTCAGAGCAGAAAAAGGAATGACATTTGGATCCCATTGTGTAAGTGTGTGTGTGTGTGTGTGTGTTTATTAAAGGTGAGATTCCACAGAGAGCTGTCAACACACAAGGGTTCCAAGAAACTTCAGCAGATAAGGGGACCTTGGTTTTCTCATAATGCTCACCCAACTCTGATTGGCTGTAAGAAGCTACTGGCAGAATTCACTATTTACAGGCCAATTACAATGCCCCCTGGCTGATGGACAGCATTGCTAGATGGATGACATGATGGAAGCTGGCCGCCTTGTGCTGGAGATGACGAGAAGGCTGGCTGAGCTTGGGTCTGGTCGACTCATCACACGTTTGAGGTTCTGGGGCATGAGGCGACGTGTGGCGTGTACGCTCCAAATGAAAGATGGATGCTGAAATATTTTTACCTTAACCTCAAAACAAACTGAATCCTTCAGCATTCTTCTTTAGCCACTAAGAAAAACAAGCAGAGCACTCCACTACAAGCAAACGGCCCTCGGCCCGTACCGACCCCTTAAAACATCGACCCATGAACCCAACCCAACACTATTGCATTTGACAAACATTATTTCTCCCTCTGAACTGAGATCGACAAGAGAAAATATACTGGAGTGGCTCGAGCTGTGAGCACCGCGTGTTTTGACATGATGTCACTTAACAGCAAGAGTGTAACGGTGACAATAAACTCCTGTCGAGTCCTGTTTTGACTGCAGTGTTTAGAGGTATAACACAAGTGTAGTGGAAACACATGCTCAAATTCTTCACACCAGATGTCGGTTGCAAATAAACCCAAATCTAGAGCAGGAATGGGCCTCACAGACATTAAAACACGCTTACCTCCAATCATATCTGGTGTTGAAGTGTGTCATTCCATCTTGCATCACAGAGATGGTAAAAAGCCACACACACATGAACACACATACACCCAAATCAGACCAAATACAAATTGCATCATTTTTTTGCACCTTTCTTTGAAAACCCTCAATAAAGAGTACTGTAAATATTCCCCTACTTTACTCCATGTAACCAGACATGTTTCCACCAATTACCAATTTAACTCTGCTCAACTGACAATACTTGAAAAGTAGTGACTTTGCATCATAGTTAACAAGTTCCAGGGTTGATTACTTTGAGGAGGCAATAAAAAAAGAAAAAGAAGAGTTAGACAAACAAAGAGTCCAGGATCATGTCATTGTGAGGCACTGTTTTAAACAAAACTCCAACAAAAGTTAGCCAAAAATCCTTTTTGTCATATTTTCCAGTTAAAAAAAGAAAAAATGGAAGCCTAGTTTGTATTCTATTCACCATTTGTAATTACTAATAATAGCAGGTTCACATTATGATAGTTGTCAGAAGCAGGAGCAATTCCAGAACAAAGTTGCCAGAAAGTGTAATGCAGCGTCTTTCCTCTCTGGACGACTAATGTCATTGGACTTCCTCTGCCCCCTCCTTTTTTAAACTTTCATATTAGTGTGAGTCATTGCATGGGAGTATAAAGCAGTGGTTCTCAACCTTGGCGTTGAGACACTGAGAGGGGTTCGCCAGATGCCTTCAAGAAACAGAATTTTTTTTTCTTTTTAACAATTTGAGCCGATTTTTGCTTATTTCTACACTAAACTTGCCATATTTTTCCTCCTTTTAATGCATTTTTGCTACATTACTCTCATTTCAAGACATTTTCAGCACTTATAAACCCTTTCCACCACTTTTCCCACCTAATATCGCATATGTTGACTAATTTACTATCACTTAACAACTTTTCACCACATTTCATGCTTATTTTTGCCAATTTAACCACAGTCATGATTTGTCATGCCCATTATTGGCCAGTTAAACTAATTGTTCCATAATGGAACCCTTTTTACCACTTCTTCTGTCTGTTTTTGTCCACGCTAACTTGCAAATTTTAACCAATTCCTATGGTTTTTAAAATCTAATTGCACCACCTTTTCCACCATTTTTGGTCACTTTTACGCATTTTTTTTTAATTTTTTATTTCTAACTAAAACAAGGATCATTTATATCTTTAAAATTACTATATACTATGGCGCAAATAATAATAACCTTCCTGGATAACAGTGGATATTATTCAGATGAATAAATAAATGTGGTTATCACAGATTCATAGAATAATAGATCATCATTTTACTGACTTTATGGATGGACCCCAAAAATCTCTCCCCTTTATTCCCCTTTATAGATGACCCTGTCTCCACATGACTGTTTTTCAATGTTCATGTCTGTGTTCAACCACCTTCAGCTACAGTGGGGGTCCCCGTCTCTGGGATCTTTAGTTTGGAGCTCATGGGCTGAAAACAGTGGCTTACCTGAGGACTTTTGACAGGTGAGGAAGGATTTGGGTGTGTGAGGCTGTGACACTCTAAATGTAGAGTTCTCCTTGTTTAGTGTGTGTATTTTTCTCCATACTGTTCACACCAACCATAGTACGAGGGTGTGCAACCTGTTTTTTTCACTATAAGCTTCTTTGGTGCCAAATATTTAGTCATAGCTTACTGTGAGTGTCCCTGTACAATGGCTTTGTTTGTCATCATTCCCACTGTTGCACTGCGTTAGGAAAACAGCACTTTCACATGTCGCTTCTCATTTCCAAATGTTGGCGTGGCATAAAGCCCGCTGGGAGCGGGTGCCCCCAGCCCCCGGCATACGCCAACAATAGTCGCCATTCAGACACTTTCTGGCTCTGAAAGAGCGAGAGTGCAGAGGATGTGAGTCCACCTTTTTTGGAAAAAAAAAAACACATGATGGAAGGAAGATCTCACAGCCCTCATTCACAAGACTATGAGATCGGATCTGGGAATTCCTCTGATGTGGCTTTGAAGGCTGTGCTTGTTTTCACGTGCACAATTCAACACGCTGGTATAGCACACACAGGAACAACACATAGAGGCTTTCCTTTTTTTTTTTAACAAATTGAAGGCATAACTTCACATCTCTGTCTGATTTACTCAGGCCCATCCATCAACTAAAAGATGGATCACTTTGAAAACGCGTTGCTCCATCCACAAAACACTACCATGTGTGTGTCGTCTCTATTCGAGTCTCATTACCAGCGTCATCAATTCTCAACAGCCTGGACTGGTTTTTCTAAAATTTAGACATAGTCATACATTAAAAGTCCAAATTGAGATAGTTTTTTCAGGATTTGTATAAGGCTTCTATTGAATCACATCGGTAGTGAATAAATCCATCATATTGTAGCATTCTGAATCAGTGCGTCTGTCAGTGAAAGCTTCCAGACACATGAAAACAGCTGAGCGTTGCATCAAAGAAAGGATAATGTATGTTGGCCACACACATTTATCAGCCATTTATCATTTTGAATGATGACACATGTTTACACCTAGCAGAATAAAGTCGACAACAGTGTTAAAAACAACACTACGCTGGTGTGGGAAGGGCACAGATGCTGCTATTTTCCACTGAAGTGTCCAAGTACAAAGTGATGATGGGAAAACCAAGGATGTGAGCCAAAAAGGACGAATAGAACAGATTGTCTGGTGTTCTGTGGGAATTTATTTAATTTCACCTCATTGGTCTAAAAAAGATTTTTGAAAACTAATTAATTATTGTCTGCAAATATGCCATTGTGTCCCTTTAAGCTCCTCCCCGTCCCAAAGCACACAGACATAATTATATTGAGAATATATTTATATATTATACATAATTAAAAAAAATAATATAAAACTATATCATGAAAAATACATCATAAAAGAAAAAACAATAACTAAAAGATTGTGTAATTAAATCATATTTCATGTTTTTTTTTTTACTTTTTTTTTTTAAATCCATCCTATGACATGTATCAAGTATGCAAAATATGAAAAATAAGATATCTTTGTTTTGATAAAAACTACTGCAATTTCCAGACAATTTTTTCCAAACGTGTGGATTTTTTTTCCCGTTTTCAAGCTTCATGACGCTATGTGACGATGTGGCCTTTGTGTGGATTTTTCTTGGAAAATTGATAATTATTGGAATGCGGCCAATACAGCGGTGCGCTCTATAGTCTGGACATTACGGTACTGCATATTGTTCATTGCACTTTTTATGTGAAAAAAGAAATATGAAAGATCTTAATAGATTTTGTTGTTGTTGTTCATTCGATTCCTATTAAAAACACTTAGAAGAATAACTGCAGATAATCAATAGCACTTTTATCAGACAGAAGACATATGAAAGGTTTTTTCTTTGTGTTCATTTGATTCCTATTTAAGAATGACTGTATATTGTTAATATAGACTACAAAGTTTTTTTTTTCTTCTTTTTTTACATTTTTGGTTGGTGGTGTGTCTTGGCATTTATTTAATGAAAAGATGTACCTCGGCTCCAAAAAGGTTGAAAAAACACGGCAATAGAGGATGACATTGATGTTACACTGCTGGAAATGAGGATTTTCTAGCATCTTCTGGGATAAATGGACGTGCGGTCAAAGTATGGGTGGAAGTGCAGAAAGACAAGAGTCCACTCACTCCACAGACGTGTAAGAAGTTCTTATCTGGTAGTTAGAACTAAAATATTTTGTCTCAAATGTCAAACTATGAAGAGAAACAGGGTCACCCACAAACGAGTGCCACATAAAAACAACATCATGTAATGCATGCAAAGAATCTGAGTCTGTTTTTTACATCTGTTTGGACAGAACCTCCAGTGTCTTGAAATGAGAGAAACGCAGCTCAGCGGCCTCTAATGTTCTCATCATAGCACTGGTCACCCCAGAGAGCTGTGGTCCACTCACCACAAACTCACTTCCCTATGTCTGTTTGTGTGTCAGCCTTTAGAATGCAGACGTTTCTCTGCAAACCTTATATTTAACGAACAGTATGTTTTAAAATAAGGATTGTACATAATGAAACTGTGGCACATCCTCTGGATCTGGTTACATCATTTGAATTATTGCAAGGGGACATGAATGGTTTATGATGTGTGTACTCTGCTTCACCCAAGTTTTAGTTTTTAATACAAACCACTTTATTACTAAAGATAATCTCTAAAACAGGGTTTTAGAGATTATCTTTAGTTATTAACAAATGAAAACATTAAAAATATGTTTATTTTTAGTTAAATACTATAATAATTCTAAATATTACCAGCAACAAACAAGACGACAACAAATACACACTAAATTAGATATGAAAACACACAAGATCAGTTAAAAATACACAAAATAACAGAGAAACAACCAAACAATACCAAAAACCCACACAGAGAGAGAATAATTCAAATAATACCAACAACACACAAAATAAGACAAAAATATACTGAAAAATAAAAAGAACAAACAAACAACAGAATACACTAGTTGAAACAAAAATGATGATTTAAATGATCAAGTCAGTCTTGGTCCCACGTCAGGAGGAAGACGAGCGTAAATGATAAAATCTATAGAAATAAATCCATTCAGGAAGGCTAAATACTGTTTGTTTCCACTGGTTTACAAAATAAGATTCTTTAAAATGTGTGTTATCACTCATTCATCCATTATTATGTTCTATAGTTGTTGTTTCATCTTATTCTGAGCAGCATGTTGTGGTCACACAAATGGGTACTTGGATTCAAAAGTAAGAGAAAGAACCACTGCTCTAAAATATACTGTAAAAAAAAACTATTGTTACTTATTTATCTCCAACTGACGGAACAATTTATGATCCAGACTGCTATTTCTATTTCTGAATATTATTGAGAACGTACAGTGGCTTCTTATTGAAGCTGTAAGTCAACAGGAAACTGGTAAAATCGTGTTTACATGAAAACACATCATGTCTTTGTACGTGTTTAAAATATAATGTATTAAACCCAGATTATAATACCATAAAATAATAACTGGCTTTGAGCTCAAACCACTTCAGTTTATTCAGGTCTGATGGTGCAACTGGACTCTGGTTTCTACGGGTAAAGTAGAGCTGACGGTCAGATAGCGGAACAGTAAATAAATATATACGATAATATAATTCAACACCTTGATAAATATTATATTCTAATATTACCAATAGTAAATAATGTATAGCTGCCACGAAAATATAGCAATAGGCTACATGTGTTATATTATATCATAATAATTATATTATTATGATATAATATAATAATTTCATTACATAACAACTGTATATATTAGTGCTAACCAATGACATGGTAAAAAATAAATAAAAAAGAAGACCAACAGTATTTACAGTATTACTATATCATTATATTGCTTAGCCCAACTGTGTGCTCTGTAGAGATGTCCGATACAACTTTTTCACTTTCGATACGATACCAATATTGCAGCCTTGAGTATTGGCCGATATCAATTCGATATCAGCACGAACCATACATATATTTATTATTTATTTTGTAGTGTGGAATGTTAGAAAAGGCTTGATTATTTTTAAAAAATGACCCGTTTATTATTAAAAAATGTATTACATTTAATTAACCTTTTAGAATAAGAATATTCTATGATTGAATAAAAGAAAAGAAAAAAGAAATCCAAAAAATCAATATATATATATATATATATATATATATTATATCAGAGATTTTAGATGCAGTCCGATAAAATCAGATATTTGTTTTCTGGCTGATATCGAACCGATATCCGATATCAACATGAGATCGAGACACCCCTAGTGCTCTGCCCTGCTCCATAACCTAAAATGTAGATAAAAGGCAGAACAATCATACATACCAGCCAATAAACAACTCTCCAAATGAGAATTTAGTGATATATGCTATATGAAGACTGATTTACAGTGTGTGAAAATACAACATGGTCCCACTTTAATGCTTGTGTTACAGGATCTTTGATTTATGTACTATTTTGGTATTTTCTGGAATTTTCATATTTCTATATAGTTTTAATGTTTCTATTGATATGGTTGCCCGAGCGACAGCCACAAGCGTCAGGTTTTTAAGCCTGAACAGCTACAGAAAAGCAGCTGTTCACACACCTGATGTCTGTTATCTGTGGTTAATGCCACTTACAGATGTGTGTGTGTGTGTGTGTGTGTGTGATGAAGAAACTAAGTTGACCTTATGATGAGATTGCTCTACGTGGCATTAAGGGGCTCATAATAGTAACTAAATATAAGTGTTCAAACATTCATCAAGCCACGTATAGAGGATAATATATTATTTGTTTTTTGATAATTGTTTACTTTAAGTCCAAATAAAAAAGTTAAGTTTTAACTACCGGTACTTGACAGTTCATTTGTTAGTGTGACTAGTGTGAAAGCACACAGACCTGACTACATATGGACAAAGGAGACACATTACTGAGCATTAATCTTTAATAGAAAGCCCATTAGTTCCATAGAACAGCTGTTAAGGTGTGTGACTCTTTCATTTCCCTCTGAAACCGTGATGAGCAAAAAGCAGAGACTCCTGGGACAAATTCATTTCAGTTGGTGACGAGATGGAAGACTTTGGCTCTGACCCAAGATGATCAGAGTGGAATGATTGAGGAGATTCCACATATGTTCAATGGGAGGTAACGTTAGGTGTCTTCTATCCTGCTGAGGTGATTCATTGCACTCTTTTCCCCAGACAGTTCTCATTTTTGTCCATGACCATAAAAAACATACTTATTGTTAGTTGAGAAAAGCCTTTCAGCGACAACGATATGAAACTGTTGTCCACACTATGGTAGAGTCTGAGTTATAGCTATAGGGCATTATGGGTAGTGGTTATCCCGTGTGGCTTACTTATAAGTTTATGAGCAGTGAACTGATATTAGCTTCTCATTCCAATATGAAAAAATACTTTTTTGCCCTAAAGTAGCTTAAAGTTTCTACCCACAATACTTTCTATTAGACAAAATCATAATGTATGCCTCAATGAATCAAACGTAATTTAGTCTAAAGAGAAAAGAAAAGGGTTGAGAAAGATACTTGAAAGTTTTTCTTCATCTCTGTTTCTCACGTATTGCATTGTGGGATGTAGACTCGCCATAAAAGTGTTGTTACGTCATTCCAATATCACTAGGAATACTAGGGATGTAATGAAAGAGTCAACTCAGGATACTATATGAAATACATTATAGTGCTCACGATACAAAATACTCACAATAGGATTTAGAAAATAAAAATGTAACTAATGTGTAACAAATCTCTGTTGATGAAAAACTATTTTACTGCATAAGTTGGAGTTGGTGTGTGGGAGTGTTTTGTTTCACAAATAGAATGAAAACAAATTACCAATCTAACTGTACTTTTAAAAAAAAATATTATCATTTCTCATTTCTCAAACATAAATGTTTTGAAAGCTTTTTTTGTTTTAGGGCTTTTATATTTTGGAGTTCCCATTCATTAGCTCCTCTTTCAGTACTGCACCAATGTTCTGGCCTGTGGGTGATTCAAAGAGAAAGTGTCTATTCGTACGGTTACCGTACGGACAACCCCCGGTGCTGTTGGTACGTTACCAAAGTACAAGTACGTAGCGTCTTAGAGTTAGGGTTAGGTTATAACCCAATATCACAACCATTTGTAGGGTTAGGGTTAGGTTTAGTCTTAGTCACGTGACCTAAACTGGCCAATGACTGACCTACCACTAGCCAAATAGGGGCACTGCGTACGGATATAATGTTGGTATAGCTTTTCATTTCCCAATCATTGTCTCAATGCTGTGGGCTCTAACTGTTATGTAGCTTTAGTAGCACGTGAGCGTAAACATTTAATTGTTTCCACCACGCTCTGTCTCACACTGAAACACGGCAACTCAAACGACACGTTAGCCCGTTTCCAGACAAGCGTGCGCTGACCGTGGTGTTTGCTCGCTCCCGGTTTTAGCCGCATTGTTTTTTCAGTGCACACAACTGACTTATAAGTTGACGGAACAGCCACTATCTCCATGCTGTCCTCCATCTTGTAAACACTGCAATGTGTAAGCTACTACGAGAAGCAAGACGGCCAAATGTCATTGCGTCTTTTCGTGTTCTTGAAACTTTCTTACTTGATTTCATTTCAAATTTTATATCACCGTATGTTTATTTTGGAAAATTGCGTTACATTTCTCGGGAATAACGGTAACACACTAGAACAGAAATGGTGTCAAGCAAATCACTATAATCTTTGTCTGAAACCAAAGAAATCCCAGTAAGAAGAAAGAAAATGTGGGTGTGCAGATTACTGATGTATCCTACTCAAGTAGAAGTACTGTTACTTGATTGAAATTGTACTTAAATACAAGTACAAGTAAGTCATACATAAAATATTTAAGCACAAGTAAAAAGTAGTGTAACTAATTAGTACTCAAAGTAAAAGTAACTATTTACTTTCACCCGACCATGTTTATTTTTGGTACATCTCATGTATAAAGTTAAAGAATCTTAATTTATTTTCCACAAAGACATCTGTACAAAATAAAAGTTATGTCAAAATGTAAATCTTAACACCAATTAATTCAATTAAAAAATAATAACATTCTCAGGCTCTAAGAATATCTACATTTATGAACTCTAAGACTGAGAAAATAACCAGCATTCATTGCTGTTTTGGCGCTGTGCATTATGTTTCATCTGACTGGTCGGCTATGATGTGATGCATTTGATTGTTGTCTGGTCATTTTACTTTTTGGAGTTTCACAATGTCTGTTGATCATATTAAAATAAAACATTTAAATTTACTCAGTAACGGTTGGGTGTAGAAATGTAACAAATGACTTTACTTCTCTTAAAAAATACTTAAGTACAAGTAAAATTACAGATTCAGAAATTTACTCAAAAAAGTACAAGTACCCATAAAAGCTCCTCAATTACAGTAACGAAAGTATATGTAATCCATTACTTTCACCTCTGGTCTCAGGCTTTAACTGCTATACTGTGGTGGTACTGTTGTGATATCACAGTAAATGGAGCCCCTTCTAAAACCCTGACCTGGTTCTGACCCCTAATGACATTCAGTCTCCAAACCTGTAAACTACGTGGAGCCACACTATTATGGTACATATATACGACATAATTAACACCTTCACTGTTGCAAGAGAATACAAAATATCACACTTTGTAAATGTGTTTTGCAGAGGAGCCAAACTACTTCGACCAAAAACATCAAATTGCGTAATGGAGTTTTACCAGCTTTGTAATTAAGTTGGGGTGGCATTAAATCACTTTATGGTTTTAGGAAATGTGATCCAAAGTCAGGCTTGGGACAGCCCCTGGCAGGAAGCGACAATGTGTGTTTTGAGACAGAAGGAGCTAGAATTCCTTTAAGCCACATTTTTACACTCAACAGCTCTAGAGAACATGCAACAAGGCAAGAACCCAAAAATGGCTTAGGTGTGTTCTGCTTCCCGCCGGGGTGTGGTGAAATAAGCGCGCCGGCCTGGAGCCAAGATGGTGGTTAGGTCAAAAACCACAAAGAGAAAATAAGACTGTTGGGGTTAGGACATGTCCAGCACGAGATGTAACGTGGGAGGGGCTTAAGTACATGCTAAAGCTTTGCACGGACAGTGGATGATCTTTGACCGTTCATTAAGAATGGGTGCAGCAAGACACGGAGGTCACTTTTCAAAATAAAAGAATCTCAAACCTGATAGCAAAAATAGCAACCAGTAGCTTCCCCACTTTGAGGTTGGTCAGGTCAAAGGTCACAGTGGCACACTCCTTCATGAGCCCTACATGCTGGCACGAAACCAGGAATTTGTGGAATGGCAGCCATCAAACGCTGCAGAGACCAAGATCACTGATGGATGGCGTGTAAATGAGAATGCCAGGCCTGGATGTAAAAGCAGTTAGTGGTTGTTGATGTCTGGACCTGGATCTAAACACCATAGACATGAGAAGCATGTGACATTAAGAAAGAACCAGTGACCAGCATGGTAGAGGAAGCTGTTCGCAGACACTTGGCCGAGACTAACTGAAAATACTCGTGCCCAGGAGCAGTGTAATTAAGGTTCTGCTTACAAACTCAAGGTTGTGGGTTGCATTGCCTCAATAGAAACGGCTTAACTAGTGATGTAAGCTGTGCTTTGATAAAAACGGTTGCTCAGTTTCAGGCTCAAGTAAACAGCACTTACAGCATGTGAAGAAGAGAAATATGGTTGAGGTAAAGTTGACTACTTTGGAACTTAGCCTGTTTAGTTTTATTGTCACATTTATTCCATACCTAAAGAGTAATTAACTAACCCCAAGGTTTTGGCTGACGTGAGTCTAGACTGGAAATTCCAAAAAATGCCTTGATTATGGGCGGAACTCCTGAAGAAGTTAAGACACATCCAGTCTGTACTTTACAAGATTAGAAGATTACTACTTCATTTAGCAGACGTCATGTTGTACATCCAACGCGACGTACAACACAAGCAGTTAGGGTTAAGGGACTTGCCCAGGTTGGTTTCAAACCTCCGATTACAAGCCTGCTTTCTTAACCGTTGCGCCACCACTGCCACCTTAAAATGTGCAAAGAACAATGTATGTCAAGTAGACAGCTGCTAGTTTATATCGGAGGGGCGGGATTAACAATGGTGGCTTGTGAGGAAAGTTGCCACCAAAACACCATAAACCTCCAACTCAGCTCATTACAGTTAAATGAATATTAGTGAGCATTCGCTGTAGTTCTTGAAGAAGTTTCACTTCTAATCCAAGAGGCCGTTTGGATGATACGGATAGAGATATCTGTAGTTTTAGAATTAAATTAGTTCGATAAGCTCAATGGCAAATACAAAGAACGAGTACTCACAAGTGGTTCCTTGTTTTTAACCAGTCGTATAATCTTGACAGAATCCTCATCATCGTCAATGTCTTCAGGCAGCGGAGGTAGAGCGGGGTCATAACTCTTCTGGGCAACTATGTCATGGACGAACAGCAAGCTCTAGAAAGTACACAAAACAAACAGATTGATAGACAGAAAAAGAAAACCTGGCAAAAAAAATTATCTTTTTACTTGAGTCTAATGTTCCAATGGCCTTTAAGGCCATATATATATATATATATATATATATATATATATATATATTATGGGCGGAACTCATAGAGTATATATATAATGGTAACCACCACTACTCCTATGACCCAAAGCTTACTGCTACCTGCACCTTAAAGAACAAAACCTTTGCCAACATTTCCAGATCCAATGAAGCAAAGCGGCAAACACCATCAGATGACATGTTTTGCTGTGTTTGGTCGGCAAGCTCAAAGTAATGAAGTTCTCAGGCGCCTCTGATATTTCACACATTCACATGCAGTCATAAAAAGAGACGGCGCGCAGACGAGAATGATGCCATTGAGACATTCATTTTTCAAACTGTTTAACGACTGCGTGAGCAAGATGGAGTTGGAAGCGTGCAGCTTTTTCCAACCTAGGGGAATGGAGAGGAAAGTGAGAAAAAGCTCTCTAGCTCCAGTGCCAGACAAGAGGAGGAGAGGAGAGGAGAGGAGAGAGGGAAGGATATGTTGAGAAGACGAGCACTGTGTTTTATGACACTGGAGCATGCTGCACTACACCATTTTTGATGTTGTTAACTAGGAGCAGATGAGAGGAGGAGGAGGAGACAACTGGAGCATTGTGCTTTGGATCCACAGCGGCAAGCTGACCAACACACACTGTGAAACCTGTACCTTTACAAAGACTCAAGTATATTTCTTCTTAGTCTTTCTAGTAGGTCAAGGAGGAATACCTGTATAATTGTGTTTCTTACACTTCTAGGTGAATTCAGCAGCAGAAAAAGAAAATGGGAAGCTACATGTGCTTTCAACCCAGAGTCTTGTCCTTGTCTGACCTTTGAAAGGCAGCATCTTTTAGACCAGGGGTGTCAAACTCATTTTAGTTCAGGAGCCAAATACGGACCAATTTGATCTTAAGTGGGCCGCAGATTTTAGGTGGGGAAAACAAAAGGCAATTTTAACATTATTGTGCTCTAATTTTGAATATCAGGTAGATTTTGTAACCAATTTTTGTGTAATTAGTGATAATATGACTGCATTCATGTGATAGAAGCATGGAAAAACCTTGAGCCCCTAAAAACATTGTGGAGTTTCATGAATCTGTGATTTTGAGATATCTACCACTGAACTATTTGGTCATTTTCATTAAAATTAATGTTTTCTCTAGAATTTCTTCTGAGGGCAAAATTAGATGTTCTAAAGGGCCAGATTTGACCCCTGGGCTCGAGTTTGACATATGAATTTTAGACTAAACACTTACTCTTTCAATAATTTCAGCAATTGTATTGGACAGAAAAAATTACTTAAACCTGAAAAAATGCTAGCGTTTCCTTTAACCCCTCATTGACCAGCAATTTTAAGAGTTAATTTTATTTTTTTTTACACAGAGTGGGTGAAGAAATGCAGACTAGACAAAAGCTAAGTGCACAAACTCCCAGAACGCAAACTTTCACTCCATGTTTTCAATTTATTTCCTTCCTCTCTCCTAAATTCTCCTGTTGCTGTCCATCTTCTGGTTCAAACCTCTTTCAGACGCTGTCTTGTTTGCTCCTTTTCTCATTTATCTGTCATGTATCGTTCCTACCCCTCCTTCGCCTCCAGTCCTCCCCAGTTTGTACAATTCTCAGAACAGGACTAACAACATGTCCCTGGCTTTCATCTGCTCTGCACATAAACACACAATCAATAGGTATTGTATATCTGGAAATGCTGTCATGGGAATGAAATATTATTTAGGCGCTCCAAAAGACCAAACTATTTGCAGATGAGGACAATAAATGTGAGTAGGAATCAGGTCCTGACTACGGGCTTGAACTGGTGTTAGTCCACAATGAAGCATAGCCGAAGCATAGCATTACAAAGGTTTCAATTGCACACATCTTTAAAACATATAAACTCAAGCCACAATTAGTTTAATGCTAAGTAAAATCATTGGATGTGTATTTACAGCAGAAATGTATTTGTTTTCCACATTTTTTCCTCAAGTCGTCTGGAATATTAACTCTGAAATCTGCCATTTTCAGTATAAAAATATATTCCAGCCAAAATAAGACGAAAAACATCTCTTGCAACCAGACCAAGTGTTATGAATATTAATGTAGCTCACATTGTTCTCAGGAAACCATCTAGAAAACCAAGGATTAAATGATGAGATGTTGCTAAACATGTGGTCACAGGTCACAGTGGTTAGAGTTACAGACAACACTACTGAGTCTGTGATTGGTCATCCAAACTCAAAGTGACTTTACTGAACTCCTGAACCTTTACTGAACTCATGTTTCAGCCTTGATTGAGTATCTTATTAAAGGTTTTTATTAGATAAAGACAGTGTGTAGGCCTCACAGATCAATACATTGGAGATCATTTGCTCCCAAAAAAAGACAGAAAAGGTCGAAATTGTTGCTTGAAAGTTTGTTTTGATGTCCACTGTAAAGATACTCTTATTGACATCAGAAAGGTTCCATTGACAGATAAAGTGTTTTTGTCAAAGTGTCTTCCCAACACATTACTGAAAGTTGCAGCAAAACAATGGCGGTTGTTTATTTGGGGTTTACACAGAAAGATTAGAATCCGGCCGAAAGTGAATGTGTCACAGCCTAAGGTGATATCATGGGGAATACCAGGAACAAAAATTAAATTGTGTCGTTAAACACTGTCCTCATTGTCTGGGGAAAAAACACAAGAAATCACGGTAAGAATGAAGAAATAACACTTTTAATGCAGCCGTCTATGGGACTCCACATCCCACAATGCAATGCACAAAAACTTTTTGACAATGTCAATTGGAGAGTTTTTACAGTGGAAATAAAAAAATATATACCTTTGAGTGGTAAATTTGCCCTTGCTTTTACACTATGTCTTTATATGGTCAATAAAAAAGTACGTCTCCAGCAGCTTTACCTTTTTTATACTATTTATTATAACTTACTCCAAGCACTGGCTGATGAGTCTATATAGGTCCATCTGCTCTGCTCAGGAGGACGTTGAATAAAAAAATTGAAACTACAGTATTAATAATACATATCCGGACTGAAAAAGAAACCTGCAGTAATTTTACAAATAGTGCTTTTACTTTTTAGTTTGTGTCCTGAATAATATGGACAAGGCATGGAATAAATAATGGCTTAAACAAATCATTTGAATAATATTTGACTAGACTGAAATATTGATCCAATGATTTGTTATAAATCAGAGAACTATGGTTAATCCATCAGTCAAAAGAAAATACAGTGTGTTTTTTTTCTAACCTTTCCTCTACTGACCTGCCTTTTACTGTTTGCTCTCAGTTCTATCCATCAACCCTCATATCCTGACCGGAGTGTGTCGTCACATTCATGGCACTTCCTTTGACTTTTGCCGATCATACACTACTCCCTACAGCCATGCCTAACAACCCGTAACAGAGACACGGATAATTCCCTGTGAAAACCTTTAGAGGAAGTAGCAATAGCAGCTGTATGCTAATAGGTAGCACATGGTACCTGACCTGGCTGTGTACGACTACATAGTAGAAATTTCTCTCTATCACAAATAGCTGGTAGGAGTTAGTAAGTCTTGTTCTGCATCAGTGTTGCAGAATTAGTGGCTTAATCACATTTGGGGTCTCTTCCTCTAAAAAGGCCCAGCAGCCAAAGCGAGTGCATGGAGAAAGGAGAAAAAAGAAAAGAAAGGGACGCTAAAGCAGCCATGTTTTCTAGGCATCAATTACCTCCTGGTTGTCTGTGTTAGTGCTCATTAGGCGTAATAGCGATGGTAGAAAAACAGATCACAGAGATTGACTAAATAAACCTGCAGAACATTCCTGGTATTTGGCCCCTCATTTGAGGCCTTGAGCCGTGACCTAGTAGGCATGCTCGTTTTTCAGCTGATTCGGTCAAATTGGTACAAAGTAGCTGTTCACCCATAGGCGGGAAGTACCCTGCTGTGAGGTTCCTACCTTAGGGATGCTGTTATACGACCCACTGGGATATTACTTCCAAACCTTGAACCTTAGCTTAGCACCACCCCGAGTCAAACGGATTCTGCAAGCGTGCAAACACAAAGCTTAATCCTCACGCGCTGGTGGAAACAGACGGCCATCATAATTGGCACTTTCATCACTGTCAATATTAGTCTTACTGTGAAGGGTAAGGGGCGGGGGCGCTAATAATGGTACAAGTTGTTTTTTCATGTGCGGGTCGTAAAAAGAGAACGTTTTTAGGTGAAGAAGGGAGAAGAAAAGTAGAAAAGGAAAAGAGATTTATATCCCCACCCCAGGAATGGATCATTTCACCTATAATTATGACTGATGTTGTTACTATCACACAGAGAGGCCATTCAAAAGTAGCAGCCATCCATTTGTGTTTTAGAGCCACAGTTCACTGAATTACACCAGTCACCTGCTTCCACCACCAAAGAGTCAGAAAAGTAATAAAAAAACACTTCAAATGACACTCATACAGTATATTTTGGTCCTGCATTAAGTTAAAACAGTTTTGGATGATAATGGATCAACAATAGAGCAAATAATTGGTATCAAAATAAAAATAACATAAAACATGAGGACAATGCACATGGGAGATATACTGTACCTACAGACTTACCAAATAACGTCAAATACCGAGTCAAAGTTCTCACTGCCTGTGCAAAAAAGTCATTACCTGGAAATGGCTCCAAACAGATCCTCTACATTTTTATGAGACAGATCACAGACATGTTCATTAATATGTTGCTTCGTCACACTATACAGAATGTAGATATTGTAAAATACGTTAAACACTTGGCCACTGCATCAGCTGTCAGTTCTCGATCCTCATTTCCACATAACGTTAACCTAAATATAAACAAGGAGAATCACTCTCTAAGACTATTTTTGTTCATAAACGACTCTAACAACCTTTTTCTAACAATCTGTGGAGGCAAATTTCAGCATCCTGCCTTTACAGTGAAGAAAAGTGACTTTGTTTCAGTCATATCACTGGCTGCTGTGCTAAAAAGACACAGCCCACTGTCTCCAAATCCTCGCTTCTGATTGGTCAATCACATACACGGGGGAGCGGGGAGTGGAGGGGCCATTTCTACAAGCATGAATCAGTTTTGCTACAGACGTCTCACAAAATGTGTTGCAAAACTCAAGCAGCGCGATTCACACGAGAAAAGTAGTTTGTACATCTGTAGATTGGAGAAGTTGTTACTGGAGAGTTGTTGTTGTAAACGTTCATTTATGCAAGTCATTAAAAAACATGTGAATAAATGTTGGATTACAAGTTTGCAGCTGTAACTTTATGTGTAAATATCAGTCTGTACACTTTTTTCCATAATTTGTGACATTAAATTTATTTCACGTGTGTGGATTTTTTATACACGCTCACATCACATTCTACAAGCTCTCACATTTTGCAACATGTCTACCTTCATACAATAACTCCAGAAAATAATATAAACTCCATCAGGGTGTTGATACCCTGAAGGTGATCCTATCTTAAAGGGTTTCTGAGACAAACTGTCCCCTTTAACTCAAACGGACAGAGCTCAAACCAACATCTCCCTTCCACACTTGGTAGCGAGGATAAAAAAGCTGGATTGGATCAGAATTAGGCTTTGGACCCATGTGAACCTTAACAGTGCAGTAAAGAGCTCTATTTGTGTAGCTGCCTATGAAGCTGTCCATCACAGCACACCTACATTACAATCCACCTCCAAGGCCTGGTGCACCTTTATTCCCTTTACACTACAATACCATCAATGCATTCCAGTAAAGTCACAAGTGTTGCGGTTTGATGAGGGGGTTCCAGAGCACTTTGTGAGTCCTTGTGGATTTCTACAGGCAAGAAATATGACAAAACCAGTGGCTTTAATTTCTGAGGCGATGATGAATGCCATTGTGCAGCGAGTTGTCTGTGTTGGCTCTGGGTGCTCGTCTCTCTGCCAGAGCAGCAGTGGTCCACACTAGAGGAAGCAGAAGCCATCAGTTTTCCATTGTTTGGTGTGGAGTTATTTGGCTGACCTCGTTCTGCACTGAAGCTGAAAGCTCACTTGGATGTGTTTGAAGACAATTGGGGAGGGAAACAATTGAATATTGATGGGAATATTGATGTGGCTCAAGCAAATGCAGTTGATTTTGGAGTTGTCACTGGAAAGGTAGTGGTTTTTGTCTTAATTTAGAGGTCAGCGCTACTTCTTCACAGAGGTCGTCAAAACAGTTTATTGGGATGCTAAAACATAGGTTTAAAGCCACTAAATTTAGTGAATGGACGGGATTTCCCCATCCAGCCAATGTATTTAGTAAATTAGAGTTAAAAGCTGTATTTAAAAAGCAATAAACAAACAGGCTAAAAATTAGCGCTCTGTTTGCTCTCTGCACTTAAAAACTTTAAACCCACATGTGACCACACCCAGTGATGTCACAGTGTGGTGACACATCATAGAGCATAATGTTTACGTTGCTGCAAAGGGAAATGACTTTTAAAAAGCACTTTGATGTCACAAACAAATATTTAAAGACTAACGCTGAAGGCAATCCTGCCATTCAATGAGCAAAAGAAGATTAGGGACCAGCGTGGCTCATGTTTCTGTTGATGGATGTTCAAATATACACTAACCCTGGACCTGACCATGATAAGCACAGGGAATGATGAGGGCATCAATTCAATCCAATCCTAACCTTTAACCAAATTGAAGTTGTTTTTTTAGGTAACCCTCTCACATTGTGCATGTGGAAATGTTCATACTTTCATGATTAAACGTAGCCCTGAGTTCTACTGTTGTTTTTCTATGATTTAATTTCACCAAATGTTTTGCCATCATTTAAGATCTTTTTCCTCCCACATTCCTTCCTCTGAGACAATGTTCCCCCATTCTTCCAGTTATTAATACAGTTCAATGACAGTTCTTAACCCAATTTTATGAGTTTCATCAATACTCTTAGATTTAACAAAAAATACATCCTGGTTTTTGCATGAAAATAACCAGAAACAGATCAACATCTTTTCCACAATCACAGGATTTGTCTTTCAGCACGTTTGTTCAATGAATGAGAAGCTACTCACTGCATCAGTCAGAGTGAAATCACTGATACAGTAATTATTAATAGTAATATGGAGACCACTGGGAATTCCAGGTGCCACAGTGGGAAGGCAGTCATCCCCAGTGGTATCTGCCATTGTGTCCTTGGGCAAGGCACTTCATTAGTGCATTTGGATCACTGTTAATGTTATTGTATGTAATTCATTTATTTCCTCATTTAAAATGAAATTATTTTCTAAAAAAAAAAAAAGCACATGAAAAGCACAAATAACTCCATTAGTGTTTTTACTGTTGCTGAATCTTGTTACATTTATCTTATGAGTTACATAAAGTTATGATTGATAAATAACTGATTTCCTATAATTAAACCAGATCAAGCTGATGATTTAATCATTCAGTATATTTATGTGTAATAATCTCAATAGTTACATTAGTCTAATGGGACCAGCTTTGTCTGTGAACACGTGAAATATAATTAAAAATATTACATTTCACAAGTTTGGACGAATGAATAATGACATTATTATTATGTTAATATTTATTTTACACAACGTGTGACATGTTTAGTTTTTATTCTTCCATAGTAAAGTGTTAAATCTGACCATAAACATGTGGTTTTATGACAGTAAGACTAGGTCTGTTCCTTATATGGAGTGGTTAGCATTAGCTCTTAGCCCAGTCTGTTGTGTCGGTGTGTTAGCTTAGCATAGTTAGCTTTGGTTGAGTTTCCAGTTCATAATCGTTGCTACAGGTTCATCTCTGTCCCCGTGTTTGTGGAACTTTGGGTGGATCTGATGGAGGAACTTGGATTGGTTCACTTTATTGGATGGTTGTTTGGTTTTAACCAAGTAGTGGTCGATGATGTATCATCATAGTAGCTTCAGGTGACGAGCACCTCTGTGTGTGTGTGTGTGTGTGTGTGTGTGTGTGTGTGTGTGTGTGTGTGTGTGTGTGTGTGTGTGTGTGTGTGTGTGTGTGTGTGTGTGTGTGTGTGTGTGTGTGTGTGTGAGTGTGAGTGTGAGCGTGTATGTGTATGTGTGTGTGTGTGTGAGAGAGAGAGAGAGCTGGGTGGTGGGAGGGGTGGTGCACACTGCGACAGCGGAGGCTTCGCTGCAGAGCTTCCGTAAACAAGGTTCCGCTCCAGAGAAAAATAAGCTGACAACAAACAGACAGTTTTGTCCCGTGGAACAAGTTTTTTAGGGGCATTCTTGGCTAAATTGAGGGACAAACGGTAATTTCCAACATGGGAATTTATCGTTTATATCGTGGGATGACAAATTCTTACCAGTGAGAATATTTCTGACGATAAATCATAAACGATGATTGCAGCTGTGGCTACAACATTAGCTTTCCACCACTAAATGTGGAGTGAAAAAATAGTGCCTTAATTCTGTAAAGTGACTTTGAGTGTCTATGATAAAGTGCTATATAAAATTGATGCATTAATATTATTATAAATCATGGATCACACTTCCAGAGAAAACATGGTGTGTGTGTGTGTGTGTGTGTGCATAGCAGTAAGAAACGGGTATAGAGAATGGATGGATGACTAAAATAAGAATAAATAGATGAATTGGTAAATTGTGCGTGCACACGCGCACACACACGCGCGCACACGCACACGCACACGCACACGCACACGCACACGCACACGCACACGCACACGCACACGCACACACACACACACACACACACACACACACACAGGTAATTTCAGTTTATCCACTTCACTACCAACATACATGTTTATGGATTATCAGAAGGAACCTGGAGCACACGCATGTGACACGTTACACAAACACACAATCAAACCAACTGATAAGATTCAAGACACAGACTCAGATAGACTTAAAGTTTTGTTTTTAGAATAAACAAATCTATATATATATTTTCTGGGAGGGCTGCAGTCATGCATTGCACAATTAAAATACTGACATCATTTCTGCATCTGGTAGGATTTGATATTTGCTGATTTTAAGATACAATTAGGAAAACATTTACATAAACTTTCTAATGTTATGACTAAAAAGAATCAGACTCACCTTTATGTGTTCGTTTTCCAGGAGATCCAGAAGGTCTTTGACATCTCTAGTAGATGATTTTCCATCCAGTTCATCACATATCTGAGAAGAACAAAACACAGAATGACGGTCAGTAAACTAGGACCCATTAAAATATTGGTATGAAGAACAGGGAACGTCTTCTCAATTTAAGATTATCCTGACATCAAGACATTCATTGTATTTGTGTCATACAATGACAACAATGATGCAAAAGAGAACGTCACATTTTCTTTCACGTCTTAGTTTTGCTGATTACTGTCTTAAATGTTTATTTTTAGACAATAAATTGAAAACATTAACTTTATCTCATGCAGGTAAGTTTCAATCAGAATCACCATTACTTTTCCTGAATGAAGCAATAACGCTTCAATTTATTTTTGTTTGTTTGTTCTGTAGTAGAAAGGAAGCCAACCCTGAAGAAGACCCAACTTTAAACAAATTCATTTTCATCAAAGGGAACTTTTCTTTCCCTCTGGAATGTTAGAAAAGTCTTAATCAGGTGATATTACTAAAACAGAAAACAACAGTCAGCAACAATAGGTAGGAGAAAAACTGATCCATTTCATTAATTAACCAGTGAATTACATACATTTCAACCTTAAACATATTCTACAATTGAATAAAATAAAGGGGGATAAATTATCCATAAGAAAAAATCTTCAATAAATTCAATAAAAACTTGAAAAATTGAGACATATTGTATCACCATAATGATCACACTCCCACACATCTATGCACACTTAAGGCTCAACCATACTCAACCATACTCAACTCATACTCAACTCATACTCAACTCATACTCAACTCATACTCAACTAAAATGGAGTTTGCGAGGAGTCCGACAGGCCAATTAAAAGCAAAGCTCATATTTTACAACCACACTGACTTCTCCACGTAGTTGGCATTGAATCGACCCACAATAAATATAACACCAACCCTGCATTTCACCGCCTGAAACAGCAGGAGAGATGAACACGAGCTTAGAGGAGAGACTGGCAGACGAGCTACGATGATAGCAACACCTTTAAAACACGTCCCAGCAGTACAAGGACTACAGGGAACCGCTAAGAATCATGGGACATGACGCAGCGGTGCGCCCGAGTGTGTGAACTCTGAGGAGAGCGGACAGACCTGTGGTCAGACGCTTCAGAAATCCACCATTGACACCTTAACAAACTGAGCAGAAGAGAAAGAAAGAAACAGAAAGCCTCAGAAATACCTGGATACAGGCTGTCAGAAGGAAATGCACAACATCTCAATAGAGCAATAAAAACTGGTAATGGAATCACCTGAATTTAAAAAAAAACACTCAAATATCTCTAAAACGTTTTGACGCTTTCATGAGGAGGAATTTCAGAGGTTTCAGTATTGAAATGTGTCACAAAAGCACCATGGAAACACTTTTTCTGCAAACACACGTCACAGAACCTGGTCACATGACATGAGGTAACCGGTCACATGACCACTTCACATGTAAACAGAAGAGGAGACCGGGACATTTCTTAGCATTATACTTGAAAATTATTACTGCCACATTAGACGTGAAACTACAAAAGAATTTGGAGTGTTCTAAGGAGGTTCTGAGCGTCCGTTTTTCTGCAGCAAAGCCTCATGGGATGAGATTTCACAGGAGTTACGAGGCTCGTACCCAAAACAATGGTAAATGGAAACACGTTCAAAGCACAATTATACTTGTGAAATATCACTTTTATTGTGCAAAAATCTGTAAAGGAAACCCAGCTTTAGACACTTTCAACCTTTCTTCTTCTGCGTTTTGTGATAATTACCATCATTTCTTCTGATTAATTTTTTGTTTGCACGCTGCGCCTCCACTGAAGAATTCTGGCACGCACCACACTTTGAAAACCCATGTTCTAGAGCACACAGACATTTGGATATACCACCCTCTGGATATTTCTGCTCATGGTGAATCCAGTCTGGGAATGTCTCAAGTTGTAAAAGCATTTTTATGTTTCCTGTGAATTTGTTTTCCAACGTGGGTTGACCCTGGAATGAAGTCCTTGTGAAGCCTTTGAACTTCGAACTCAGGTGTTATTTATTGCACCATTATCTCAATAGCAATTCTTCTTACACATTATGCATAAAGTACATTACATGGGAACATTAGGATAAATATGCAAGTTTAGGAAAATGACCAACTGATGCATGATGGTGTTTTTTGGGCAGTGTAACGTATACTAATCAGAGATTTTAGACGCAGGTTGATAAATGTAATGTATAGATGTAATGCCCATTTTTTGCTGATATCGTACGATATCCGCAATCAATATCAGATCGGGAACCCTTACCCAGAACCCTTTTATTGTCTATTGCTGAATTCTACATCAAGTGTAAAAAGTTGGGTGTTGCATTATTGTTGATGAACAAAAACTAATTTTGGAGACCATTTAATACATAGAATGTTTCATTGGGTATTACATATTTCAATAAACATACTAATGTGTTGCTAAAGTGTTATTTTGACTTAAGAGCTTGAGTGAAAACATAAGCATCAATATGTACTGCATGCTAGTGAACCTTCATCTGACCTCCTGCACCAAACAGGAAAGCTGATACTGATCTAAATTAGACACAACTCAGCAGGAGGCAGTCGCCACTTTGTTCCATTCATTAAATTCACTTTTCTGCTGGGTCATTTTTCAATGCAAATCACAGGGACTGTAAAGAAAACAGTGGGTTCCATTTGGAGACAATGGGAGCTGTGAGAGCATCTCTGAGCAGAGGGACATAGGTGGACCGCAGACATGATGGATGTGTGTGAGCGCTGAGACGAGCCCGGCCACGCTCCTCCATCTGTACTAGAGATTTATGGAGGATCCTCCTGGTCCCTCACAAAGACCTGCCTGTGCTGATCCAGGATTATGATCTGCTGCACAAGGAGGGTCAGTGGAAGTCCTCTACAGGGGATGGGAGCAGTGGTGGATGTGGTATGGGAAATGGAAGAACTTGTGCGTGAGCGTACAGATGGTATAGTTTACAAAGCTGAAATGTGTTCTGGGAAATGCTGCGTTACTTTACTTCTACCTTTGCTTATTACATTGTTGAAGATGAATAACATACGAAGCTGAAACGCTCACTCTGAAAAACGCCCTTTAAACACAATGTTTTTCATTTATTCCAACAATCATTGGAGTCACATTTTTTCTCTCCGATACAAACACCACATAAAAAATATACAGTAACTCTGGCCCTTTGGGTTGAGTAATCCAACAGAAATAGAAATCGAACAATAATGGATGACTGATTTTAAGAAAAAACTACTAAAAATTAAAATTATTTAAAAACAATAAAAACTGTGAAATTAAGACCTTTTTGCACAAGAATCTAATAAAAATCCTGTGGGCAAGGTTGAATATAGTGGATTAAATTGTCAGCAAATTGACAATATTATTATACTTATTTTACAGTGATGGGAATCAATAAGGTAACAAAACTTAACTCTCTTTTATGTCCCTAAAAAACAAAAACTAATAAATGATTATTGATGAATGATAAACCCCTGAATTTGGCTTAAGTGTGACTAGCAAGTTAGGTTGTGCTTTGTTTACCTAATGATATTATATACTTTGTTTGCTATAGTTAACACCAGGAATTGTGAGCATTGACGTCAAACTATTTGACTCAGATAGAAAATAATGTTATTTATGTTTTGTAATAAACAAAAATAACCTTTAGACATAGATAACAACAGTGGATCCCAGCTAGTTTAAATCCATTCAGATCCTGTTCATCCTGAGGGGAGTTTTTCTATTCCTATTGGATTCTCTACAGGAAATTTTTCTCTAAAACATAAATGATGATTGTGAAAAATGATCTTTCATGTATAGCATATAATGATTCAAAGAGACTTAAAGCTGCAGCGTGCAAGTTTTTTTTGGCATAATTTGGTCAAAAATCCATAATCATCTTTGTGCATGTATTGTAATCCAAAGTGTTCTGAGTGGACAGTGAATCTCTGCTCCTTCATCTGGCTGTAAATGAAGTTGATGCTGGATGTCAGTCAATCAGAGATCTTTATACAAACACGTGTGCTCCATCAGCTGTTTTGGGCGTTAATATTTGCTGCTTGACTGACGTCAGGCACGTTCACGCACCATCGGTAGTAAAGTGACATTTTCGGATGTTCCAGCAGAAGTCTCCATAACAGCGTAAGGCACAACAGTTACACAGCAAATCCAGAGGAAAAAGGCAGACTGATGTGGAGAAGCAACAGAATAAAATCACAAACACTGAGGAGGAACGGGCCGCTTTTGCTTTGCGTCCTCGCGGACCTCCGTGACTGTGCAGGTTCTGCCGCACACACACTGGCTTCAGGGGCAAAGCGAGAACAGACAGGATAAATCGTGTGTAAACCTAAGAGAAGCTTATTCAAGGTGAATTTATTTTACAGTCTAAATGCTGCTAAGAGCAGCTGTGTGCTTGTGACGGGTACGAGCTAAAGGCAGCAGCCACTGTTCAGGCCAGTAATTACAGTTATACGTGCGTTCATGTCAGAGTCTGTAAAACACCAGAAAACATCCACTAACAAGATAAAGTCCCTACATTTGTCACTAATCTAAAATTGAGGATTTTACAAACTGCAGCTTTAAGCCACTTGTTTTGTTTCTCTATTATTGACAGTAAAAAAGTTTTCTCCTCTTGTTCCTACGTTCCCAAAGTGGGGTATGGAAATTAAAAACAGCATGAGAACATTGTAAACTAGAATATAAATTGACCAGCAGTCTGGAGCCTCCATGCATTGCCACAAATTACACTTTGATTTCTCTGGTGAGAAAATGCCTTACATGGCCAGTCGCTCTGCTCTCACATCGATTCATTCCATCGTGCATGGCTAAAAGATGAAAATGAATAAGATAAATGTTCTTCCACATCGACTGCTACCACTACACAGCCCACAGCTGAAGCGTCACCTGCCAGCAATACCAACACAAAATATTCGAGGTGCACAGTGGACCGAGATGCTAGCAGCGCTACACTTGTGGATATTCCAGCTACTAGCATGTCCATGGACAGCAGTGAGGAGTCAGATGCAGACCCCCCTCATACAGAACAACTGTCTTATGAAAAAAGAGCAAATATAAAATTCAGCCAAACATTACAGAGTTCTCTGCATCCTCTCAATCTCACCCTTCTTGTAAGTTGTATTTCACAGTTTCAGGGTGATGAATATGTTGTATTACTGATATATGTTCAATCAACTCAGATTTCTAGATTTATTTTTCCAAAAAAAGAGATTTGCTTTTCACTGAAAATGCCAGTAGACTAATGAATTAAGTAAAGCAAACATGAGATAATTCTGAATAAGAAGATAGTCATCAACATCCCCCTCCAGATCCCCCTCCTGCCACACTTTGTGGTGAGTTTTTTTTATTATATATTATTCCTCAACAAAATAGGTACAATTCAAAGACAAATGTCACTGTAGGGCTACATTGTATATGACATTACATTATTATGTTTTTTCTGTGTGCAGGAGTAAGAGGTACATGTTAAATGTAGGGACTGTGAAAGGTTTAAGAACCACTGGTGTAGTTTCTTCAAAACAGTATTTTTCCCCATAAACTAGATCAGCTGTTAAGTTTACACACAGGTGATAGATTGGTTGGAGAAAGTAACAGAAAACTGAGGATGCGGTCTACTTCTACGTGCTGATTAGAGCTGGGGTCTGCTAACGTTCTAACATGAAGCATGAGGAAACACATGCATCACCAACGGTGTCTATGCTGTCATCAGCTAAGAGATAATCTGGATGGGAATCACAGCGTGCACACTCCTTTAAGTGTGAAGCTCAGACAGATGATGACAGAGTTTGGAAAAAGCTTCAGCTCGTTTGAGTAACGACGGCTGTGGTGGGGGAACAAGGCAGAGGTGAGGGTGAGGGGGCCGAGGGGGGGTCTGGGGTTAAGGAGGATGCTATGTCATTTCATCCAGAGGCAGAAACATGTGCTGCAGGCTGAGGGGGACGCAAATCCTTTCATTAGCTCTGACCTCCTCTAAGGCAGTGGTTCTCAACCGTTTCAGCCCACGACCCCCAAAATAAAGGTTCCACAGAGCAGGGACCCCCACTGTAGCTGAAGGTGGTTGAACACAAACATGAACATTGAAGAACAGTCATGTGGAGACAGGACCATCTATAAGGGGGAATAAAGGGGAGAGATTTTTGGGGTCCATCCATAAAGTCAGTAAAATGATGGTCCATTGTTCTATGAATCTGTGAGAACCACATTTATTTATTCATCTGAATAATATCCACTGTTATCCAGGAACGTTTAGTGTTTGCGCCATAGTATATAATCATCTTAAAGATGTAAATCCTTGTTTTAATCAGAAATAAAAATGGTGGTGGTGAAATTTACAGAAAAAAACTCCAGAAATTGGTTAAAAATAGCAAATTGGAGTGGCAAAAAGGACAGAAGTGTCAATATTGGCTTAAAAGTGGCAGAAAAAGTCCGAACAATTAGTTTAAATTGGCAAATAAAGGACACGACAAATCGTGAATGTGATTAAATTAGCTAAAATAAACATGAAATATGGTGAAAAGAGGTTAAAAGTGTCAATAATATATACAACATTAGGAGAAAAAAGTGGTAAAAAGAGTTTATAAGTGCTGAAAATGTATTTAAAGTGGAAAATAGGTGCAGAAAAAGCATTGAAATTTGATGAAGTGGCAAAAATGGGAGCAAAAATGCAAGTTTGGTTTAGAAAAGGGTAAAAATAAACAAAAACCGGCTCTAATTGTTCAAAAAATATTCATAGTTTCTGAAAGGCACCTGGGGACCCCAAAAGGGGTACTAACCCCAAAGTTGAGAACCTCTGCTGTCAGGGATGCTAATAAATAGCCACAGTGGTCAATGTTACTGGTCCCTGAACTCTTCTCAACCCTGCATTACCTTTATTAGAAACATGGAGAAGAGATGTAAAAGTAAAAAAAGATGTCCAATGTGTAAAAAAAAGTTAAATATTTATATAAATGGTATATATATATATATATATTAAAAAAAGAGTTTAGGTGATACTTTAGAGTGGGAACATAGTCCACACACATCCATCATCTCCTGCCTCTCTCTCCAATGATAGAGACAGAAGAAGAAGACGAGCTGTACGATTCCAGCCCATATATGTCAGGCTGCTGCTCTCCTAACTCAGCGTGGAGGACAGATGGGACATGTTTGACAACACATTCCACCGTCTACCTTTGTGATTCCCTGCTGGAATCACATTTTCCACTTTCAGACATTTTGCAAAGATGATGCCGATCTCCTCTGAGACTGTATTTCATTTGTTAAAAGTCATGACAGGCACTGCTGTGTTTGGACAGGTTTGATCATAGTGTGTCAGTTTATAGCTCCCCCCTGACCCAGAAAAGCTGAGGACTCACAGCCATCCATATATCATGGGGAGTTTAGCCCAAATTTAATTTAATAAAACTTTGTTGACCTTTGAGTAAAAATATGAAAAGAAGAAAAAAATCTTAGCTCTGCGGGCAGTGCTACTCATCTAATGATTAATAAAACGTTACATTTATATGCAAATACTGGCAGTCTGAATAAAAGCAGGATTTGCACGATTTAGTGTTAAGTTTTTATTCTTTCTGTCTCATATATTTAAACACATTTTCAGGGCTTGATTTAGTAGAATTAGATTTGTTCTCATTCTGTGCAAATGGCATTCAGTGCTCCATAAAAGCAAAATACTTTTCCATTCCACCGTCTTTATTTTTTCTACTGAAGGAGAAACGCTGATTTATTAAGATCCTAAATAAAGAGCTTGAAACGTAAATACTTCGGATGCACCATATCTATGATTGCAGCGCAAATCGGATGCACAATTAAATTTGTAGCCATTGAATTGGAGGTGATATGGTGAACTTCACTCTCTACTGTGAGCATACATACTACACAATTATTATTATTATTATTGTTATTATTTAAGTGTACTCACTATAGTGTACACTGTGTGTGAGGTAAATTAACATCTTATTTCCTTTAGTTACACTCAGGTTTTACAAGAGCTTTCCTCTCCTTTCCTAATGTGTGTGTGTGTGTGTGTGTGTGTGTGTGTGTGTGTGTGTGTGTGTGTGTGTGTGTGTGTGTGTGTGTGTGTGTGTGTGTGTGTGTGTGTGTGTGTGTGTGTGTGTGTGTGTGTGTGTGTGTTGAACTGTCATGCTTTTGTCCCAAATCAATTTTATCACGATACTTCAACAATAAACTGGACTGGTCCCACAACACTAAGGCCCTGTACAAGTAGGGCCAAAGTCGCCTGTGGTCCTTCGGAGTGAGCAGGCCTCTGCTCAGGACTTTTTATGACTCTGTGGTAGCCTCTGCTATCCACTACGCTGCCGTGTGCTGGGCCCCGGGCAGCACAGAGCGGGACAAGAACAGACTGAACAAGCTGGACAGGAGGGCCAGCTCCGTCCTGGGCTGCCCCCTGGACTCTTAGCTAAGCTCACCTCCATCATGGACAACACCTCCCACCCACTGCAGGAGCTGAGCAGCTCTTTCAGTGGCAGACTGAGACACCCTCAGTGCAAGAAGGAGCGCTACCACAAGGCCTTCATCCCCACTGCTGTCAGACTGTACAACAAGACCCTAAAGTAACATGTGCAGTAATAACCCCCCTTTGCAAAACTACGTGCAATAATCTCTGTATCAGTGCCACTTTATTTCCTGTACCAGCGTCACTTACTGACAATCTGCACTGTAAACTTTGCACCTAGATATTCTAGTTTTTATAGTCTGTTCTAACTTTTATTCTATTTGTATTTATTCTTATTTTCTAATTGTTATAACTCCATCCCCTTAAGACGTTTGCTTTTACTTACTGTACATAAGATACCTCTTTTTACTATTTAACTGTCTGCACATTTCTTGTCTATTCTGCACACCCTGAGTGATCTTACTGAATGCCAAATGTAACAAGTAAAGTTCTCCATTGTGAGATCAATCTTATCTTAGGTGCCCATCCATTTATTTTGTTGTGATTCGATAGGACGTCATAGGTTAAAAAAAACAAAACAAAAAAACAATGCACATCAAAAGTCAGACTGTCGCTCTAAAATGTATTTCAACTGGACATTCAAAAGCACTACTCTATATGTAGTGTTAACCTATAACCATGTGCAGACTTTAGTGCAGATCAGGCCGCATTTTTTCGACCAAGTCAAATCCGAACCCGACAGAGCAATAATCAAATCCGACAAGCATGAAGACATTTATATCTGAGCCCGACCCAAACCCAACAGTTAAAACTCCAGTTTATCCTCATACAAATGACATATTTACATTTGTTTTAGTGGTAAGCACCGCTTTTAATAAAAAACAACTGTTAACTTCAACAGAACAGATCAGCGCACGGGGCAACAAGTGAACGTCAAACAAAAACAGACAGTGGATCTATTTATATAATCCATGCGTCAAAGCTACAGATAATCCATGTTCTTGATTAGAAAAAGTAATGCATCAATGGTGGATGGTTTCAAAGCGGTCTTCTGTTGCCCCATAGTCCTGCCGATAGCGCTAAAGTTGCGCTCACTGCTACTACTGCTGCTGCTGGCAGGAACGGAAAGAACACTGTGGGCAAAAAAACTACGTGACCGAGCCTGACCCGAATTGTGTACAGATCCATGCATCATAGGCCTGTGCATTATCATGCTGCAACATGAGGTAGCCTTTAGTCTTTCATCTCCAGCAGTAAAATCCAATGATGTGGTCTCAAACTGTAAGATGAGCACTTAGCCTCTCTAAGCTGGTTTCAATCCTGTGTAAACGCTCCAAAGTAGACTCTTGCTCACTTTTGAGCTCGTTCATCACATTAATCTGAGTGATGAGTGCTCTGCCCCATCCTTCAGAAATCACTGTTTCCAAAACAGCTGCCAACGTAATACAGACTTTGTTATGGATCAGAACGTCCTCCACGGAACGCATAGACAGACACACAACCTTCCACTTATTCAAGGAATACATCGTGTATCCGGCAGCAAACGTTCTGTCTGGACACGCGGACTCATCCCTGCCCTGTCTTTTTGTCAAAAAAATTAGATCGATTGCATTGCGAGACCAGCTGACCAATTCCATAATTCTGGTTTTTGGATAAAGTGCAGAGAGAGATCCACAAGACAGAAGACAAGGCAAATAAGGAGGAGAGCTGGAGCAGAGAAGACTGCGACCGCCTTCACCGAGCAGCAGCAGAAGAGAGGTGGTCGCAGATGAATGACACAACAATTGGCCTCAGGATCTCTGTGAATTCAAAATGATATCGATAAAATGCACCTGTGTTTGTCATCCATAACATACGCCTGTCCATACCATAACCCCACCGCCACCATGGGCCACTCCATCCTCAACGTTGACAACCGCTCACCCACACATGCTGTCTGCCATTTGCTCTGAACAGTGAAAACTGGGATTCATCTGTGAAGAGAACACCTCTCCAACGTGCCAGACACCATCAAATGTGAGCATTTTCCCACTCAAATCAGTTACAAAGACAAACTGCAGTCAGGTCGAGACCCCGATAAGGAAGACAAGCAAGCAGATGAGCTTCCCTGAGACAGTTTCTAACAGTTTGTGCAGAAATTCTTTGGTTATGCAAATCCATTGTTGCAGCAGCTACCCAGGTGGCTGGTCTCAGACCATCATGGAGGTAAACATGCTGGATGTGGAGGTCCTGGGCTGGTGTGGTTACACGTGGTCTGCGGTTGTGAGGCCGGTTGGATGTACTGTCAAATTCTCTGAAACGCCTTTGGAGACGGCTTATGGTAGAGAAATGAACATTGAATTCACGGGCAACAGCTCTGGAGAACATTCCTGCAGTCAGCATACCAATTGCACGTTCGCTCAGAACTTGCACCATCTGTGGCATTGTGCTGTGTGATTAAACTGAACATTTTTAGAGTGGCCTTTTATTGTGGCCACCCTGATGCCCACCTGTGCAAAAATCATGTCTAATCAGTATCTTGATATGCCACACCTGTGAGGTGGGATGGATTATCTCTACAAAGGAGAAGCGCTCACTAACACACATTTAGACAGATTTGTGAACAATATTTGTGAGAAATAAGTCTTTTGTGTATTTAGAAAATGTTTTAGATCTTTGAGTTCAGCTCATGAAAGATGGGAGCAAAAACAGAAATTTTGAATTTATATTTTTGTTCAGTGTATACTGTATATCTTAGTCTTCACAACCAAATGTCTTGGTCCTGTCTCGGTCTCGGCAATGTCTTTGTCCCAGTTGGAGTGCTCTTGACCTTCAAACACTGGATTTGTGCTGGTAACCAATGCTACTAAATAGTGTTAAAGATAGAAAATAGCAGCGCATTGATCAAATTGATTGGAGACCTTAAATCTTTTGCAGCTCCCTGTAAGGGTCAACTAATTTATGTGTTTGTACTTGCTTTATACTATACTTAATTTTGCCCATTGTTAGTTTCTAGAGAAACATTTTACAAGTAAAACATATAATGTTATAAAGGTCCATGCATACAAAAAAGAACCCATTTAGAGCAATCTTTTACAGTATGTTGAATTGGAGTTTCAGCCACTATGAGGTACATGTGGAGAAGAGCACTCACTGATGACCCCCAATGGTCGTTTTGTGTAAGAACAGTAAGATTATCAAGACATTCAGCAGCTGACCAGAACAAGAATCGATAAGGGCTAGAAGTTAACCACAGAGACGTACACTCAGAGTTCAGACGAGGAACGCTGATGTGAAGCAGGCGGTTGGTGTTCGGCTCATGCTGCTGTGGTGTGTATGACTCTTTTATATTTCAATAGTTCGATTACAAAGGCAGATTGGAGCCAACAACACTGAGTCTGGGCCAGCCATGTGCGAGTGGTTGGTTTCTTGATTAATGTAATGTGGTATCAAACATTTCACTATAAACTCGAAGTGATTACATTTCACTTCATTTGAGGTCTGGAGAGCCAGTTCGTGTTCAGTAATGATAATGTCAGCACATTCATAAAAGCGTGTGTGCAGTCACCCACGGACGAGTCCCCATCAGTGTGTAACACGGCACCGCCTCCCTGGGCTTGCTCTGGACTCTTACTGTGGCCTCTCTCTTGGTTTGGCCCTGGTTTATTCAAACACTGACGATCACCTGCTGGGAGCTCACACATTGGTTGGAGTGTCTTTTTCTGTAGTCCAATAAATTAAGACTCTATTACCAGAAATCAGAGCCTAAAATAAATTACATCTAAGTATAGATTTTCCTCCTTCTTCCCACTTCACCACTTCAATAACATTCATGTGCAGCAGTAGTAACACCAGCGTATGTTGGTGCTAGTTGGGGATATCAGGTTGTGGTGTAACTCCACAGGAACTTTAGAGGCAATATTAAGAAAAGAAAAAGAGAATATTTCAGTTATGCTAGAATGATGTTATGTTATCACGTCAGCCATTATGTTTCTTTCAACAACAATAATTTTAATAAAAGAGCATTTAAAGAGAAATGCCCAAACTTTAGACTCCAATTTCTTTTTATTAGTTTAAAGGGGCGTTATTATGAAAAAATCACTGTATAATGGTTTTGCTACAGTGATATACATCCCTTTAGCCTCATTCAGAGGGTTAAGTTGAAAAAGTTCTGTTTCCTCCCTCCCTTGTTATTGCACATTTTGTAAAACGTGGGCGAGTTGGATTTTTCTCGTGTTGTGACATCACAACGTAGAAACTCCTCCTCCTGACAATCCTGGCTCCTCCTACCCTATAAGAATGTGAGCTCCTCCCTCTCAAACTACCTCACAGCTAAAACAAACACTGCAATTTAATACAGAATACATGTTATACTTCATTGTTATATACTGTACGTAAAGCTACATACACAAAATGTGTATCTGCATTGAACCCCTCCCCGAGGAGCAGTGAGCAGCCACGGTGTAGCACCCGGGGAGCAGTTTCACTTTTAGTAGCCGTTATACCGCCTCGTATCACCTTTGACATGATCTGACATGTTTGTGACCCAATGCGAAGCAGCGGTTGAGCAAAACAAATGATTATCACCTTAAATGCACTATTACTGTAGTTAATAGAGATGAGGAAAAAAAGTGAGTGTTTGAAACAGATGACTGACTCCGCTGCCACACACACACACACACACACACACACACACACACACACACACACACACACACACACACACACACACACACACACACACACACACACACACACACACACACACACACACACACACACACACACACACACACACACACACACACACACACACACACACACACACACCCTGAAGCAGCATTTGTTGGACTCACAATCACAATATCTGCTGAAATATCCAAGTGTTTTACTGTAATGTGCAGTTTTTTTGGATAGCAATGGTGATCACGCTCTACAAGAGTGAGGCATGAAGTCTGCGTCTATGAACACGCCCACTCATGCATATGCAAGTGTCGTTAAAGTGACTTTTCAGAGGCTAAAACTCAACAGAAAACAGGCGAGTTTGGGAAAATAAACCTTAAATAATATGTTTTTGGGGTTCTTTGAACAAATGGAGATGGGTGAAAAATAACATAATACTGTACCTTTAAATAAAAAATGTAGGGATTATTAGACTTGCAAGTATTCTGTCTGTGTGTGTGTGTTGGGTGGTTGATGGTAAAAAAAAAAGTTTTCCAACTTTTACCAGATTACATTTTGCCTTGTTCCTATTGACATTCTGAACATCTGTACCAAAGATTGAGCCAATACAACATCAGTAAAAGGTGGTACACTTTTTCACAATCTGTATTGCTTAAGCGAAGAATGTGTAACTTTCACAGGTATCAGAAACTTGAACAATATATAGGTAAGTATGGTGATTAATAGTTTCTCCCTGTAGTTATACTAAATGAGTAAAAACATTAGAACAGTCAAACACTTCCTGAAAACAGATAAAATTTCAACATTGTGAAAAAAGGGTGCCACCCCTAAATTCTATTTTTTGTACAAATGCTTACAATGTCAATTGGATTAAGGCCAAAGCGATCCGGCAAAATTTGGTGAAAATTAATTTTGTGAGCCACCTTTGTGAGTGCGTATGTACAGTATGACCTCTTCGTCCATGGCATTTCCTTTTGGGGCTGACATGAAACACAGTGGAATCTTTACCTCAACCAACAAGAAAGCTTTCGGCCCCTCTTTTTCGTCTTTTTCCCTCGACTCTCCGCTAATTAGGATGATATATGACTGTGGGCCCTTTAGGACGGTTGGAATAGACGGAGGCACTTTGATTACAATAAACAGAGCTGGAGATTTCAAACAAAACCACACACCAGTAACAGTGCTTTTCTTCCTCCTCTCCATTACACCAGCCAGGTTTACACAGGTGTTTTGTGTTTGTGTGTGTGTTTGTGGGTGGTGGTGTGTGTCTGGGTGTGTGTGTGTGTGTGTGTGTCTGTGTGTGGGTGTGTGTGTGTGTGTGTGTGTGTGTGTGTGTGAGAGTGTGCTGATGAAATACAGTAACATGGATGTCGTTGATTAATCAATGGGAATCATTTTCACAGCTTGTGCAAAATGACAAGTTCCCAGCTCTTGTTATTGTTGAAGTGGCTCATCATTGGTTGATCGATGAAATATATCTGCACACAGTAGGCCATGCAAGGCCCCGCCTCGTCAGTGAGTGTAAATGTTGTTGTCCGGTGTGTGCCTGCTGAGACTGTTTGTCATTTTCTGTTTGACCTTTGCCCAGAGAAAAACGAGGGTTCTGTCATTGCAATGCTCTGTTTCTAATGTTGTGATGTACGTATTTAGGCAGTGAGAGCTGAGTGGGGACAGAGTAATGATACTGTAACATTGACCTGTTGGACAGAGCCAAAGTAGGGAAAGGAACATCAAAGTCCAAAACAGAATGCAGCCATCCCTCTCCATATGTAACACAGGCTTCTTATGTTTAAACTTCAGCTATCAAGTCATTAATCTACTTCAGAGATGGGATAACTGTTATTACAGCAATGTGATTGGTTGATCCAAGGGTTATTATCAATGTTATTTTTGTGCATACTTCTTACGTGTTTTTGGAGAAAATGTGTGTGTTTTTGTTGTCTGTGAGCAATTTCTCTAAATTTGTATGTTTTTTTAGAGTAATTTGAGAGTTTTTGTTGTCATTTTGTGATTATAGATTTCTTTTTTGTGAGTTTTTGTAGACATTTTGTATGCTTTTGTTATTATTGTGTATATTTGACCCATTTATTTGTATTTTTTAGTCATATGCATATTTTTCTGTTGTATTTATGTTGTTATTTTGTGTGTTTACTTTAGGGGCCGCATGTCATCTATGTCTGATTTACTTAACTTTGAGTAAATAGTAAATCAGGTTCTTCAAACAATATAAGTTCTTTAGTCAAAAAAAAAAAAACTAAATGATGTTACAGTAAGATTTTAGGTTAGTTTTGAATGCAAAGATCGTATTTAGCGGTCAGCCATTGTAAATCTACGCATATACACGTAAGAAAAAAATTGAGGTGAAAAGGAAATTGTGTTTTTTACTTAAAGACTACATTTGAATAATAAGATTTTTTTTAAAAAATCACAAAATAAACTTGTATAACTGAACACGACAAGCAGCAATGAGCAGACAAATCTTCAAAATAAAGTTCTAAAAAAATAAATGCTAAAAAAAAAAAAAAATCACTTGATTCTGATGCTATTGTTGTTTTTAATGTTCTAACGCTCTTTCGTTTCATTTCCTTTGCTATGTTCACTCAAACAAACAAATAAAAACAGCTTACTTTGTTGGCCAGACCTGCAGCACAATCCAGGACCGGGGTGGGTTTGCTTTCCTCATAGAGCTTTAGCCGATCGTGGATCTGAAAGGACAGAAACCGAAGGCAGCAGGTCACACAACACCTTCAGGAAGCACAATAATACACATTAATACACACAAAAATCACTGCACGGACCTGCAATCACACATGTATTGAAAGCCTTTAGTTCTGCATGCAGACACACTCGCCATAACCAACAAGTAACAACAATGAACTCATGAAAATCTTGGCATTACTTGCTTAAGAGTGTTTTACTAAATTCATCCAAATCTACAACAATCCAGCCTTCTGTCTTCCATTTGATACGCTCTTACTGACGTCTGAGTGCTCCAAATCTATTTAACTGTCTGCCTGAATTGTCCTAAAGTGTTATCAGGTTAAGCAGTGTAACTTCAGGCTACAACTAAAGCTGCTTTTCCAGTGAGTGACTAAAAGGGAATGTAATTCCACTCAAGTGTTAAAGTTGACTCATTTGCCCACATAAGCACACTTTATCAATTAAAGGTTGATACGTGGAGCAGGAAAACCATCCAGGAAAACCAAACAGGCGTGCTGTAATCGCCACAGACGTTACTCTGGTAGTGGTTTGTGATTTGGGAGCAGCTGCACAGGAATTCTGGGACAACGAGCTGCTGTCGGATCCAATATTTGTGCAGAATAGATAGCGACAACCAATGCTCTCAAGCCCAAGTAGGGGCTGGGCTCCGGGCCTGGAACTTTCAGCAGCAATGTCCGAGAAATCCTCCAAGCAAGACAGCAAAAGCCAAAGGAAAGAGAGTGACAAAGGTTCCCCGGGCCAACGCACACGCACGCGCACACGCCCGAGTCTATCTCACCAGGACAACTCGGAGACAAAAATCAGTGCTGTCACTGTGCACAATTAAAACATCTGTTCTGGAGAGCTGTCAGACAGAATCCTTTCTTCTTGCTCCACAATTTATGTTTTCCGAGCTCTACAGTAGCAGCGCTGCGGCTGCCGTGGAATGCCTTTCAGATTTGGCTATGACACGGCTCGATTGCAGGATGATCACGTAAATAAATGAAGGCTTTTCACATTTTTGGCAAAAAAGACTGAGTAGCAACTTTGCAAGGCAACAAGACAAGTGAGGTGGAGTTTATTTAAGTTGTCTGGTTTCTATAACAAGCAGCGCAAAGTAAATACCAAAAGAACTCAAACATGTCATCCTACACACAAGGAAATTCACTCAGCGACAGATTCTTCAAAGGCATCTATACAGTTGTCTGTCAGAAAACATGCAACGCAAATAAATGAGCAATGTCCGTACCCTGCGCTGCCCATTAGCTTTAACTCCAGACTTTAAACAGTTCCCAATCTCAGCTAAGCTTATGCACAAAAACTGGCGCCATAAATCATGGCCTTTAGGACTGTGTGTTTAAAGGTCATCTTAAAGATCCAAAGCCCTGCACAAATCCAACATTACACGGTCATAAAACATGATGCATTAGGCATGTCATGGAGGTAATCTGGTGCTTGCCTGGAGTAGGGAGATGGTTTAACAGCTCAGAGGTGCAGGCAAATTGCAGCAGCTTGAGGATTAAAGAACAAGACAACTGGGATGAAAAAGTAGGAAAACGTTATTATGATAAATCTACATAAGCCACAGCATAGGGGGTGGTGATAAGGGTGGCACTGAGACAAAACAGAACTTATACTAAATAGATGGATCTCTTCAGCGCAGTCGATTACTGCTTTGGAGAAAAACTGTGTTCAAGATGAAAATATTTTGTTGGTTGATTGGTCGGTTGGTTAAATATGTCGATCTTAGCGGGAGAAATAAGCAATCATTGGGAAATAGAATGTATCATTGTTGAATAGAAGTTCTTTCTTTAGGCAACTTTCCACTGCAAAGCTTGAGAATTTTGAAAAATATATACTTTTCATGGAAATTATTTATTGGATTTACCAGGAAATTGGGATTGGTTTTAAATCGTGGTGTCATATCCACAGATAAATACGGTACTGGCATCCATGCAAAAATACTACAATTAAAAAACAGCATTTCAACAGATTTATATGCAAGTACAACTTTAAAATTAGTCAAGTTTTGTAAGCGTCTTGTTTTTATGGCCTTACAGAAAGTAACATGATATTAAACATCAATACGATACCTTTAAACTTGGCAGAGGTTTGCATTCTTGCTTTAACTGAAATTATTTGATTGAACAATCAATTCTTTCACAACAAAATGATCGATCTTGAGTAAACTATTACTCATCTGCCTGACTCCTCTAAACACAACAAAAAAAGGTTCAGTTTAAAACCCTTTCAGACGATGGTTTCTTCCTGGGCCCCATCAACATCCTCATCTTTACTTTCTAAATATCTGACTCCTCCTCTGCACTTCCTAGTTGAGGATGGCAAAAGGTCAAGGTCAAAGAAATTTAGGTTTGCTCGAAGGGCCAACAATTTTTCCCAACTGTCTCATTTGTGAGCCTGTTGCACACCTTTGTGTGCGTGTGTGTGCGCGTGTGTGTGTGTGTGTGTGTGTGTGTGTGTGAGAGAGAGTGTGCTGATGAAATACAGTAACATGGATGTCGTTGATTAATCAATGGGAATCATTTTCACAGCTTGTGCAAAATGACAAGTTCCCAGCTCTTGTTATTGTTGATGAAATATATCTGCACACAGTAGCCATGCAAGGCCCCGCCTCGTCAGTGAGTGTAAATGTTGTTGTCCGTTGTGTGGCTGCTGAGATTATTTGTCATTTTCTGTTTGACCTTTGCCCAGAGAAAAACGAGGGTTCTGTCATTGCAATGCTCTGTTTCTAATGTTGTGATGTACGTATTTGTGTTCCCAAACAGTGACCACTTAATGCTTGGAGGCAGCTGAAGATGTTGGTGCTAAAAGATGATGCCAAAATATATTTTCCCAACCATAGTAAACATCTGTATTAACTCATTCAGTGCCAGCCATTTTCAGATTTTCTACCGCCCTCAGTTCCAGTCGTTTTTGAGCATTTTGACTGATTTTTAAAGACCCACAGAATATTTTCTACTATGACTATTTGACACCAGATTCTGAAAGATTGAAGTCTCTACTTTCATAAAAAAAAAAAAAAAAGAATTTGTTACTGGCTTGTTTCGTTCTTTTGTAATCAGCTGTTGAATAGAGCCAGTTTTACACAAATCTTCCATTTCAGAGCAAAAAGCTGAGAAAACAGGCTTTTTCTAAAAAAAAATCCTGTCAGTGACTTTAAAGCAATTTTTTTTTTTTTTTTTTTGCTTTAGTGACAACTCTAACATTTGAACATTGTTTCCTTATATAAAACAACAAAAAAAAAAAAAAAAAACAGACCGGGGTTTTGATGGCAAAATTATTATTATTGTGTTATCTGGGTCAGAGTTGAATGGATTTCTTACTGTATTTTGGCGTTCCTATAAGTTTCTCTCCCGTCAGTCTGCACACACACGTAACTTCCTCTTCTTCCCGGACATGCAGAGTTTCACTGCGTTCCCCATTCTTTTTTTATCGTTTTATCCACCATCGCCACATTATCCATGAGTTCCACACATGCTCTGCTCAAGTGTGCGCTGCTGTGTGCTGCTGGGAACGTCAACTCTCGTAAGTAACGCCATTTTCTGTCTAGTAAACGCCTTTCCTCTCTCCCTCTGAGCTCCGATGAGCATGGATGATTTCTCATCCAAAGGTGGGCTGCTACCTCCTACGTGTCACCTATTATTTTGCTATCAGGCTCACAGGCTGGGGGTATTTTGTAAATTCCCCATTTTATCTAAATAGATCCCGTTAATTCCCATAATTTGATGTTAATTTTCAAGGACATGCTCCAACTTTGAGATTTCTTGAATTGTGCAACCCTAAAGACATCTAAGGGGTTTAATGGCTGCACTGGTTCTGCTAAAATTTGCTTAAAAAGTAGTTCAAGATTTTCCCATTTTTTCAAATCCATAATGATCAAAAAATTGTTTTTTAGATACAAAAAAAATAAATACTGAAATCCTAATTTACTAGATGTTTTACATATAAAGGCTGACATTATGCTGTCATTATGACACGACACCTGTGTTGTTCGTTATCCTAACCCTTGATTACTCTAACCATACCTAACACCACTAGATCCCTCCACCAACATAGCTCCGAAGGTGTCCTAATTTACAGTAAGGTGTCATAATTTAGAATGAATGACCACATTTACATGGGAGCTTTAATTCCTCCTTAAAGCAGAATAAAAGTTAATTCCTCTTTAAACTGACCTTGTAAACACATTGGGCTCTATTCTCCCATGTGCGTAAGTCCAAAAAGCACTGCACGTGTCCATCCCAGTTATGCACTGCGGGCTGAGCAGTCCTGAAATGTGGGTGTTTCCATTCAAATCTGACTTTATGCGCATTCTCCGGTGTGCGTAAGTCCTTTTCCTCTTACGCACTTCTAACCCTAGAATAAGTGCAGCACCCCCATAAGGTGAAACATTGTATTGCACTAGAAATATGGATTTAGTTACATTTGAAGCCACACAGACTTGTGCGTCACGCAGCAGCAGCTGTGATCACTCAGCTGCTGCTGCACGATTAATTAAAACTCTGACAGACACAGACTTCTGTCCACGTTGGTCACAGTGATTCAACTATTTTCATACTATGTCAACGTAAAGTCACAGTTTGATCCACTACAGAGTGAAACAAGCTGTCATATGCAGATGAGGATGGACCACAAACTGTTCCCACACATATTTTAATGAGGCTCAGCTCAGGTCACTATATAAACTATTTATATTCAAAACTGTGTATTATGGAAGCCAGTAGTTCTGTTTCACTACAAACATCTCTCTGTATTTAAGCAGAACGCTCTGCTGCTGAGTCATTTCCTCATATCTCCAGCGCATCTAACTCGGCCACGCTTTACAGTGATGATGATGATGATGATGATAATGATGATGATCAAGGAGAGATATTTAAACAGTGACTCGGACAGAATGCGACCGATCCTCAGTCACACTGCAATAATCTGATCAATGATCTGATCAAATCAACCTGTTACATTGTTTATCAATGAAGGCGTTTCAAATTAAAAGTGAACTTTATCATTTTCACGAATTTCAATGACATTTACAAGCGTTGGGAAAACTCCATGTTCCGTGATTTCTAAATAGCCCAAAAAAATGACATCACCGCGTCCTTTCCTTCAGCCCGCCTTCATTCACAGACTATGTGGTTTTTGGCTTTTTACGCGTGGTGGGTGTGTCAGCAGCCTGGACCGGAGAATACGCATAGGAGAGAAGTGCGTAACTACAGGTCCAGACGGGAGAATAGACTGCTTAATTTCTAATGCTAATTTAATTCCTAATTAAACTTAAAATCCGAATTAGGTGGCTGGTTTATTCAGAGTTTATTTTTTAATTAAATAATTCCTCTATCTTGTCAACACTTAATATCCCTTTATGTTAATTCCGGTCATTATGCACATGTGCGATGACGTGCGGGTGACTACATAGTGATGGCTGCCCGGACTCCAGCTGAGACTATTTATTTAATAAGAGCCTTACAAGATATGGATATAATGAAAAGAGTGGATGGACGGAAGCATTAACATGCAGACTTTCACACGGACTTATCACACACACACATGGACCTCGGTAAACAAAACAGGCTTCACCAGACGGCTGGCACGAGGACCTGGAGGGGGACTAAATATGTCCCTGTACTGCATTCACAGGCTGTAATTTCATCAAGTTTATCATTGTATCAGTTGTTAGAACTACTATCTTTACCAGGGAGCAACTATTTATTCATAGTGATTGTTTTCCAGAGTTTTACTGGGATTTATTTACCAGTGATTAGTTCCTATCTATCATACAGAAGACCACACGTGGGGTTTGTTGTGTGTTTTTCCCGATAGACGTGATACGTCATGTTCGCCCTGTCCAATCAGAGCCTTCCCAAGATCTAAAGCAGAATTGAAAAAAGGAATTACTATTTCCATGTAAAGACGAAACAGAACACTTTACTTCCAAATGATTTCATTCAGAATAACTAATATCAAATATCAAATTAAAAAACGTCATGTAAACGTGGCCAATGACAGCCTTCATGACACCTTATTCATGCTAATGACAGATAACGGCAGCGTAATCAGAATCAGAATCAGAATCAGAAATGTTTTATTTGCCATGTACAGTTTTGAGGACAGTACAAGGAATTTGACTTGGTGGTTGGTGCACAAAACAAGCAACAAAAGAATAAAAGAAATAAAAACAGAACAACAAAGCACAACCCAGCAACAATAATAATAATAATAATGATAAATATAAAGGATGAGGGATAAATAAGGATATAGAGAATAAAGGATAAATAGGATAAATATAAATATAAATATATATATATACAGTGCAGCAGGTATCAAGCTGGTGGAGGTGGTGATCGGGTGGGGGGGGGGGGGGGTTCAGTGGGTGACTTGGGGTGTGTTCATGTGGATGGTGGCAGAGGGAAAGAAGCTGTTTTTGTGTCTGGAGGTTCTGGTCCTGATGGACCGAAACCTCCTACCAGAAGGGAGAGATTGAAACAGTTTATGACCGGGGTGGGAGGGGTCGGCCACAATCTTTCCTGCACGCCTCAAAATCCTGGAGGCGTACAGGTCCTGGAGGGAGGGCAGATTGCAGCCGATGACCTTCTCTGCAGAGTGGATGATACGCTGCAGTCTGGCCTTGTCCTTGGCCGTAGCTGCAGCGTACCAGATGGTGATGGAGGAGCAGAGGATGGACTGGATGATGGAGCTGTAGAAGTTCACCATCATCTTTGTTGGCAGACTGAACTTCTTCAGCTGCCGCAAAAAGTACATCCTCTGCTGAGCTTTTTTGATAAGGGAGCTGATGTTCAGCTCCCACTTGAGGTCCTGAGTGATGATGGTCCCCAGGAAGCAGAAGTACTCTACAGAGCTCACTGTAGAGTCTCCCAGGGTGAGGGGGGTGAGGGGGGCTGGGTTCTTCCTGAAGTCTGCTATCATCTCCACTGTCTTTAAAGCATTGAGCTCCAGGTTGTTCTGGCTGCACCAGGACACAGCCGGTCTGTCTCCCCCCTGTAGTCGGACTCGTCTCCATCAGCGATGAGACCGAGGATGGTCGTGTCGTCTGCAAACTTCAGGAGTTTGACCGACTGGTGAGAGGAGGTGCAGCTGTTGGTGTACAGGGAGAAGAGAGGAGAAAGAACACAGCCTGAGGAGATCCAGTGCTGATGGTCCGGGGAGCAGAGATGGTTTTTCCCAGCTTCACGTGCTGCTTCCTGTCAGACAGGAAGTCTGTGATCCACCTGCAGGTGGAGTCTGGCACGTTCAGCTGGGAAAGCTTGTCCTGAAGGAGAGCTGGGATTATTGTTAAAAGCAGAGCTGAAGTCCACAAACAGGATCCTGGCGTAGGAGCCTGGGGAGTCCAGGTGCTGGAGGATGAAGTGGAGAGCCAGGTTTACAGCATCGTCTACTGACCTGTTGGATCTATAGGCAAACTGCAGGGGGTCCAGGGGGGGGTCGGTGATGTCCTTGATGTGGGAGAGCATGAGGCGTTCAAAGGACTTCATGACCACAGATGTCAGAGCGATGGGTCTGTAGTCATTAAGTCCTGTGATCCTCAGCTTTTTAGGGACAGGAACGATGGTGGAGGCCTTAAAACAGGCTGGTACGGTGCATGTCTCCAGTGAGGTGTTAAAAATGTCTGTGAACACTGGAGACAGCTGATCAGCACAGTGCTTCAAGGTAGAGGGAGAGACAGAGTCCGGTCCACAAGCCTTACGGGGGTTTTGTCTCCTGAAAAGTCTATTCACATCTCTCTCTTTGATGGAGAAAGGTGTCTCTGTAGGAGGGGGGGAGGAGGGGGGGAAGATAGGGGAGAGAGCCTCTGTAGGCAGCTGGGGTGAAACTGTAGCTTTGATGTGGGGGGTGAAGGTGTTGGAGTGAGGCTGGTCAGAGGTGTGAGGGGGGTTGGAGTCAGGTCTGTCCCATTGTCTGTCAAATCTACAATAGAACTCATTCAGACTGTTGGCCAGGCAGAGGTCGTTAGCAGCAGCAGGGGCTCTGGGCTTGTAGTTTGTAATTTGCCTGAGCCCTCTCCAGACAGAAGCCGAGTCATTTGCAGAGAACTGATATTGTAGCTTCTCTGAGTACAAACGTTTGGCTTTTCTCACCTCCTTTTCAAACGTGTACTTCGACTCTCTGTACCTGGCTCTGTCTCCACTCCTGAAAGCGACCTCTTTGTCTGTCCTCAGCCCTCTGAGCTTAGCTGTGAACCAGGGTTTGTCATTGTTATAACTCACCCTGGTCTTTGATGGAATACAGCTGTCCTCACAGAAGCTGATGTAGGACGTCACAGCGTCTGTAAACTCATCCAGAGAACTGTTCGCAGACCTGAAAACATCCCAGTCAGTCCAGTCCAAACACTCCTGGAGTTTCTCCACTGCTTCACTGGTCCATTGTTTAGATTCCTTCACCACAGGTTTACAGAGCTTCAGCCTCTGTCTGTATGAAGGAATCAGATGGACCATCAAATGGTCCGATTGGCCCAGTGCAGCACGGGAAACGGCGTGATAAGCACTGCTTAGTGTGGTGTAACAGTGATCCAGTGTCTTCTCCTCTCTGGTCGGACATTTAATTAATTGTCTATATTTGGGGAGCTGGTGTGAGAGGTCACCTTTATTAAAGTCACCAAGCACAATGATAAAAGAGTCCGGGTAGGTCCGCTCCATGCACAGGATCTGGTCGGCGAGTGTGCGCTGTGCCTCGCGCACATCAGCTGACGGTGGGATGTACACGCCAACCAGGATGAATGAAGCGAACTCACGGGGAGAATAGAAGGGTTTGCTGTTGATAATAAAGGATTCCAGGTGAGGAGAGCAGTGCTGGAGGATCACTGTCACGTCGTTAACCAGTTACTGTTCACATAAAAGCAGATTCCTCCACCTTTCTTCTTCCCGGTGAGCTCCGCGTCTCGGTCCGCTCTGTGAAGTTGGAAGCCGGCCAACTGCAGCGCAGAGTCCGGTACCGCTCCACACAGCCACGTTTCCGTGAAGCACAGAACAGAAGATGAGGAGAAGTCTCTGTTTCTACCCAACAGCAGCTGGAGTTCGTCCACTTTGTTACACAGTGAGCGCACGTTAGAGAGGAATATCCCCGGTAACGGTGTGCGTCGGCCGCGCTGGCGGAGGCGCACAAGCGCACCGGCTCTTTTTCCTCTCCTCCGGCGCTTCACTGCGTGAGCAAAGGTGAGCGCACCTTTGAGTAAAATGTCCAGTAAATCCACAGAGGAAGCGATGAAAGTGGGGAATAAATCTCTCGGGGTTGTTGCCCTGACATTCAAGAGCTCTTCTCTTGAATAAGAGAAGCCAGTTGCGGATTTTACAACAAAAACAAGACAAAAAAGTGCGCACCAACACACCACAGCAGCCATCCGCGGCGCCATCAATGTCATCAGCATTATGTATAGAACTTCAAGTAAAGCGTTACCCAAAATCACCAGTGTTAATTAGGAAGAGAACACCCAGCATGTGTGTCGCGGTTAGCAGTTCTATGTTTATGTTCCTTCACAAGCACACAGTTTGAAATACTTGATTCATTCTTAAAATATTTGTCAGAAAACAGAAGAAAGAACATGCAAAGCTGCTTGTCTCTTTAACCCTTTGTCATACCACCACGTCCCATCTGCTGAGCTACTTTCAGCTCAACCACCTCCACTTACTTATATACTGTGGAATTCCTCTACTGCTCTCTGGACAAATGTACAATTAGAACGCTTTTATTTACAATACAGGATGACATCCAAGTGCCTGACCAGGATACATTAATATACTGTATTTCAAAATTGTTACCGAGCCTTTTGCTCAGCACATTCTTTGTCCAAATGGTGCAGTGGCATTGCCACTAGTCAACAGTGAAAATGGCCAAGTGGAAATAAAGCAAAACAACCCAAAGAAAACAGTGAGAGACTGTGCTGAAGCCAAGAACATCTTAACTAAGACCTAAAAATGTGGATTTGGATTTATCTTGGGCTACTTTTTTGTTAAATATAACATTAGTCTGATATATGTGGTAGGAAAAATTGTACAAGATTTAAAACCAGATATAACATTTATGTATTGACACTTTTGTGGACATTTTCAGACAAATTACTGCTAAGGATAAGCGTGTTTCCAGCATCTCGGTTTTCTCTCTTTTGCCCAAAATTTAGTAAGAAGGATAAAAACAAAATCATGAGAAAAAAATTGATTCAACAAGTGAAGACTATGGGTCAGAGACCTTAGAAGCCTTTCAGAAAACCACAAGTCATTCGAGTCAAACAAATAAACCCCTCTCATAATTAAAAATCCATCAAAAACTATTATACACAAATTTACACAATTCAACGCAGATGCAAAAACACACGTTAACATTGATCGAAAAATAAAGCAGTAATGAAAGCATGGCCCTGACAAACTGACAATATGTGATGGAGAGCAAGCGCTTGATGGATGGACAAAGAGAACGTTGGGGGATCATAGACATGGATAGTGTTTCTGTTGCTGAGTCTTCTGGATAATGTCTACTGCACAGAACTCGACAAGGAAGCATTTCAAACCAACTGTTGTTTTGCAATTTCTGTTTCGACATCCATTCACCAGATCAGATCCAGTACCAGGCCCCTTTAACGTCGCCTGGGTACAATCATTTAGTCTGTTCAGGAACACCTTGTCAAAGCATCATGGTCTAAAAAGCTTACCCGTTTTGAAAGAAAAGTTTTCTAGCAGAAGAGTCGAGTTACTACTAGAATAACCCGGAGATGATATGTTTGCTGTAAAAGCAAAAGAGAAAAGCTTAGATTTGTGATTTCTCAGGTTACAGAAGTCTGGCATCGGGTCGTGAGCTTAAAGCTGTGGTGTGAAAGACAGTGGTGTCCTTATTCAGTCTGGAGACAATTTGAATAATAATACCAATCAAACAAAGCCTGCACAAACATTAACCAGGGTCTTGTTTCTAAACAGTTTCCAGTCCAGAGAAGCATTAGAGCTACAGTTTAAAAACGTACAAGTTTTCCTCACGTATCGTCACCGACCAACAAGTGGCTCTCAGAGGAAAAGTGAATAACATCTCTGACTCAATCTAATTACTACTGCTTCCAGCAAATACTACCCCAAAAATATCATGGGCCAAGTATTTTTGTGTGCAGTTGTATTATGTTCTCTCTAAGGTTCCACAATCTGAACTTCAGTTTAAAGGAGAAGAATATTGTTAGGAAATTAGCAAATGTGGTAAAAGTACTAGTCTTCAGTAAAAGTGTAGATACTAGGGGTTGAACAGACTTGTCGACTTTAATGTGATGACGACTAGTCGCAGTACCTGACTTTTGCCTAAGATTGCGGCGCAACACAGCAAACGAGGGTCCTAGTATCCCTGCACGGCAAAGCAGCACAACATCAAGCGTTTCTTCTCAAACTGCAGCTGGTAGGCAGATACTACGGCTAATATACATGCTAATGTTAGCAGATCTGGAAAACATCATAAGCGCAGGACGGAGGCCCCATTAGCGGGGGAAGACCGCTGTAGTGCCAAAATCTGTGACTGAAAAAATCTGACTGGAGGTGGCGACAATTCCAACCCCTGCGGCTTCTGGGCGGACATTTACTCCCCCCTAAACCTGATTGTAATTCTTCTCCAGGATGCATTTACTTCACCCACTGGAGCGTCATGTTTAAGGGGGAGTAAATAGCTTCTTCATACCTACGAAAAGGTTTAGCACTCTTCTTCTCTACTGCTGAGAAGCCACAGCGGTCACAGCTTTTTTTTTGGGTCACAGACTTTGAAACAATGAAGATGAAGGAAGCCGAAGCTACCGTAAAAACAGGCCAAACAAAGTCTAAACGCCCGGCTCTGAGGAAGCCTCAGGGCTTAACAGTTGCCATAAACTCACGGTAGGCGAAGCAGCAGTGTTCCTGGGTTTACTTCGCTTCTATAGCATGTCCCGTGTTCCAGCGGCTGGTGGTGTTGTGCCAAAGTCTGCGACCCAAAAAAATCTGTGACCGCTGCGGCTTCTCGGCGTTAGAGAAGAAGAGTGCTAAACCACTTCGAAGCTATTAAGGAGCTATTTACTCCCCCTTAAACAAGACGCTCTGGTGGGTGAAGTAAATGCTGACCGGAGAAGAATTACAAATGTGTTTAAGGCGGAGTAAATGTCGCCGAGAAGTCGCAGAGGTTGGAACTGTCGGCACCTGTGGTCTTAGTTTTTTCGGGTCACAGATTTTGGCACTACACCGGCACTTGGCTGCCTTTATTATTTTTTTTAACTTGGCTGTCACTCTTGGTGATGTCATCGACTTTAAAATTATGAAGTCGTTCAACCCCTAGAAGATACTTGAATAAAAAACAACTGGTCCCTTATTTAAGTAAAAGTAAAAAAGTACATGCTACTAAATGTAAAAAAAGTAAAACAAATGTCCCTTCAATAATAAGTCAAGGTTTTTAAATGAGAAAATTCCATATATTTTAGAATACTGGTAGGTACATGGGAACAAGTTAAACCTGTAGCCTTTGAACACCTGGAGAATTTATCACTCATAATAAATCACATTTGTAAATAAAATGTCAAGCAAAAAATAAGAGCAAATACTCAATAAAACCCAGAGCAGCTTTGAGTTTAAAATTTTGAAAAACTTCAAAATGTTAACCATAAAACTAAGGGACCTGCCTAACAGAAAAAAGATCAAACTACCAAAATGTTGCGTCTTATTATGTCGTGACGTCATCTTCAAAGGTCTTAAAAGTAATGAGCGAATTTTTATAATGTAAGGAGTACAAAGTACAGATATTTGTTTTAAAAAGTAAGGAGTAAAAGTAAAAAGTCGCCAAAAAAATAAATACTCACGTAAAGTACAGATATTAGAAGTAAAGTAACAAAGTACAAATACTTTGTTACTTGTCACTTCTGGAAATGGGTGAGATCCAGATAATTAAAGCAAGTCTTTTCACAATTGGGCTAGCATTATACAAATGCAGTATGGCATTATTTAATAAAAGGTATTTTAGTGGCCGAATGGTTACTCTTGTTTATCATAAGTAGTGATGAGGACATTTTGAATGCTAAAAGGAGGGAAAACCATTTTTATATGTATAAGTCTTTGTGGTTGGGCCCTAAATAGACTGTAATTAGCTCCTAAACTCTACAACCTGAAACAGTAGGGAGACAAAAATAATCATGTCACCTTCCACGTGTGATAGGATAATTGATATCCTGGCGCTAAATACTGTGCTTTTTTGTTTATTAATTGTTTTTCAAATTATTTTTTCATTTTTATTCTATTTTTTTTCATTTTTTGAAAGTGACTAAATCAAATTCCAGTTGTTATCTTAAAAAAAAAATAAAAATAAGGCCATAAGACTCTTAAACTGCAAATATGTATGCTATCAGATCTTGAAGACGATGCAATAACATAATTACAGTGCAATAATCTTTGATTTATCATAAATCCAGTGCAATTATTTCTCAGACATCACTGGCACCTTATCACTGTTTTAAATGTGTGTTTTTATATATTTTACTGTGTGGTTTTATACTTTTATTGTTCTAAAGCCTAAGTTGAGCCTTGTACAGAAACAATGTTTGTGTATGTGTCTATGGTGTGTACGTATGAATGACAATCTATATCTATCAATCTATCTATTCTGCAAAGTTTTTTTGTGTATGTATCTGTTAATATGGCTGGAAAATAAATACATATCATTTTTAAACTTTATTCTGGTACCAAATGGTCCATTAGGGACACCCATACAAAGATACTCTTTATTATATAGTAGTGGCAGTAGTAATTCTCCTGCTGTGCTGAATTAGGTTGGAAAGTTATTCACCTCCTCATGCTTTAAAAAAAAAACATTTCTACAAACCAGTATTAGCCAGTATTCCCAACAGTTACTCTAAATTGTTGCACTTAACTCTTGTTAACCCCAATTCTCTACTTACCCTAACATTATTAACATATATATTAGCATCATCATTTTTACTGCACTAATCACATGTAGATTTTATTCCTAATTTAGTTTTGCTAATGAAATAACTTGGAGTCACAAACAACCTAGAATTGATGTTCTACAGAATATTACTGTATTGGTCAGAGGTTCTCTTCATCAAAACGAACTACAGGCTCCACACAACAGTTCAAGTTCCTCCAAAAAAACAAACACAGACCTCAAGAGGACATTTTAACCACAGACAGTCTGTCTGAATCTCAGAGGTAGTATTGGCTTACCGTCTAAGTCCTAAACCAGAGACGATTAGACTGGTTTTATTGCCGAGAATAGGGTGTGGGGCTTGAATGACTCAAAGTGGGCTACATCAACAGAGCGATGAGTTCTGACCGATTCCTACATTTTGCATGCTTGTTGTAATTTGGACACGAGCAGGCCTGATTTGTGGTAAGAATCCATAGTTGCTGTCTATAATAGAGAGGATGGACAGGACAGGATGAGTCATGAAAGTTGGATGGTAAAATGAATATTTATCCAGATATTCATTTTGTCTGGTAGTCCAACAAAAAACAAAAAAAATGAAATCCAGGTTGTATAAAAAATTAGGTCATTCTTCAGAAATAGCTTAGACTTTCCACAGGGCTTCACCAGCAACAACTTCAACCTTCGCATTGGCATTTAAAGGCACTGGAGACTAAAATTACATGTACAAATTGTTGCAAAACGAACAAATTCAAGTCTAAAGCAGACTTTACGGAACTGGCAAAACAATGCAGCACAAACATATATATATAGTAAATAAATGGCATGTGGAAACTGAATATTATAGTCTTTGTGGACACAAGGGATGGTGAAAAGCAGACCTTTAAAGGGATCCTCCACTCTTATTACAAATTTGGCCTAAAATCTTTAAAATGTACTAATTAGAAGATATATGCCTAAAAAACACATTGTTATGCACTGTATTTGTTTTGTTGCCTTTTTAAAAATGGGACAACTTTACAGTTTTAGAGCCTGTGTTCCACCATCTTCAAGTCATGTGATTGATGATGTCACATGGCCCCACTGCCTGTAAATATTGCATCGTTTCCTATTGGAGTCAAACATTTTGCTTACTTTTTAGATCATTTATCAGCTTTTTCAGACAAAATGACACCTTGTGCTGCTTTTGGTTACCCTAAAGAATCAGGAAAAGTTAAATGCCGACGTAATCCTCTCTTGTTTACCAAAAGAGGATAAAAACAGTTGTGACTGCAGGGGGCCACAGTTCCAACTCTACAGTTTTGCAAAATAAAAGCGATGTTTCTAAAGTTTCGACAAAGTATAATTGTACTTTGAACAAGTTTCCATTGAACATTGTTTTGGGCAGGAGCCTCGTAACTCCCGTGAAATCTCATCCCACGAGACTTTGCTGCAGTAAGAAAACCCTCCACACTAGTTTGTTGTTTGCTGTTTAATGTGGCAGAAATAATTTTAAACAATACTAACAAATGTCTCAGTCTCCTCTTCTGTAAACATGTACCCCGCCATGTTTTCTAGGAGAGAAAAGGTCATGCGACCAGGTATGTCACATCATGTGACCAGACAAGTAAGGTCATGTGATCAGGTACATCACATCCTGTGACGTATAATTGCGGAAAATTTGTTTCCATAACGCTTTTGCAATACTTTTCAATCTCGAAACGTCTGAAATTCCTCCTCATGAAAGTATAAAAACTTTAAAGTGATATTTGAGTGTTTTTGAAATTCAGGAGTTTTCATTACTTGTATTTATTGCACCATTTTGATTTTACACATTTCCAAGGGTAATGAAATGCAGCTATTAGAGCAGAGAATAAAAGCTCTCCTAAGGGACCTAACTCTCCCTTGAACATTGCACGCTGACACACTGGTGGCTGAAGATAGCGAGTAACCACGGACAGTTTGAAGATACACAAACCCTCAGGATAGAAGTCCTTCAACAGTCCTTAATTTACTCACTAACTCCAGCCATCAGAGCGTCAGACACGCACTACTTAAGGGACAGTGAAGGTCCCTTAGGAAAGTTATTTTTCTCTGCTTCATTGACTACTACAAAACCATATAGTTGGAGCCGTCGACCCCTGAGGTCACAGATTTTTCTTGGGTCAAAGCAAAATTATACTTTGTCAAAACTTTAGAAATATCGCTTTTATTTTGTTAAAAACAGTAATGGAAACACAGCTAATGTCTACTCCAAAACCACAGAGTTGGAACTGTTGCCCCCTGCAGTCACAACTATTTTTATCCTCTTTCTGTAAACAAAAGAGAATAACATCAGCATCTTTAACTTTTACTGTTTTTTTAGAGAAATCAAAAGCAGCACAAGTTGCCATTTTGACCAAAAAAGCTGCTAAATGATCTAAAAAGCAAATTGAATGTTTCACTCCAATAGAAATCATTGGGATGTTTATTACAGGCAGTGGGGCCGTGTGACGATCTCAATCACGTGATTTCAAAATGGTGGAACACAGGCTCTAAAACTGTAAAGTAGTCCCATTTTAAAATAAATATGGTGCATAATAATGCATTTTGTTAGGCATAGATCTTCTAAAGTCCATTTCAAAGTTTTTAAGCCAAATATGTAAAAACAGTGGTGATTCTCTTCAGGAATGTTTAAAACAAAAAGTTGAACCTTGTTACCACTACTTTACTATTTAACATCTGTAACATAACCACATTAGGACATTGTCCAGCCTTTATCAGCCTTCACGAGTCTCTGAACTCTCAGCCTCTGTCATGTCTCACTTTCCATCACTTGACAAATTGTCCTCTGTTCTCTTCCTCTCCCTGAAGACAGACTGAACAGTGACGATGCGCGATAAATACAAGGTGAGGCCTGAGCGTTTCCATATGAGCGGCCCAGGTTGTTGGGCCTGTCAGATTACCATGATGTGTGTGTTTTCTCTTCACTGTAAAGCTTTTCACAAAGTATCCACTTCACAGTCTTGTGGAATGAAAAGTGAAGTCCACAGAGATTTGAAGCTGGGGCTTTAAAGGAAAGGAGACAATTAAGGTTTTTATTAATGGTGTGCCACCGACATTAGCCATGTTCACCTGAATGTTGTGTCTGAGTGTGGTTTCTGCTGTAAGGTGAGATGGTTGTTTAGTACGTATGTGTTGTGTATTTCATGGTCTTGCCTGTCTGACTGTTTGGAACAGTGACTTATGCACTGCCTTGTGTCTTGGTACCAAGTTAAAAGCAGAGGAAACATCGAGTTCTGCTTGTCTGGAGCGAAGCAGTTCCCACTAATGCTGCCGTGCTAACAATAAGAGACACTAAAAGCAGCTCAGTTACTCTTGGTTGAAGAGAAAGTCGAGGGAAAATTCATGAAGAAACAACATTATTCTATGATGCCAGACTTGTGCATTCTATCGTTTCATGGCTGCGATGGTGAGACACCCCCATAACTCAACCACACTTGCTATTGTGGTTACATCTGCTTGGACTGACTGATACTCAGTGAATTGTCCTGACATGAGCCTTAAAGTGAGAGCCACTTTGTATTACACTGGCATATAAACGCATTGGCGTTCTAGCGCATTTTGCACACATTGCAATTCAATGTGCTTTACATGATTAAAAAGTGCAACAGAAAACATTTAACAGTTTAAAAATCAAAAAGTTAAAACACTTTAAAATCAGCAGTAAAACCATTTAAAATCTCAGTCATAGGTAGAAAAAAAAAGTGCTTTAACTTTGATTTAAAAATGTTCACATGTGATGCTGACTTCAGCTCTGCTGCAGTTTGTTCCACTTCTTTGCAGCATAACAACTAAAAGCAGCATCACCATGTTTACTGTGAGCTCTGGGCTCCACTATCTGACCTGTGTCCATAGATCTGAGAGACCTGCTGGGTTCATACCTGACTAACATCTCACTGATGTATTCTGGACCAAACCCATTCACACATTTATAACCAGCAGCAGAACTTTAAAGTCTATTCTGAGGCTGACTGGGAACCAGTGTGAAGACTTTAATATAATAATAACAATAATGCATTAGATTTTATATAGCGCTTTTACATAGACACTCAAAGCGGTTTACATTGATGTGCCTTATTCTTTCACTCCACACACAGTGGTGGTAAGCTATTATTGCAGCCACAGCTGCCCTGGGGCAGACTGTCATAGGGGAGGCTGCCATAGTGCGCAATCTGTCCCTCTGACCACCACCAACAGTCACCCACACTCACACTGGGCAATGCGGGTAAAGTGCCTTGCTGAGGGACACAACAGCAATGACTTGAATGGAGTGCTGTTACTGAATGAACCACTCTACCACTGAGCCACGGCCACCTCACTGGAGCTCTGACCTGTTTGTTGTTGTCGTGGTGATCTGCAATAGACTAGACAGGTTCTCATATTGTTTTGGCTAATCAGAGCATACAGAACATTTCAATTTTGGTAATGCTGTAAAAATCTGTGTAAATATGGCCCCTCAGCACCAAATCCCTTTAAGTTCCTCTTTAAAGATTAGCGAAGCACAATTAGGAATTATTAAGAGAGCAAGGTAAAGTCTGGGAGCCGCACCTATACATCTGGCTAAATATCACCGAAACATAATGCCACCTTCATTAGCGAGGCTATCAGGCCCACATGGTGAAAATGTTTTCTTTGGGGCCGGCTAAGAACGAGAACCCGAACATGCACAGGCCCTGCCCATCATTATCCATGTCCAACAAGCATTTTTCTTCAGGCCATCCATAATAATCCAAGCATCAAAAGGAACTCCTCTGGTTTTCTCAAATTCTGACCTGGGGCTTTACTTTAGTTGCTGAGGTATGCCATTATTCAAACATTTACACACTCACACCAACGTGTTACAACCCCAGGCCCTGAAATAACATGCTCCTTCTGAAAAATTATCTTTTAAGGAAGAATTAAGATAATTATCTCAATTTTTCTTACACAACTAGACCACCAGTGAAGAACAATTGGATTATTGTGTTTTGTTTTTTTTTCCCCACAAAAAAAGCACACGATGGACATAAAATCACAAGCATCTTCTTGTCACTTGAGAAATAAAGAATCCCTTGTTTCATCTGGTAATTCTGACAGGAAGTTCACCTGAAGTGCAGACATTTGTCGAAAAAGAAACCTTGTGTGTGCCTTTTGTAACAGCAGTAGCTAGAAAAAACACTGGCATCAGACAGCTGAGGATCCCAAGAGAATATGATGTTACAGTAGACAGATAGAAATGTGTTACTTTCATTACTTTAGTCTGTCTGTTCACATATAAAAACATCCAATGTGCTCATCTTCTCTACAAATTCTGCAGCTATCAAGATTAAAAGCACGTAACCTGACCACAGGCACATATCTGCTGGTAGAAGGGTTAGTGAAAAGAACAGGTTAGGGAAACCATAAGGATGACAATAAACTCCCAGACATAGAAGATACTGCAGAGATAAGGAGAATGAATAGGGTGGAATTAAATATCCTCGTGTGGGCAGTGTACGTTCGATCTGGTAGTAGAAGAAAAGGATTTTACAATGTGTCCCTCTCAAAGAAGGGTCAAATTTTAGAGGAACAATTCAAACTGCTGTTAAGCTGAAGTAAAGTCTCACATTTTCCATTTAGAAATTTTCCCAATTCCATTTCAGAGTTTATACATTTCCATTTCATTTCATCAGCTGTCATTACGGGCTATTCAATTTCCTAATATTGTGCCAGACATGCTTCATCTATCTATCTATAAAGCAAGGAATATAGGGGTGTGTGTGTGTGTGTGTGTGTGTGTGTGTGTGTGTGTGTGTGTGTGTGTGTGTGTGTGTGTGTGTGTGTGTGTGTGTGTGTGTGTGTGTGTGTGTGTGTGTGTCTGTCTGTCTCAAATATCTCTGCTTTGAACATGGCTGCAGCTTGGTTCAAAGGTGTACGATGTGAGATTTGTTTCGACTTCAATGGTGCAGTTAATGAGTAATTTCATACAAACTGTCCTTCGCCGGAGCCATTGAAGTCACGTGCTTTGATGGGACCCGGAAATTGTTGGCGGGCAATGGTAGCAGCTGTGCAAAACATGCACATTTCTCAGCGAACTCAGAATTATAAACGCTGATATTTTCACCACGTGCTATATAACCTAATGCGCACCTTGGATGTACGTGTCAAACGCACACAAAGCCGTTTAGAGAGAGTTGTGACATCGGACGGACGGGACCCAGAAGTTATTGGCGGCTGGCTGTGCTCAAAGCGAAACTTGCACATTTCTCCACGAACACAGCATTATAAAAGCTGATGTTATCACCACGTGCTATATAACCTAATGCGCACTTGCGATGTACATGCCAAATGCACACAGAGCCATTAGTGAGAGAGTTGTGACGACAGTTCGAAATAGACTGAAATAGTTCCCGGAAGTTATTGGCGGGCAAGTGAACAGCAAAACATGCACATTTCTCTGCGAAGACGGCATTATAAACCCGCCGTGCTCCGTATGACTGCCGCGGTTCGGGGGGGTCTCCGGTTGTGTTGCTCGGCGCGTCTCTGGGGCCCGCGGTGCCGTGTGCCCGTCTGCCCTCTCCGGTGGCCCGCCGTGCGGACGGGCCGGGCTCCTACTAGACAGGCCTCCTACATGGACACTTCACATCACTCACTCCCAGCTGGTCTGACTCACCCACTTATTGCAAAAAAAAAAAAAAAACACATATTTTCACCACGTCCTTATAACATAATGCGCACATTGGATGTACATGCAAAACACACACAGAGCCGTTTAGAGAGAGACTTGCGACAACGGAGGTGCGGATGGATGGGACCTGGAAGTTATTGGCGGCTGGCTGTGCTCAAAGCAAAACATACACATTTCTCCGCGAACACGGCATATTATTTCCTTTTATGGCTGCAACACACGGGAAGCACCGCCAAACAGGGTCAACCATGGACACAAAAAGTGTGTGTTATTATTGCTACTCTTATTGCTCATCTCTGTACCTACAGTGTATGTGTGTAGATGATGTGAAGGAGCAGGGGGAGGAGGCGAGAGAGGGGAAGACAGGGTCTCATCACCACCAGAGGGCCCCCCCCAACCCCTTTATAACACTACAGAGTATGTACACCTCTTTGTACATCTTCAAACACATACTCATTTGTCCATAATTGACAACTGTACTTAAACTCCCACTATAGCGGGCACTGTACTGTAATGAAGATAACTATTGTTATAAATTTGTCATTTATACACTACAGAAATGCAAACAAACATGCACACATGGAAATCATGCAAGATTTGACATTAAGCTGTTTGCTACAATTGCTAAAGCTAACACCAGTAAAGATGTTACAATAATGCTGGTTTCACACCAGAAAAGTCTGGACTCATGGGTGTAAAAAGGCTAATACATTTAACACCTTAATTTGGCTCGGTTTGTGTTCAGACTGCACTTTTCTAATTGCTCTAAACTGCCCCAAAAATCTGATGCAGTTGCATGAGCTTCTTGTTCGCAGTGTTCTTCCTCTCCTTCAACTCTTCTCATTGGGAAAAATAACAAAAAAGAAGAAGCCCAGCCTATCAATCTACAATAAATGATCAGTGGACCACGTCTCTACAATGCCTGGACCTGCTTGTTGCTCCACATCTGTCCACTTGTTTGGACAGGAACCAAAGTCAGCTTTTATAAAACTTCGCAAAGTCTCGTTGTGTGTTCATACCAGGCCAAACGTGCCTTTCCAGAGAAACGAACCCTGGCGTTGGTTAAGCAAGCGCTAGAGGTTGTAGTGTGAATACCCCCTTGAACAAAGAACAAAAAAAACAAGAATGGACTCCGTTTTTCATGTGCTTACAGTGACCTGGCTAATTTAAACCATGGTAATATCCCAAAAGACAACAGAAAAGTCTAATTCATATAAAAAGACAATTGCTCCAGTTTGGTTTACCTTAACCAGTGATTGTAGGGTTCTCTCTCCAAACATTTCCTGAAGGAAATGGTTGTCTTCTGTTCGGCTGACATGAGGCTGCAGCTGGGATGGCAGAGCCGCCAACAGTTCATAGAGACCTGCAGGAAAAAGTGAGGAAACAAAGTGAGCGTACCACTTAAAGCAAGTTTTAACACAGCACATTAATGTGATTGTCTAATCCAGGGGTCACATTATCAACATCCATGTCAGCATTTAGAATATTAATCAATCTGAGCATTAATAAAAGGATAGAACAAATGGTTTGGTATGTTTTTGTTTTGTGTTTTTTTACATCATTTTGTATTAACTTCTCAGATTTTGTGTTTTTGTTGTTTTCTGTGTTTTTATAGTCACATTTGTATATTTATTGTTGTCTTTTTACGTATTTTAGTGGTTTTATATATTTTATAGTTATTTTCTAATATATTTGTTGTCATTTTAAGTATTCTTGTTGTTTTATATATTTTATAGTTATTTTATATTATATTTGTCTTTATGTATGTTTTTGAAATCATTTTTGTGTTGTTTTATGTGTTTTTAGAGTCTTCAATGTGTATTTTGTTGCTTTATGCGTAATTTCATTGCCATTTAGAATATTTTCCAGTTTTATTCTTGTGTATTTCTGCAGTTTTTACATACAGGTAATAGGAAACACAAAGGGTTTTATTAAGGCACATATGTGTCACGTGAAAACCTTCACATTTAACTTATACAGTAGCAGAGATAATAGCATTACCCTCAGAAGAACTAATTTCACACACTAAAATAACTATATGGGAGATAAACAAGCCTAAATTCACTTGTTAGCCACAGGAAGCAGAAGGAAATGTATAGATCATTGAATATTCCTCCTCTGCCACTTTGTGTCTTTGTAGACAAGTAAAAATGATTGTACTTTTCAATCTGATTAAATTATAAACAAAGACCTTCAAGATGGAAAACATGCCTTTCTGTGTAAATGTATAGATTTACATGAAACCAAATGTGTTTTGTGAACAGAGATAAAATATGCAATAAGCAGATATTGTTATTGCAAGACTTGACCAAAAACACCATGTGCATCTAAAATAACTAAACAAGTAGTCATGAGTGCACAGAGACAAGACTTACAGGTCATAGTCTTAGAATGAGGGGGGAATGGTAGATGATGCTTACAGAACAGCAGGTCTAAATAATAGTCTGAATCCTTTAGACCAACACATTATGAAATGCCAAAAACCTTCCAGGGTTTAAAAACAGCATCAGGAAACAGATGTTTCAATTGAGGTGTAGAACTTAGTTTGAAGCTGATTGTTTATGTTTAAAGAGCGATGGCGTGACAAACTCAGAGGAAGAATGCAAGAATCCGGAGAGCTAGTAGAAGTCCTTCTAATCGCGACATGCTTCTCAAACGAATTGTACAAACCAGGGTTTGGGCTCATAGAGTTCAATTCTTGTGCTCAAAGTGGCTGCTACAATACGATTTAGAGAGAAGGCAAACGGGCTATGTGCAGCCAAGATCATCTTGATCAATGAACCACAAAGGATTGTCCTGGACAATATTTTGAAAAGAGTGGACAGTTTTTCCAGACTTCTCAAAACCCATTGGAATATCATGAAATGGGGGATAAAGCTCTAAAAGCTCTGAAAGCATTTTTAACACAAAATCATTCAGAGCGCGCCGACTACTGTCAAGTGCCAAATCTCCTCTTTGGCAGATATTGGCAGTTATGTGGGTCAGATCCAGATCATGGTACCATGATCATTGACACTTTAAAGGCTTGTAAGAAATATTTAGCCCTATTCATCAATTTTTTTTTTTGTCTGCACTACAAGAAGTGCAATCTTTTTTAGACAGCAATGCATTTTTATTGCATAATTGTGACCATCACCAGCCCCCCCTAAGGAAGGGTAAGAAACACTTTATTAAAGGGAGAATATAAAAAAAGAAGAGAGGGAAGGGGTGAGTGGTAATACCTGAAACAGGTATTTGGGATCAACGTGTCTAAAGTTAAGCCCACTACAAGTTTTATCCCACAGTCCAAGGCGTGCTAGTGCATCGTAGACGATGTATGTGCAAGAAACTGCTACTGTAAACCCAAGCGCGACCCCAGACTCGAGGACGCAGCCAGAATAGCAGAAAGAGCGAGGGCCAAGGAGCCCAGGCAACCCCCCCCCGGCCGAGCAGCCCCCCAGACGCCCCCAAGACACCAAGCCGAGATGCAGCCACCGCCCCCCACATACACACCCGAGAAAGCACCTAGAAGCCGAGGAGCCGGCGCACTCCCCCACCTCCCCCAACCCCAAGGGCCCCCACCGACATCCACCCCCACCCCCGCACCCAATCGCCCGAGGAGAGGGCCCAGAGAGCCTCCCGCCCGAGACCCCAGCAGAGGGGCCAAGGCCCACACCCAGCAGACGGCCAGAGCCTCTACGAACGGGCAGCCGGCGGGCACCCGTCAGTGGGCCCAGAGCCAGCAGGGACCGGGCCCCAGGCCAGAAGGACCCAGAATAGAAGCAGCACCGGGAGCAGCACGCCCGAGGACAACGACCACACCCCCGGCCGCCCTGGGCAACGAGGGGACGCTGCACGCCGCACCACCAGCCCCCAGGCGCACCCTTTTTTTGACACTGCCCCATTCATAATGATACAGTAGGGTCAAAATGTATGAGACCTACATTTGGGTCGCATACAAATGTCGACTAACCCCCAAATGAGCCGACCTACATTTGGGGGTGCCCATTTAATCAAAATTTTGCGACAAAATGTGCAATCGGTCTCTGAGCCTGAAAAAAAACTTTGTGGGGTAATTGTGTTACCAACCTGAGAATACAGAGTCAAATTTCATAAAGATCAGTCGTTATGAACTGAGTACGGTTGGGTACCGAAACCCGGTACCAATATGGCACCGGTTCTGACACAAACAGTAGTAACCAAACTTAAGTTTTAACACCAGATTTAAAAGGCACAGTTTTGCATTTACACAGGAATGCAACAGATTGGTTAACTCAGGGGTTTACTGCAACCTGCGGCTCAGGAGCCACATGTGGCTCTTTGACTCTTTTGTAACGGCTCCCTGTAGCTTTAAAAAAATATTGAAATAAAGAGTTACTTTTTTTTTTTACAAAGGCTATTAATGATTATTGACAAATGAAATCATGATAACAATATTCATCACCAGTATTATATAGTTTAACACAATATTGTTTTACTGGATAATATTTAAATGTTTTTGTTTATTAATTATTTCCATATGTTACTTGTATATATATTATTTAAGGTAATATTGTATTTAATTTAGCCCTGGAAATAAAAGGGTATTGTATTTTGACAAAGTGTAAGCGGTTTCATTTTTTTTAAAGTACTGGTTTAAGCACCGTTTAAGCACTGGAACCGTTTAAAAAAAACCAAGTAGGCACCGGTATCGGATAAACCCAACCGATACCCAACCCTAGGACTGAGATGTGAATTTTTTAAATGATTTTTTTTTTTAAACTGATAGAGTCAGTATCCTGATCTGGATCCCCTTCAAAATGTAATGGAATGTTCCGTGGCATAAGGTCCATCTTTGGTTAAAAGTTTGTCAAAATCCATCAAGTATTTTTGACGTAATCTGAGAACCTCAGAAATAACAGCGGGTGAATAGATAGACCAACCTGCTACAGCAATAGTCTTGTATTTTTTAAAGATGATTATTGAAAACATAAAAGTGACACTGTTAGCTAGATGGACAACTGAATGGCAGGTTCTCATCTAGATGAAGTGCATTAACACAGGCAGATCACACATAATAATCATGAGTGGCTCAGCTACGTCAGGGATGGATGGATCTGATTCCTCTGCTTCCCATTTGAGGCTCATTAACGGCCTTAGTCTTTGAGCAGACCAGTAGGACATCCTGTGGTGATATCACACTCTGTTCTCCAGCTTCTGACACAGATCCTGCACAGTCCCTTACACCTCATACCTCACTGATACCAAGGTTTCCACTTATGGAACTGTCCAGAGAAAGGACAATGAACAAGCTCTGATCAATATACTGTTCTCTCCTTCCTAACCGGCTGAGGCAGATGGCTGCCACCAGCGAGTCTGGTTCAGATGAGGTTTCTTCCTGTTACACAGACTTCTATGTGGTAATTATTGGGTTTCTTCTCCATATTATGCCTTAGATTTTATACTGTGTGATGACTGTGTTGTAGTTGGCATTATATAAATTGAATATAAAGTGTAAAATGTTCTCCTGCTATCTGGTCCCTTTGTCCCCGACTAACAAGACGTTGTAAACCAAGTCCAATGAGTTATTCCTTGTCACCTCATTTCACTTGGTATGATCTGCATCTTTACATCACAAGGTGTAATACTCAGCTAGATCAGTTTCCTGCTGCAAGTTTAGGTGCTTGCATTAAATAATTATTGTTCTGGTTAGTGTCAAGCCCAGACTACAGCTAAAACCAAAACTGCTGACAGATCCTGTTAACGCAGCGACCAGTGGCCACTGGACCTACTGCACAGGGTGGCCTTCCAACATTAGCAGCTCTATCAGCCTGTAAGTCACTGGTCAGTGATGGTCAAGTTCTTCCTTTAATAGACTGCATTAAAAAAAAAAAAAAAGAAGCATTCAACCTGCTTAGTCGGAGTAAAAGCATGCCTTGTGTTAAGGTGAGAAGTTGTCAAAAGGCTTGGAAAAAATGTGTGTTAGTAAAACATCCCAATGGCCAGAATACATCCACAGAGCACAAAAAAGAGTCATGCAAACATCACCAGGACAGATTAAAAACTAGTATTTGTCATCAGTGGCTGTTTTAGTAGCTGCAAAACAGCTAAAATATGGAGTACCTCCAATAGGACTGTGAAATACTTTTTTACAATATCATCTTTTCCCATCTTTCTCACCCAGATATCTAATGCTAATAACATGATAGTTTTTAAAGATTCCTGGGGAGGGGGACAAGATGAAAGAGATAAGTTTCATCTTGTCTGTTCCAGAGTAACTCCACCACCTAAATAGTGCTGGGTAATATATATCTACCTTACCACATGAGTTGTCATACAATGTTTTCATTATTTTTTTAAAGTGTTGGGTATATACAACAAAAATCACATTTCAATAAAATCCTATGTCCATGAGCATCCTGATGTCGTATTTTATCAAATGTCATTTATAGTTTACATCGATACATTGCAACGTTCAGACCACAGTCAATTCAACCTGATGCAGCTGCATTTGTATTTATACAGTATGTGTATAGGTGTGCTGTGTTTCGATGTACTGTAAAGAGGAAAATATAAACTAACAGTAAGTGCATCCTCTGTGGGGTCACTCCGTCAGACTTGTACTCTGTGACCAGAGGGAAAGAAATCCAACAACACCAGGCAGAGCTGCAAAGCAGCCAAGGGCTAAACAAGGAATCTACAACACTGAAATTAAATATACAAATATAATAGTAGACAAGCAATGAGCAAAGAGAGAGAGGGAGAGAGTAAACAAGCCAAAAGGACAACCACAAGAATGAATAAATCACTGCATGTACACACTATAAAAAGTGAAAGGGAAACTTGAACCTGCACCGAACGCATGTGAGAGTGTATAGGTTGTGAATGAAGAATCCGAGTGGTGCAGACAGTGACAAAATAAGAGAAAAAAAACAAAAACAATGCCAAATCTTCAACCACTGAAGGGTGGACCTGTTCATTCCCTGAAGAACTGGTCTGGCGTGATATGATATTTTTTGGCCAGAATAGACTGAACCCTTTTATGTAGCAGGCCTGGCAGGATCCATTTACTGTGCCACTGTGTTCTGTTGTGGCTTTGACTAGACCAGCTCTACTCAGATGTCCAGAAGGGCAGCTTTATGTTGGACAGGAAAACGTTTTTTTTGGAAAATCAGATGAGGTCAGGACCCTCTTAAAACATCCCATACGGAGGAAGTGACCGCTTTGACTGCCAGGCCCTGCTTCCCCTCTCACGCCTACACCTCTGAAGCGCTCAAAGAGAATAACAGTGTTTTTCACAGATCCCCTTTATGTTAAACGCATAACAAAACCCAGACAGGAAAATGAATCAAACATGATACACATCAATTTGCTAGTTGCACAAGTCAATAACCTTGGGGGCAGGTGGTTGTGCAGCATGCATTAAGTTACAAGGACTTCTGTTGCACTGCTTGCAGGTATAATACTTTTTTTTACTCTCACACAAACCTCCTTGGTGCACATAAAATACCACATGACATATTTAATCCATCAGTCTCTTCCACTATGCTGCGGTGAGGAAACAACCCTCTCATGAAGGAGAGCGGTGCAAAGAGAAAAACTGCCTGTCCCTTTGTTTTGGGTTTATTCAGCCCTTTGTGTTGTCTCTAAACATGAGTTTAGCTGACCCTGAAGAATAGAGTAATTAAAAGTGACCATCTGACTAAAGTGTTGAGGTAAGGAGGATAGCCAAGATTTACTTTTTCGCTCACGCATATACAAGAGGCAAAAATGAACCTCGATGAACTGCAAGGAATACAACAGACGAGATACACACTGACATTAATAAAAACCTGGTTAGAGTCTGAGTGCAGACAGATGATGAAGAATGATGACAAAAAGGTGGAAGGCTCCTGTGACAAGAAGCAGTGGGTGATGGTTTCCCACAACAGACATTTTCTCAGCTCTAGAGGGAAGCGGGAGACAGGCGGTGGGTGGGAAGATGGATATAAACCTAGTACGAGGCCAAACAAAAGGAATAAAGTTTAAGTCATCTTAATCAGGGTTACTATAAGTATCAGATTTAAGTAAGATGCAAAAATCTAACAGTTCATTCTCACTTCAGGATACGTAATCGTGAAAAATCAAGATTAAATTGCAACGTGGCACTGAATATAGCCTAATATGCATGTTTAGGGAAAATATCACATCCACGCACATTTAAACACTGTAGAGAAAGCTGGTCAGAGGGAGAGAAATGGCAATTCTCGCGCAAAACCTTATGTAATGAGGCGATACGATGAATTTTACTTTCTGAAAAGTTAATTACTATATGACATGGACTGATCCCTGACCAACAGGTTTTGAAACAATATAATTTTTCACCATAAAACGGGTGATCTAATGTCTAGCTTTAATAATTATAGCAAACGGCTTGACGCCAAATCTCATGTGATCTCTGCACGTGCTTGTTTTGGTGATTTTGTGCTGTAAATAAATATGACATCAGTAACCATAATTAGTTATTGCCATTAACCGTATTAGGTTTTTTTTTGTTTGATTTTGAGAAGTTTAATGGAAAATCGGAGGATCTAAACACAGGATATGAAAGATAATATCCTCAAGTCCAAAGATCTTGGAAGTTACAGGATCCAACATTTTCCTGAGCCTATGGGGCTAAAAACAGACACAACCCCTTTAACACATTGTTTATGAAAATAGCCATGAATCAATTAATGTTCCATAAGTACTAGAATATACAAAAAATTGCATCTCTACATCTCTAAGGAGCAGTTGAATCGAACCAATGACCCTGCAGTTACAAGTATACTTAATGAACCATTAGACAACCATTGGACAGAGGTACTTTTTGCCAACTCCAGCAACTTTTTGGAGTAGTAGCAGGCCAGTAGTTTAAGTGATGAAAAGGGTGTTCACAAACTTTAAGATGACATTTAGTGAACTTCATTTCTAACTTAAGCTTTGCAATTATTAATGTTGGTTCTAAAATGTTCCACACTACTTTGGTAGGTGATTGTAGCACAATTTTTAGCTGATGACTACAGACCAAGAACTTCCTCCTAACATCCAAAAACAAAGGTTTCGGAGGTTTTTCTTTGTTTTTCTCTTGCCGACTTGTTCCTGATTTTGCCATGGCGAGTCACAAATTGATTTTCTAATTTTCTATTTCTTCCAGTCATTGTTATTGGAACTGTACTGTATGTACTGAACTGGTGGCAGCAGAAGTTCTGAGAAGAACTAAGCCACTGAAACCCCTCATCACCAGCCCACTTTACAAAACGCAGTACAGGCAAAGTCCTGCTTCAGCTCTCCTAATGTCTTCCATTAGCTCAAACCAACCAAAGACCAGATGCCCCTGATTCTTTACATCGAGATGGAAAAATACTCCATTAACTTCAACCTTGAAAACAATGAGGCCATATTATTATCAATCATTTATATTTTGTAGTGGATTTTGTTTCTGTTCATTCAATTGTTCATCACAGCAGCAGGAATACAGTATCTGCATCTCATTAGCCTGTATCATTATCCAACCATTACATTACTCAACATGGGGGTGTATGAGTTTGAATTGAATCAGGAGAGTGAAGCTGGGACAAATGTACAAACATACAGCCAGAAGGTTATTAGAAAATCTGGTAAAAGCGTTGTCCCGTGGAACGATTTCCATATGTATTCTCTCATGCGAGTGTCGCCTGCCTCCTCCGCAGCTCTGCTTGGCCACACACTTACCTTTAAAAGCTGAGCAGGGGCCCTAAACCTTGATAGCACGCACAGGTATGTCTTGTAAAAACACAGTATATTTTAATGGGGTCAATAATAGGCCATTGTTGTCTTTAGAAGTGCCTCTTTGAGGGTGTGTGTGAGGCTCTTGGCTGGTCCCAGGTGTTTGTTTGAAAGGCCACCATGTGATGTTGGTAATGGCAAGAAGGAACGGACTGTCAGTAACCGTATGACTTGGCAGCAGCACTGGGATTCCAAACCATAACGAGTTCTTTAAACACACCATTGAGTGTCTCACTTAATAAATAAAACAGATTTAAGGAACAAATACATCAATCAACCATTAGCAGACTGTTAATAGAACTTTTGGTAGAAAGAAAAAATATATTGACAACAAATATTTGAAGTTTTAGACGTTAACTTAATCCCGGGAGCTCATTACACACTGATGAAAAGCCTCTTTGCAGTTGCTACATTTGTCCAGAAACCATTGCGCAGACGTAGAAATCTGATAAAGACTTTAGATAACATATGTACGTGTTATGGTATAGTGTATCATTAGGATACCCTATACCACACCATGATGTCATTCCTTTGTACAGTGTGGTTGGAAAGATGTTCTAACTACCTAAAAAATGTATTCATTCCATCAAAAGAAAACATCTATGAGCGACAAAACCATAAAATTCAACAAAATTACAAACATTGTATTCATGTGATGGAATAAACACCATAGAGAGAAGTGCTTGCTTTGATTCTGCTCAGAAAGGATCTAATACTCTTCTTTTTAGCAGAAATCTTCCTTAAGAGATTCGGATTTATTGAGATGTAAAGTACAACTATTTTTAGGTTTCGATAAGATTCTACGGTTACATAAGTTTTCCACTAAGTGAGTCAGGAGCTTCAACCCAGCCTGAGGTTTTGGCCTGGGGCCTATTTAATAAAACATAAAACATTTATACAAAAAGTGTATGTGCGCAGAATAGCTGAAAATTAAGTGGGCCAAAGAATTATTTGATTTATAAAACTATGCACAAGCAAACCTGCAAGCACTTATCCAAAGAATATTGTTAAACGAGAACCACATCCTTTTGCTATTAGGAAACTGCAATAATATATTGAATACATTTTTCTAATTGAAATACAACCAACACTTAAGCCATAATATGTATACATTTACAGTAAATTGAAGTCAGGAAAAAGGCTTAAATAAACATATTGTGGTAGAACAAGATCTAAAACCAATGCCTCTGTCAGTGGCTCGATCCGATATTGATGTCCGATATCAATCCGATACCATCAAAAACACAAGCATTAGATTACATTGGCCTGCATCTAAAAATTCAGACAAAAGCACTCTGATTCATAATATATTGAGGTTATTTTTCAGGGTCTTCTATTTATTTCATTCAATAAATTGATTGCAAACTTCACTGAGCATGTCCAGAAGAAGCTTGCCCCAAATGAGTCTGTATGCCAACGCCGTGATACGTTGTGTAATGATATGGAGAAAGCACATACTTTTGGTCCCTTTTTAAAACCACAAAATGTACCCGGACTCTGAGCTGTAATTCCCACATCATTCGAGGCCAGCTCAATGTCTTTAGTGCAGACATGTTCTTTAACGCACACATGAGACGTTTTACTCCACTTTTCATTAACAAACAACGCCAGCCCTCCTCCTCTCTTCTAACCGGTCAGCACATAGAAGTTTAAAACCCTCCAGGGAGCTAACAGAGTCTGCTGTCCGTCCATCCAGCCAGGTCTCCGTAAAACACGAGGCTACATTCCCTGTACTCCTTCTGCAGCCGGGCCAGCGCTGTGAGCTCATCCGTCTTGTTGGAGATGGAACGGACGTTCCTCATAAAGACCGACGGTAAACATGGTTGGTACCGTCATTTCCTCTTCTGGATCCTACGTCCTGCACTGCAGCCTCTTCTTCTCGAATCTCCGCTGGAATCTCCGGCTTGTCCGCGTAGAGGAGATCAGGGCTGCGCAGAGCGAACAGCTGGTCCCTGGTGTAGACAATGGAGCCGTGATTGTAGTTGGGTATCGGTTGGGTTTTATCCGATACAGGAGAACCTGACACCCAACATCTTGAATGGGAGAACCTTTAAAAACATATTCAGACCCCTGAGGTCCAAAACCGGGCACAGATCGCCTGTCTTTTTAGGGACCAAAAAATAGCGGGAATGAAAGCCCCCTGGATCCAGCAGGGGCCACAAGAACTCAAATGCTTTTGTCCAGCAAAGTGCAAATTTCTCGATTCAGTGTCCAATCCCCCGTGCTCTGTTTGGGTCCCGGATCACAGTCTCCTTGACCTGATCAGAACGGGAGTTTGGCGGCGAAACTGTCGATGATACCCTTGGGAGAGGGTTTTCAAAACCCAAGTATCTGGGGTTTGGGCCATCCAGTTATTGAGTTGTCCCAGGGTAAAATGTCCTCCCACTGGCTCCATAGTTTCATCTGGGAGCCCCCCAACCCTTTCAGGGTTTGGCCCTGACAAATCCCTACAGGCTTTCGCTCTTTAACTGAAGACGAGCCAAACACGGCGGTTTCACATAATATAAATCAATTGCAGATATCTGTCTGAACCCAACCCGTCAGGTCCCAACAAGCCTTTCGTAACATTCCAAACTACAAAATAAGTAATAAAAGTATGTATGATTCTAGCCGATATTGGCTCTAATTGGTGTTGGTATCGTTAATACTCAAACTGCATTATTGGTATCATCTAGGAAGTGAAATAGCTGTATTAGGAAACCACTAGTCATAGCTCTGATCTTTAACTTATCGAATTTCTGAGAAAACAAATTCTCCACATATTTTACTTCATAATTCATTACTCCATTGCATCTCTTCTGTATACTGTAACTGCAATCACAGAAGCTCAAAAGCAGAGAGCAAATAGAACTACAAGGAGCAAACACCCACACTGACTGCAGACGGCTCGTTGACCTCTGAGTTGCATAAACCAGATGCTGTGCTTTCTGACGGAAAGCTCATCTGTCCACAGAGCTGACATTACAGCACAGGATGATGTATCAACAGATTCCATTTCAAAAGACCTGAAGAATGCTGAAAAACTATCCAACTTTTGGTAAAATGTTTAGTCCAAAAACAGGGAAAAAAACTAAAAGTAAAAAGAAATCTTGAAACAGTGAGCTTTAGCACAGAAGTAGATAATCAGCATCAAGAGACACAGGACGTCACCCGGGAAAATAAATCTCTGTGACTCAAGCCAAACAGAGCAGAGGCATTCCAGTTATCCATCCCTACCTGGACACAAACCACAGCATTCCCAAACATTAGCAGGATTAGCCTTGGAAAGCTATTTTGTTTATCTCTTTGGCTGCCTGGTTATGGGTTTACATGTTGGACAAGCAGAGTATACACCTGTGCTTCAGTCTGACAATGACAAAATCAAAGATTGGGTGATATTAAGTGGTTTTCTGGATCTCACATGGACAACCTGTCACCTGTTACACAGGACATGATGAGTCAACATAACACAACCCGTCGTGTTCAATTTTGTACTTTTCTGAGAGCAATTCCTTAATTCCTGAAATCTGATTGTAGCCGTTGAGTTACAAAGTGTCTAGTTCTTATACTATGGGTGGAGAGTTATCAGGGAGTAGTCACAGACTCACACCGACTTTCTCAAAGGGAAAAGTGGAATACGTTTTTGAATCATTAGTCTTACGAAGCAACTAAAAAACACTTGAAACAATGTGAACTAAAACCATTAAAGCTGTTCTGTTCCTATAGACCAGACAGAGGCAACTGGTGGTCTGGGATTTTGTGCGGCCCCCAATACAAAATTGTTGTTCATGAAGTTAGAAGTTATATGAAGCCCAATATAACACAAAACTCTAGAAACACAGATAGCGCACATGTCAACAAAAGTAAGCAAAAATGATAAGAAAGACACATTAAATGACCACTTAAACACAAAATGACTACAAAAACAACAACATATACAAAAGACACACAAAATCGGAATTGCCTAAAAATGACAAAAAAAATACACAAAATGACAAGATAAAATACAACAAAAACACACATGATGACAACAAAAATGTGCCTTATTGACAAGAAAATAGACTAAATGAATTAAAAAACACACAAAACGTTTAAAAACTAAAAAAAAAAAAAACAAGAAAACCCTCACAGAAAGACTACAAAGACAAAACCCTTTGTTCTTTCCTGTACTAAAGCTCAGATTGCTCTTTATTATGAATACAAACATGAATGTTGATAATGTAGCCCACAAATCAGACAATCACATTTTTGTGGCCCCCGCTCTGATAGAAGATGCCCATCTCTGCTATAGACAAAGTATAAAGAGCTTTGACAAACCTTAAACACAATCTTTGTTTCTGTTTCACTGTGAGACTGGTAAAAAAAAACAGCCAGGAGAGAAGAATTGCTAAATATGCTTATACACAGTCTTTTCATTATCAGAGTCCAGGTCAGTGTAACCTCGGGCGACCGTCCTGACATTTATAAAATTTGAGCCTTACAATGAATGTTTTAAACTGTTACAAGACCAGCCTGACACACTGTATTTACAACCTTGTTCTGTGAGTATATGGAAGGTTTCCAAGATTTGGTTTTTCACAATTATTATTCACACTACTTCTATCACTACTTACACTACTATTTCCTACATATGCATTTATTTTAACAACCAGCATGTTTGCTAAGTAAATACTCAAATTAGAGTTGTCACAATATCAAAATGAATAACCAAGATACTATACCAGACAAAGTATCACATACTGAAGCCTTTTTTTTTTATTATCATTTTTATGAAGTGCAATGTATTTGTACAAGTTAGAAATACTTATTAATTACTTATAATGTTGTTTGGTGCATGATAAGAGTACATGAACAAAAGCATATAAACAATGAAAAACTGATATGCTTGAAATAAAAAACATCAATTTATGTTTAAATAATAAAAATAATCAACATAGGATAACAAATTCACTGTCTTTTCTTTTTTTTTTAAAAAAAAAATCTATTTGACAATAATGCTTCTTCTTCAACATAATAAACCATAGAGAATAAAATACAATAAACAGAAACTTTGTACATTTTCTCGGTGATGTCACTGGTGTTTTATGGGATTGGATGTGATCCCTCCTTTGTATGTATATAATTTGTAAATATTGTTTGTAGATTGTAAAAATAAAAAAAAAAAAAATAAAAAAGATCGCTCTGAGTCTGTGCGGGGAAAAAAAACAAAAAAGTGTTTCCTCCTTTAGGTCCTATAGCTTGGTGACAGCGCCTGCACAGTAGATCTATTGCTTTAGTGTCTCTGAGTTAATGGTAATCCACCAAAAATCCCATTAAAACACATTTTGAACCAGATTCTTTAAGTATTGTACACCATAACTATTAAAAGACATTTAAGCTGTGCCAGGTATAAAAAGCCAGCAAATTAAGACAGGTCAGATATTTTCCGCTGTAATACAGGCACATTAATTCAACACAAATGCGTTTATCAAAAATAGTATTTTTATATTCAGATTTAACCGGATAAAACTGCACTAGACTGAGACATATCCTAAAATAGAGATATTAGCTCCCTGGTAGGGTTGACACGATACTAGAATTTCAAACTCGATATCGATACTCAGGGGGAGGAAAAGAAAAAAAAAAAAAGAAAAAAAAACTCGATACCCTTTTTGAAAAAAAAAGACAAAAATTTAGAAGCATAATTTCCTTTAATAAAGTTTAGCATACAAACAATGAACAGTATACAAACTATTTTTAAATTAAGTGAAATGTAGTGCAACATTTAACACTTGTAAACAACAAAAACTATTACACTTTTTTGAGAAAGTATAACAAAATTTTGCAGCACCTGTAAACAATAAAAACTATTAAACTTTTTTGAGAAAGTACAACAATGTTTAGCAAATTTTCCCTTCTCATTTTTGACTAAAACTGGTTGCGCAGGCCCCTCCCCCTAGCAGCAGCACTAGCCATGCTGCAACCATGCCGACATCAGCAAACTCAGTGTTATGATGAGGGCCCTAAAAATGTTTTTATTTTTTTCCAAATTCCGTTTCATTTATTTCCAAGTTCCATATTTTCCACTTGAATTTTTTAAAATTCCGTTTATAAAATATTAATAATTTATTTTCAGAAACAAATATATAATACAAAATAAATACTAAAAAATTAAAAAAAAAACATAATTAAACAAAAATGTATGCCAAAAATAAAGTAAGATACAATTAAAAGGTAGATTTAAGTTGCAGTGACATTGATTATTCTGACTACGCATATAAAGATTAGGGATGTAACGATTAATCGTAAGGCAGTTAAAAATCGATTCATAGGTATCACGGTTGATATCGATTTTCCGAAAATTGAATCGCAGTACTTTTTTTAACCACAAGTGTAGGCGGCGGGCGGAGTCTGCTAATACTTTCTTTCTGGCCGCCTTCTACTCTTAAATATGTTAATAAATGATTCATTACCCCTTTAGCACTGAAAGAATATCTGTAATATTACTTGAATATCTGTAAAAGTCACGTTTTTCTATTAACTGTCTGCTAGCATAGCTTCTCTTCTTCACTGCAAGATATCTGCATGCCAACCGACCACTGGGTTACCAGCGCCCTCTGCTGGTCCAAACAAATATGACTTATATCAGTGCAATGACGGGTTTTTTTTTAAAGTCCAATTGTTAAGGCACAAAATACATTTTCAGTTGCACTTTTAAAAAGAAAAAGAACTATTATGCAGTTTTGCATTGTTTATTATAGAACCAGAATTTTAATTATTAGGCTTCTTCATTTGTATTATTCCTTTATTTATTTCATTCAAGATTTATTTTTGGTGAAATTGCATTGTTTTGAATAGTTTATCAAGGAATTCTTTTGACAATGAAAAATAAAAGGAAAATAGTACAGTATTTTCTAGTTTTTTTCCCAAAAAAAATAAAGGAATATTTTTCAGTCATCATTTGTCTACAGTCCCATTTTGTAAAAAAAATCGTGAGAGAATCGTATCGTGAACTGTTGCACTTCTTTAACCATGTAAAGCACATTGAATTGCCTTGTGTATGAAATGTGCTATATAAATACATTTGCCTTGCCTTGCCTAGAGATAACAGTGCATTTGATGATGAGTTACATTGACAATATATTGTATCCTTGCCCAACACTTGTTAAAATACAGTACATTTTACCTAATGTGAGAGAGCAACTGGAACAGTCAAATAGCAAGTTAAAATAAAAGAAATCTTGGCTGTAGCACACAATATTCATCCCAGGCGCTTTATTATAGAAATCACCTGTTTTATTACTAACTTACCAAAAGTACACAAGCTGTATTGTGTGTAAGCTTTGGTGTACTGATGTCTATTCCCCATGCCACAAGTATGCTCGGTAAGTTTAGCGTGCCCAGAAAACAGCAACCCGACACTCATCATTGACGTTCATCATGTTTCACCTGCTCACACGACTTCACAGGACCATCAAGGCGAGATCAACCAGATGAGTCTTAACGTGTTTTATTTGGAAACCAGAGCTTCTGCCCGTAATTGGTCAAAAATACTGAAGTCGTAAACGATGGTCTGGCTTTCCACTTTCTCCAGCACACAATACCAGTGTGATGGAGGCTTTGTTAGACACAGTAACACACATGCTCTTTATGCTGCTAAGCAGGACTTCATGTCTGCCTAAATGCCCTCCTGTTCCAATGGAAGGGTGTGGGTGCAGAGAAGAAGCCATCCATTAGGGCCAGTCTGAGAGAAGCTGCTGCTGTTCCAGCTCTGACCATCTGGACCTTCTGACATTGGATATTCCCAACAGCAGTAGACAAGTACAGAATAGTTTTTGTATATAGACGTAGGCTGGCCAAACCTATATTAATGATATATATTTACCTTAGCTGGGGAAATATGAAGTCAAATAGATTTAGGTTTTTTCTCATCCTAGTCAAATCAAAACAACTTTATAGCATGGACTGTCCAGTTTCAGAAAAAATACATTAATATACAATAGAGAAATATGCAATCATACTAGTAGAATGTCCTCCTGTGGTGCTTCAATTAAACTTAATTCGACAACAATGTAAAGATAACATAACTGTCAATATGAATAAAATGCCAGAGGAAAGCTTTTTTGGAAAGTGATGGTGTAAATGTAGGGCCTCCAATCGTGGAAAACAAAAGTAAAAAACAGGATTCATGTATTGAAACAGAAAAGGCATCCGGCCTGTTGGCACTCTTCAGCGCTTACAGTACATACGTGGACGGTGATTGCGGTTACGTAAGCGGAGGTTGCACACAGGCAGCATTGGGGGCAGCTAAAGAACTGCAGGGGTCCTCAAGTAAAGACGGGAGCATCCAAGCAAATCGCCTGTATTAAATAGACGGCGCGGCTGATGTATGCCTTTCTCGGGTTTGCAGATTAAAAATAAAATTAAAACAACCCTTTTGTGTCCAAGTGTGCAACAATTATTACGACAGTACTGATTAAAAAAGGAAAAAAAACATTAAATACCAACTTGCTGAAAACGAAGCGTAGGGGGCGTCATTGCTCGGTAGGGAAGTAAAATTACAACGTCAGGGGCCCCTGTGCTCAACAACGCTAGCTTTTCTAAAGAACAAAGTGAGCTACAACTATAGAAACACTGTGTGCTACCGCTAAATGTGCTTTTTATCGTTAGTGTTTGATAAATTCAGCACTTGTGTTTGGTGCTTCTGTGGATTTGAACTGTGAGATGATCTGAGAAGCTGCTGTAAAATCACACTTTCACAGAGTTTTGGTTCTGCCATGATGAAAATAAAATGCTACATTTTTACAAATTTTTTCTTAAATTATTGATTGTATACTGTTTGAATCTAACTCAGTTTTTAAGTGTTGCTGTTTCAAAATTATTATTGTATTTTATTATTTAAAAAAATAGCTCTGGAAAAAATAATTGCGCACTTCTCATTTTCGAACTCCATCAAGGTATTGATACCCTGAAGCCACACACCAAATTTGGTTTTCTTATCTTAAACAGTTTCTGAGAAAAGCTGTGCCCTTTAACTCGGACGGATGTACGAACGGAGCTTAAACTTATATTCTCCTTCCAGTTTGTGGCGGGAAATAATTATAACCTCCAACACAGTCGATCGTGAAGAGCTGATCCGTGGTAGAAGTAGCTTAGTGATGTTTCTCTAAAGACCTGGTGCCACTGGCTGTTTCTGGCTGGTGGGTCCTTACCTGGCTCGTGGCTGGCTCCGGTGGCCAGGGCGGGCATCGTTCCTGCTTTCACCACTACTTTCAGCTTCACCTCAGGCAGTGGAAAATAGCAGCTGTGTGTCAGAGTAGAGTTCCCTCACCTCGGGTGTTACACCATTGGAACTCTGCACAAGAACAAGATTTTAACAGTTACTTATCAAGTGGCTGCATACATGTACTGTATGTCAGTCAAACATAGATACTGATGTGTGTTTATGTCTGTTATGGGATTATGTCAGCATCAGTAACCATGGATTTCTAGCTTTCACACCAGCACATACATGGTTCTGTGTGTAGGTGAGCCAGCAGCTGACAATATGCATCTCATAATGTATGTAGACAGTTCTTTCACAGTTGACTTTGAGTGTTTACAACCGGACACTTTTCCAAAAGCTGCTGAAGAACCTGCTTTGTGCACCAGCCAAAAGTTCACCTCACCCATTACACATACAGTATGTCTATGCAACATACACACAGAGATATCAAACACTTTGTTCAAAGGCCAGCAGTAACAAGAGAATATCATCCAAAGAGGAGAAAGGAAGCAAAAAAATGACAGTGACTTGCAAAAGGTCTAACAGGCCTGTAAATAAGGGTCAGACCTATCCCCAGATGAGTTAAATCAGAAGGCAAGGTTCACCTTGGACAGTTTGCCTGTCCATTACAACGGAAATACAGAGAAAAACAGCAGCTGCAGATCAAAGTGAAGCATACAGTTGTAACTCAGAAATATTTACTTCGACCAGACTAAAGAGTGCTTCATAAAACAGTCTGTGAAATATACAGTGCACTGTGAATATACTGTATGCTGAGGGCTCACATCTCATGTTTCCTTTTTTTCATTTACATTTTTCATCATATAGTTTTGCTTTGCTGGGGGTGTGAGATTGTACACTAACTATACATTGCATTCCCTAAAGCAGATTCCCCAAAAAATGGGGGCGCATAATTCTCCCATACAAATAAGGAGAATAACACAGACACACTTTCAAGATGTGTTTAGACATCCTCAACAACTAATTGTTAGTTGTAAAATGTACTTTGAATGTCATTTCATTAGATTTCATCCCAATTTGTGAGATTGTCAATCTTAAATTTGTCCCATATCTTATATAACCTGGCCAATATATTGAAATTTACAATACATATATTTAACACAATAAAGAAAATGGTAAATTTGCTTATTTTTGGCCGTGATGATCAACATTTATATCACAATATTCTTCAAAATATCTTTGTTTCATCATGATATACAACAAGTTTTGTTTTGTTTTTTTTTAGTCCAAGCACAACTGGGTGTTAACCATATCCAGTCCAGTGTTTGTCTACCAGTTATATAAATGGTTGACTGGAAGGACTAAAACAATGTAGGTGGGGACAATGCATTTAATCCTCATACAACTACATACAGATAGATCTTCTATAACATTCAATGCTCTTCATGGTAAAACTTTATCAAGAAAAAAATGAGATCATCACCCAGTCCTGAGGCAAATGTACCAACCTTTATCAGGCTTGAAGGCTGGTGTATATAAAAGTCCAGTCAAACAGAAGTAAAACACATTGAAACAGTTTTTCAACAAGTTCGGCTGAACTACGACTGGGTCTGCGGAATGTCTCCGCGCTGAATAGCACGTACCACGTTCCTGAGAATTCAGTGAAATGACTCTGAAATGTCTCAGAAAGGCTCTTGACATCCGCTCATAGAATATCCATGTCAATTTACAGCCCGAATCAACGAGCATTAACGGAGGAGTAGTCATTTGAAAAATGACCACTCCTCCGTGGCACAGACAGAGTAATGGGCTCCATTCATATATTGTTGTGTGTCAATGATTCTGTACCAACAATTGTCACAATATTTTACTCACAAATAAATGAGAAAACGACTTTAATGGAAATTACCGAAAAAAAGGGGAGTGGGCCCCTAATCAAATTGTGCGAGGCATAATCATAATCTACGTTGAATTACCTTTGAAACAATATGTCACACGACTATGTTTCCATAAATTTGGAACAGACCAGAAATGGGGGGTGGCCCACCCCCCCATTTAAAAAAAAGGGCTCCAAGCCTCTCATCATAATCATTCTTAGAGTATTCATAACAAAATGCATTCCGATCTACTGGTGGAGTAGTCATTTGAACGATGGGGCCTCCTGGCGCCCCCGTGACCCGTACGTGGTAATGGGCCCTATTTATATATTGGTTTGTGAAAATGATTCGGTACTCGCAAATAAATGAGAAATCGACTTTTGTTTTGTTTTTTCTCTTGGGGCCCCAAAATCTAAATTCGGGCTCAGAGCGTTGATGCGTACACATTCATAGATTATACCTACCAAATTTCAGCCCGATTTGTTCACAAATAACAGAGGAGTAGTGATTTTAACTAGTGTACACAACAAGAAGAAGAAGAACAAAGTGGCGTTTTGAGTCCGGTAGCCTGGCCTAAAAATACTATTTCATCAGAATAATACATAGCAAATATGTAATAGTGGAGCAAATAAGTCTGTGACACATTCCTTCGATGTGGAAAAAATCCAGACGTCATAACGTTAAGAGTCTTTGCCAAATGTTTTTAAACATACATTAGAAAGTAACAAGACAAGCTGTCACTATGTGGTCTTGGGTATGAGTCACTGTGGTTAGAGATATACAGTATATGACATGAAATATGAGTTAATGAAGATCAATGTTGGTTACACATACCGGTACAATAATTCATCATCCATCTTTGTTCCAATCTGTTATTATGAAAAAAAAACATTTGGTGCGGTCCAGTTAATCGGCTACAGCATCATGATGGATGGTTTGAGTCGATAGATTTGAAGAGCTTTGACACATAATCACATACTGACTTTCTGTTCCTTCTGTCTAAATTGACAGCAAACAATATCACTCAAGGATCCGATTCTGTAAAGTAGAACAACTATGAATGATGTTTTTATTTTACCTTCTCAAGACATTATGGTACTAATATATGCAGTGACATGTCATCAGGGTAGGCAAGGTAGGCAGTGCCTACCCAAGGGTGAATTGATATTTTGATTGTTTTAATTATAATATAATTATAAATTATTTATTTTTCCATTTCCAATAGCCTACAGTACCTATACATTTGAAAGTGTCCGCATTTTGTGCGTTTCAAAGCCCAAATGACTAAACAGCGCTATTTCCTGGAACAGCTGCACAGTCTCACTCCGCTGTAAGGCAGAGGGAGGCCACGCCCCCTCCCAAAGGCATGTTGCTCCTCTGCCTCCGTTCCCACTACGTGTTTTTACATGTTTGCGCATGCGCAGTCAGGTCCCCAAGATAGTTGTAACCGCGCTATGCTAAATGCTATACGTAAGTTCACTGTGCATTAGTGAATTGATGCCATGTGACCGCTGCTGCTACGTTCTCTAGCTAGTGGGCGGGACAACACTACATAAAATGACAGCTTTTAAAAGATGAGAGAGCAACACCTGAGCTACCAGAGCTTCAGCAAAGGTAAGGTCAGAAAATGTTTCATACTTTTCTACAGTGAATGGAACAAAAGGAAGGATTGACTTTGTGGATGCTCCTCACTGAGGCTGTTCCGAGTTGTTGTTGTTGTCATTTTCTCCATGTTTCTGTTTCCAACACAAACAACAGATGTGCTGTCGTGTCATGAGATATATCTTGTTGGGAGAGTATGGAGGCTATATTAAATAACTGTTAACGCAACAAGCGTTAAAGGCAGCAAATGAAAAACATAAAAGAATGGGAAACAATTATGTACCTTACGAAACTTAGCTCAATGATGGGTCCCCTGTGCTGCAGCCTGTTTGAAAGGCCATTGGGGTATTTAACTTTTACATTTGACACAAGCAGTGACATAAGATTAACTCTATGTTTCCTATGTTGAATTTTGTTATAATATCTAACTTTGAGTTGTATGTGTGGATGACTAATGGTTTTAGTCCTGACGTTAGGCAGGTTGACATATTTAAATCACATAACTTAAGTTTCACACTCTTTCACACTGTCTAAAAAATAAAGGAAACCTACAGCATCTCCATTTTTCTGGAAATAAAAACCTACAATCTTGCCCTTGGCCTGCAATGAGTGGACATATCAACAAAGACAGTCTAACATTCTGTCAAGTGAGCTCACCACATGGCCCAAGCAGACCTCAATGACTCGTGGAAAAAGCATCCACACAAAAAAAGATGTCTAGTAAAGCAGGTAAACATATCACTGAAAGTCTATCAGAATGAGAGTAGTGGGTATCTGGTTTGAGATACACAAAATGTGTTGCAGTCATCAAGCAGCACTTAAGGAAGGATTTATTTTCCACCAAGAGGAGATTTGTTAGGTGATTGCCAAAACCTACTGCAATATCATGCCAGCACCAATTTGTAGTCTAGGTTTGTCCGTCGTTTGTATGAGCTCTGCATGTGCAAACGCAAAAATCGGATGAAATAGCAGTTGAACCCTTAGCATGCTTCAATAAAAAAGGTTAAGAGGACCTACAGAAAACCACATTGCCTGAAGGCAATGATCACACAATCTCTCCAGCAGGCCAATCTGAATTGGGGGGGGGGCACTGAACCTAACAGCCACTCAGCTCATGCCAAGAGTGCTGAACCATGCTAAATAAGTTCACTGTTTCACGGAGAGGTCTGTGGCATGGTTTTGTCATAAACTGAGTGATTGGATTGACAGATTTCTGAAAGCAGAAAAAAGGAAAACGAAGCAGAAAGACACAGCATGCCGCTGGACGTCAGAGATTCACCTTTTATTGTAACAAAAGAGGATGGACCACATTGTCCCAACCTACGGAAAGCATTGTCTTTCCACTCGCAGAGCTTTCTATAGGTCAGGAAGCGTGTCGCAGAGTCAGGACACCTGGGATATTTTACAAGGCCAGGCAGAATCATAAAGAACAGTCTCCACATCACACAATTTCAGATGTTGTGGTGGAAAGGTGAGAGGTGGGGGCAGGGGCATTGTACACAGAAGGACTCAAGAAAGTCTTGCTTGGATTTAATGGCATGATTCTTCATCTGCATGTTGTAACCTTTTGCAATGGTTCTGTCACCATCTAGTGGAAACTTTCCATAATGTATAAAGAAGCCAACCCTAACCCTAATTTATTACAACAAAAATCATGTCTATACAGTCTTATCTAAGAAGACTATTCTAAACAGGGTACCTATCATCAGATCAGGTTGTACAAATCTTACAATTTCAAGGATGCTTCAAGGAACTATCAAGTAAAATTGAGAGAACCATTTCAAGCATCCACAATGTGGATTCTAAGAGTTTGTAAAGGAAAATATAGCAAACAAGAAAACAACAACTTGGTTTTGTAGCAATATAGTTGTCAAGAAGCTGTCTTGACTGTCTTTAATTATATATTATCCTAATATTTCAAACTCCATTAAATATGTTGTTTTAATTCTTTAGAGCTAAAGTAATAATAAAGTTACCTATAGTTCTAATGCAGAGAGGGGAGTTTACCCAAACCCTTCATCTGTTTAAATTCAGGATGCAATCCACAACTGGATCTCGACCAACTCTCTCCCATGGAGAGAACATTATTGTGGCTGAAAAACACGTCCTGTCTGTGGCTGCTTCCAGGGTGTGAAACCTGAGGTAGAATCAGTGTTTGAAGAGAAAATAGCTCAGGGTGATGGATGGTTAGGTGGAAAACTGGAAACAGAGTGGTGCAGGAAGTTGTTATTCTTCTTCTCTTTTCAAAAACATGCCAGTCCTTCCAGGCAGGGGAAAGGCAGGGGACGTTCTCAGCGGGGTGTGATGGAGGAATAACAGAAGAGGGGGAAGAATGATTGACAGGTGTGAAAGATTTACACCATAATTAATAAGCTATCCTTTGCTTTATCATGACCGTCTTGTGTCTGATATAAAAAAAGATCATCAAACAAAAGTAGATACAAGAAGGGAGTCATGTTGTGCTCACAGGCCTTCACAGGGTTCACTGGGTTGAATGGTTCTGCACAAACCTCATCACCATTTAGACTCATACAAGAGGTGGAACATTAGCAAAGGTCAACCCTGCCATTCAGCACCACTGAATCCTCCCAAGACTCTCATTGAAACATCAGGCATCTCTGTCCTCACTCGTTCCACAGAAAGTGACAGCAAGTCCAGGTGCTGGCTCCGGATTTTACTGGGCCACCATGAAAGACCAAGATTGTTTTCAATTGCAAAACCTTACATTCATCTAAAGCAAGCGCTGTGACACCCGCTCTGGTTACAACTCTAAGGAATAGTTTGGTCCAAATCCATCCAGCAAGGAAAATGTCTGTTGATCCACTTCCTCCTGATGACCCGGTCTACTCTGACCTCTGGAGAAGATGTGGACAGAAGAATAGGTTGACAGCCTGAAGTTACTGTCGCTGCAATGCTTACTGACATTGATGAAATGACCAAAACCTGTGCAGGATGCAGGTTTATCTATTTATCTAACGTGTTAATGTAGTTGATTAATTTAAAATGTTTATTTCCTTAAAAAACATTAATGTAATTAACACAGCTCTGTTTACTCACGATGTTGAGTGACCAAACAAACAAACAAAGGTGTTTGAGTGTGCAGCCCATGCAGCAAAAACCAGAGACAGACATAAAGCAGCTTAATACCACACGTCAATGGGAGACATAATATTAGGTGGAAAGTTTCACTTTAAAAAGTTGCCCGACGGCTCGTTGGAGGAAGCAAAAGTCATTTGTACACTTTGCAAAGCTGAAATTAACTATGACAGAATGAATTTGTTCCATGGCATATCATCTCTGAGCCAAACACCAACTGAGACCACTTCTATTGGGCTCACGAGGCTACACTACAGTAGGGAGCTACTCAACACCTGTAAGTGACATTCTGTTGTATTTGTGTCAGTAGATATTACAGTATATAGAATAGAATAGACCTTTGTTGATCCCCCAGAGGGGAAATTTACACGTTGCAGCAACAATAGAATAGAGCACAATAAGTAAATAAATGAAATCAAATAAATAGTAACATTGAATAATAATGCAAATAGCACACAATAACACAAAAATACCAACATAGAATAATAGTTCAAATAATTATTATAATGATATTCCTGAACATTAGTTCATTTAAACAAGTTTAAGCTTAATTTTTTTAAATATTTATTCTCAAAGAGGTGAGCCTGCACTTTATTACATAGATATGGGTTTTGTTATTTTATCTGTGAATGGATATAAGAAAGATTTCTTAATCAATTGACAGCCTTAGTATTAGGAATATGCGATATTTTATCGTTTATGATTTATCGTCAAAAATATTCGCACCGGTAAGAATTTGTCATCCCACAATATAAACCATAAATTCCCATGTGGGAAATTAGCGAGGGCCGTTTGTTCCTCAATTTAGCCAAGAATGCCCCTAAAAAAACTTGTTCCACGGGACAAAACTGTCCGTTTGTTGTCAGCTTATTTTTCTCTGGAGCAGAACGTTGTTTACGGAAGCTCTGCAGCGAAGCCTCCGCTGTCGCAGTGTGCACCACCCCTCCCACCACCCAGCTCTCTCACACACACGCACGCAATCATGGCGGCGGTGGTGCTCGTCACCTGAAGCTACTATGATGATACATCATCAACCACTACTTGGTTAAAACCAGACAACCATCCAATAAAGGAAACTAATCCAAGTTCCTCCATCAGATCCACCCAAAGTTCCACAAACACGGGGACAGAGATGAACCTGTAGCAACGATTATGAACTGGAAACTCAACTAAAGCTAACTATGCTAAGCTAACACACCGACACAACAGACTGGGCTAAGAGCTAATGCTAACCACTCCATATAAGGAACAGACCTAGTCTTACTGTCATAAAACCACATGTTTATGGTCAGATTTAACACTTGTATGAAAGAATAAAAACTAAACATGTCACACGTTGTGTGAAATAAATATTAACATAATAATAATGTCATTATTCATTCGTCCAAACTTGTGAAATGTAATATTTTCAATTATATTTCACGTGTTCACAGACAAAGCTGGTCCCATTAGACTAATGTAACTATTGAGATTATTACACATAAATATACTGAATGATTAAATCATCAGTTTGATCTGGTTTAATTATAGGAAATCAGTTATTTATCAATCATAACTTTATGTAACTCATAAGATAAATGTAACAAGATTCAGCAACAGTAAAAACACTAATGGAGTTATTTGTGCTTTTCATGTACTTTTGTTTTTTTAGAAAATCATTTCATTTCAAGTGAGGAAATAAATGAATTACATACAATAACATTAACAGTGATCCAAATGCACTAATATATTCCAGAAAATATCAGCTCATGAACTCTGAGTCAGCAGTTATTGTAGCTTTTTTAATGTGTCTATTGTTGATGTATTCACATTTATTTGTGTTTGTAAGGAACCTGTTCACACTTTAAGTTGGGATATGCTTTTTTATTTTTCGTGATGTTTATCGTTATCGTGATAAATACCAGAAATTATCGGGATAATTTTTTTTGTCCATATCGCCCATCCCTACTTAGTATTTAGATAAAGCTCTGGTGATGATGAAGCTTTGTTGCTCTGAGTTTTTCTAATGGTTAACCTTATACATCTTCAGCAATGGCTTGTGTTTAAGTAAAATGACTTCATACCTTTAACCAATGTAACTGTAGTTTACATGATACATGAATGTTAAGAAAATTAAAAACATATTCACTCAACACTCAATGTCAAGAAATTACCATTTGAATATGAAGTGAAATCAAACTCAGAATCATGGCCATTCTCTAATATTGAATCAGGCAAACTATAAAGTAAACCAATAGCATTGACAAAGTCAGTAAGATGCAGCAGTGACAGGAGATGTACTTTCACAATAAAATGTATGCAGGCAGTCATATTGCAATGATTGTACATTATATTATAATATTGCAGGATGAAAATAGACAGCAAAAGCTACGCAGATACTTATGACGAAAGGAGGTTCAGTCATGCACTGTGTGACTTAAAGTAGTGGAATGGTTTGCATCCATCAGCATTGTCAGATCAGGAGTGTATAATTATCATACTGGGGACTCAACAGTGTCATATTTTAGGGACATTTATGGTACACCTATTGTAACCAAACCACCTCTGTGTGCTTGTGGCGGCGACGAGCTGACGACAGCAGCCGCTAATCAGGACGTCAGAGTCTCTGAAACACCAGAAAACTCTCCACTAACAGAAAATAAAGTCCATACACTTGTCATTAGTCTCTATTGAGAAAAAAGTTGCAAAGTGCTTTCACAAAAATACCGGTAAGGGAGGCTAAGTTTCGGTTTCAAAACAGAGCGGAGAGAGGATTCTACAAACTGCAGCTTTAAGTAAGAAATTGTGTCTATAAGTAGCTCATGTTTAGTTTAGGTTTTGTCTCTTAAGGTGTAGTTATGGGTTAATTATGATCACAACAAAATAGGGCTCAGCAAAAAATCGATTTAATACATAAAAACGATTTTGATTTTGCAAATTCGAGTTAAAAAAAAAAAACCAGAAAATTTAATTTAATTCTTTTTTCTTTTTTTTATTCATTTATTATTTTCCCACCACAGTTTTTTCGGACTTTTTTGCGTTCCGATGTGAGCCCGCCCCTTCTTTGTTTACATTTGTTTACCCTTTGAGTATGTTATGTGTGCGCCACAGGCATGTTCAATTTTTTTTTCGCACTATGCTGAGATGTTAAGGGAAGAGTTTCTTATTGTATTAATTATAATGTTATATGTTATAAAATATGCAGTTAACTGATTTCTTAATCATAAAATTTTAGCTACTGTGAAGTTGCTGTTGCACTTTTGCTTAAACCTGGTTAAAGCGTGAAATTGTCGAATGACTAAGGTCATATTTACTTTTTTGGGGGGATTGTTCTATGCATTTTAACTCCTGAGGACAATCACAGCAATAAAGTTGCACTTTTGACAATATATCTGATGTCTGCTGTCATTTTTAAGTGCATTTAAAAAAAAAAAAGAAAAAAATCAAATCAAAACTTTTAGTCAAACTCGCTCAGCCCTACAACAAAATGGAATAAAGAATAAACATACATTTTTATTATCATTTTAATAACGTTAACTGATGAGAAAATTGAAATGCATCTAAACTCTTTGTATCTTTACATTTTTACAATATCAATAATCTTAAAAAATAAATGCTGCAACTAGATTTTCTATTCACATCTGCTGGACACTAAAATTACATTTACCTCATTGATTAACTATGAAAAACAGTCGCTTTTTTCCTTCAAATAATACTAGACTTCAGGGCAACATTCTTTCAAGTATTAATAAATGATTAATAACTGCACATGTTCAGATTTAATATTGTACAGAAGACCAAATTATTGCATAAATACGATAATCGTATGGTTTATGTCAAACTATGACATAAGCATGCAATAAATTGGCAACAAGGTTTCCAGTTTGAGCATGTGCTGTCTAAGCTTATCAAAAGAGGCAAAATAGAAACAATTTATCCCAGCCTGAACCACTGGCATCAGCTCAGGATTCAGTAAACATCAATGTGACCCCTGTGAGAAGTCAGGACAACAAATGGTCTTTGTTGAAAGCGTGTCCTTAAAGGGCCCATGTTACACTAAATCTACTTTTCTGTGCTATAAACATGATAAAGGTCTATCAGGGTTTCATACACATGCCCAAAGTGTTTTTATCATTGATTCCCTCAATCATTAGTTAGAGGGTGATTTACTCCTTTCTTACTGCAGGGTGAGCACACACACCTCACTACAATTTGATGACGCGCTCCCACTTTGATGACGAACTTGACGCGGCACTGAGCTGGAGAAACCACGCCTCCAGGAAGCTCTCTGGCGTGATTGCGTCCTTCATGGAGAGCTATGTGTGTAATTTCTACAGTCTATGTATGTACCGGTGAACGCCCCGCCCCCACGCTCTGTCTCGTGTTTATAAAGCAGCATGAGCTTGGCTACGAAGTGGGTGGGAAGAAGGTGGACCGTTCTCTGGCGCTACGTCACTGTGCGGGGAGGACACGCCCACTCATGAATATGCATAAGTAGGACATAAATCAGCCTGTTTGTGTAGAGTTGATCAGAAAGTGACTTTTCAGAGGCTAAAACTCTAGAAAACAGGCGAGTTTGGGAAAATAAACCTCAAATACTATGTTTTTGTGGTTCTTAGAACAAATGGAGATGGGTGAAAAATATGGGAACTTTAAAACTTTGACAAGAATGCTAGGGATGCACAAATAGAAGTATGTGTGCTGAAACTTGTGCTCTGAACAATTGTGAAGGTATAGCAGAAAGTGGTTTGCTCACCTAAAAACTAAACAGCTGTAAAAAGGGAAATATCTTCATCTCAAGGTTCCATTTATGTTTCAGGTGAAGTTGGAGCCGATCAGATGACTAAATTAAAGCAGACAGATATCTCCATCAGAGAGGATAGCATTAAGACAACTATTCCAAAATCTAGTGTAATGTGGTCTTTATTTGATACTTTACAGATGTGGCTCCAAACTGTTTTCATTTACTTTCTTTTTTAAAAAATGTTCCACCCATGTTTGCATTTTGCATCTGAGGTTGAACTGCAATCTTTTCACAACAAGTATCCATGTTTTTTCTTGCAAAAATACAGGCAATTGATTATGCTGCGTAATTGTGTTGATCACCAGCACTTCCTTTAGAATGGTAAATATCACTTCTATATCACACGTCTCAAAGTGCTCTACACCAGTGGTTCACAAACGTTTTTGGCTCAAGTACCCCTTTCTCTAACTTTTGAATCCAAGTACGCCCTTATGTCCGACTACAACATTTTGCTCAGAATTCTGAGAAAAAAATCACTTGAGATCATAATAACGAAATGAATGAGTGATAACACACATTTTAAAGAATTTCATTTTGTAAATAAGTGGATGAAACAGTACATGGAAAAGCAACAAAATAAAAGCACAAACGTGTTCAGGAGGAACAGACTAAGGGGAGGTACCTCTGAGTGATCCGCTTTCAGTCCGTGCGCACCCCGCCGCACATACCGACTCAGAGAGACAGAGTGTTAACAGACGGGATAAATAGCTTGTAAACCTAAGAGAAACATTATCTAAGGTGGAGCGAACAGATGTAATTTATTTGCAGTGTGGATGTGAAGTGTGTCTGCTATGATCAGCTGGGATCGGCTACAGCTGCTTGTTTGAGGAGCAGCTGTGACTCTGGGCCTCTTACTGTCCTCACAGCAGTGAGCGATATGTGCTTTCATGTCTCTAAAACATCAAAAATCTCTCCAGTAGCACAAGATAAAGTCCCTACATGTGTCACTAGTCTCTATGGAGAAAACAATCACAAAGAGTTCAACAGTGTGTGCGTGCACGCAAGCGTTCACAAGAAGACTGGTAAAGTTTTGATCAGGAGGGGAGGGGGGAGAGTGGGGAATCTCATGATTCCACATACTGCAGCTTTAAGAGTCGTGCTCAAGGACACTTGGGGAAATGGACAGAGATAGCCTTGGATTGAACCCCCAACCCTCTGATTACAAGTCAACCCGCTCTAACAACTGCAACACTGCCTCAACAAAAAAAAAAGGTATCAGGGGGTCAGAACAAAGAAGGGCGAGGGAGAGGCAGTGTTGTTCGTACTGTTACTTATGTGTTTCTACGTTTGGGTAGTGAAGTGAAAGTTGCCATGTCAGTGTAATAACATTAAAATAATCAGAAGTATCCCAATGCTAGAGTACTATAAAGATAGGAGTGAATAAAGGGAGTATATGTGTGCTTCTAAGTGTGGCAGTGCTATTTCCAGGAACCGAGGTTATGTCCAAAAGCCTAAAGGCATGTCTGTGAGTCCACAACAGATGTGTGTGCGTGCGTTGGTGAATATTAGAGGCCAAACCACGACCAAGCTGCCCAAGCCAACAATAATCATTGTGCAAATTTACCAAATACTTCACTTTTAGATTTATCTGACCCTCCAAAGTCATACATTTAATGAAACTGTACAATATCTGTAGCATCAATGTTTTCCCGTGCTTAAATCACCTGTCTGCAGTCACAAAGGGTCAAAAGAACTGAGTTGCACACCTCTGTTAGAAATAGTAAGTAATTAGTTTGTTAGAATACATAATAGTGCCTCTAAACACCATTCTGATTTACTTTTCTCAATAGTTTTTTTCTCATTTTGGTTGTTTTATTCCTTGAATGTTTAATCTTTGGAAGCTCTTTATGAGTGGTTTTACTGATATCAGATTTTGATTTAAAATGAAAAGGATTTATTGTTTGACAAACTCTTGAACTGATTAAACACAAACTAAGAAAAGGAGATGCCTGTGCTGCTAAAAATGTATTTGTGTTCAATATATATTCTTGAATCTTAAGTCATTTTTACCAAATTGCTGCTAAAAGGACTGCACTAGATTGTTTCCATTTGTTTTCATATATTCTCTCCTTTACTGTATCCAGGCTTTCAGCCAACAAACAAGGTTTTCAAATCTCCGTGTGGTGGATGTTTGGACAGAGGAAAAAAGACAGGAGACAACCCTTGAAAGAAGCAATGCCTCGTGGATTCAATGGAATAAACATGTTGCTCTTTTCATGGAAAACTAGACAGTTCCACGTCAAGCCCCATTGGTGAGCTTGCACTCTGGGTATTAATATCAGTTAGTTGTGAAGACAGATTGGATGTAAAATCAATTTGTATTTCAGCTTCTCGACATCATGTTGGCTTGTAACAACCACAAAGTGCAAAGTCAGACAGACAGAAACAGATAGAGTTACAGCCACATGAACACTTCCATACATGACACCATAGTAAGGGTATAATTGCAGTGTGGTTGCCGATGTTCATTTACACACAGGAGCAGCGCGGGCCTCCGTCCCAAAGGGCTGTGCATAATTTCAGAGTATTAGACTGCAGTCGTGTGGAATGTTCTTCCACAAGAAATTTAGGACTGGAAATATTGTTTTAACGAGAAACTGAAGAAATTCCAAATTTCACAGCATGCCTGCACCACACAGGCAGCGTCCTCTGTGCCGTCACAGTTTCTTCTGTGGAAAAACACATATTTAAATGATGTGTCTCAAGCCACACTGCAGCTCTGCCAAGATGTCGCCACGTCCTTTTTAATCAGACACGAGGTGTATGACGCTGACAGGACACTGCTTGTGTTTTCTGAAGTGTGCCAGACTTGCTCTCGTAAATATCCATGAGACAGAGATACCTGGAAACACTGATGTTCATAAACTAAATGACTACGTCAAACCCCGATGGAAGCAGACCTGAAGAGCTCAAGAGAAATATTTGGCAATTGAAAATTGGCAAAAATGACAACCTCTATCTGGATTTGTTATATATATAAAGTTATATAAATCAGGAAAAACAGAAGACTGGCTTTGACCCTAAATATGACCTTGAGCAAAGGTCGATGTCACACATTGAAAGGAAATGTTGTTCAATGGTACCAGTCTGAGCATGTATCTCAATTTGTTTTTCTTTTTTTGGTGACGTTATAAACTTTGACCCCTACCGATCTTTTTACTGGTAGGTTGTACAGCTTTGATCCAATTCAATCCTACGAGAACAATATATTTGGCAATTTTCAACAGCCAAATACAATAACAAAGAACATTAGCAGTGAGAAAGGGTTTCAGCCACAGAGAAATGGGGCACGTGTAGTCCCTTCACTTGCTCTTAGACTCATGTGGAAAATGTTTTTTGTGGCCAGAAATGGATTTAAAGAGATTATAATCTGCTTTACAGGAAGTGGAAAATGATTTCTGTCAGCAACACTTATATTCATTTTTTTATTTGTGTTTTTTTAAGCTAAGTGTTCAGGGAACACAATGTTGAGTGTTGTTGAATGTTGTCTTACTATTAATGTTATATAAGAGCTTTGAGATGATGTTATATTTTGCGCTATATAAATAAAGTTGAATTGAATGACATTGCTGATACAGATGTTGAATTGTAGTACAAGCTGGCAGCACCCACAGCCAAGCAACCTTGAAGCACTTTCGTGCACTTCAGAGTTTTCCTCAGTCTAAATTCTTGTTTGTGCTGTACCTCGCTTTGTATAAAAGTGTCTGCTAAATCACAGTTTCTCAATGTACTACAGGGGGTACTTAAGGGAGAGAGAGAGTGGAAAATTAACAAAATGTCAGTCTTGGTCCCACCCCAGGTGTGAGATGGCCCAAAATAATAAAAACCATAGAAATAAATCTATTCAAGAACCACTAAATCAGTTTTTTTCAACCTTTGGGTCGGGACCCCATGTGGGGTCATCTGGAGTTTAAATGGGGTGGCCTGAAATTTCTGAAAAATTTAAATAAAGTTTTAAAATTGTTTTATTATTCTTTTTTTTTTTTTAATTCAAACAACACAGTCTTAAACAACTGTATTTAATTTTCTATACTTTCACTTGGTGAAATATAAATTTAGTTCAACTATAGTGGAGCAAAAACAGAAAATCTGACATGATCAAAAACTAATGCTTAGGGTCGCCAAAAATTCTTGATATCAAAATGTGGTCACGATCCAAAAAAGGTTTGCTTTGGAACGACTGCACTACATGCTGTTTCCACTTATTTACAAAATGAGATTCTTTAAAATGTGTGTTATCACTTCTTCATTCCATCATTATGATCTATAGTTGTTTTTAAATAGTTTTTTACGCAAAATGTTGTAGCTTGACAAAGGGGGAACTTGTATTCTATTCAGAAATAAGACAAAGGGGCCACTTGAGCCAAAAAAGTGTGAGAACCACTGTGCTAAATGAAGAAGTAGAATTGTAGAAGTATAAATAACAAGATGTCATTTATCTTATCTCAAATATTACCTACCAAATAAAGCATTTTTCAATTTGAACACAAAAGGTTTGCTACTACTTTTTATGCTGAATTATGGTCTAAACTTAAAGCTGGGGTACTAAAACTATTTTCTTTCATTAAAAAAAGAATCTCATTAGCATCACATAGCATATCGTAAAAGTAATCATTTCTGAAAAAAATGTACGTCTGCGTAAAGAATGTGCATTCTCACCGGTAAGAATATGTCATCCCACGATAGAAACGATAAATGCCCATGTCGGAAATTAGTGAGGGCCACGGGCCATTTGTCCCTCAATTTGTGTGTGTGTGTGTGCGTGTGTGCGTGTGCGTGTGTGTGTGTGTGTGAGTGTGTGAGTGTCTGAGTGTGTGTGTTATAGTTAGTTTACTCGTGTAAAAAAACACAAATATTGTGTGTCTCTCTCACTCATGTTTGTATAAGGGTGTGTGATCTGACGATAATAGATTGTTAAGGATTAAAACATGAGATCATAGAACCGTCTGCAGTTCACATTTTAACCTTTGTGGTGCCGTGTCTGCGTCATATGTCTGTGGTACATACACAACACCCCCACCCCCAGTGCACGGACACACACAGTCGTGCACTGTGTCTGTCAGAGGCTCAGTGCAGATGTCTGTCTGTCTGTAAAACTCTATCAGTTGTGAGTGTTGAAGCACTGAGAGATGTTTGAGGAAACACTACATGTGTTTCTCTTCTCTAACTAACTCTCTGTCTCTCCTCAGCAGAGATCTGCTGCTGCTGAAGCTAACGGGGCTGTTTCCACATTCTTAAAGAGACAGTGTCCTGAATGTGATTTACTTTAAAAACTACTTTCAACAACTCAGAGCTGCCCTGAAAAAAGCAACACTACATAATTTAATCACATTTCAGCCTTAATGAAGAAAAAAGTCAAAAGTGACACAAAATGTTATTGTGCTGCTAGTGATTAATAAAAGGGTCTTTGTGGCTCCACTGACTTTGATCCATTATAATTTTTCTTGTAAAACTATTGATAAAAATAAATGGTTTATATCACCTATTGCCATTTTGAGGAAAAACATAGAGATATGAATATTGGTCCATATCACCCAGGCCTAATGTAACCAAAGCAGTAACATTTTATCTTGTAAAGGATATGATTGTCTAAACTGTGTGAAATGAGGCGTTCAAACACTGCTTAAAGTGGGATTTTATTAATGAGTGTGTTACCTCAATGACTAATAGAATTCACTAGACTGATATGCTGCCTTGTTATGTAGCAAGTGTTGCTAATGCTAATGCTACACTACTTTAGTTAAACAAAGTAAAAAGACTGTGTGACTATAAGAACATGTCAGCCCTTTTGTTTGAAGTTAATTGTACTTGAAACCAGTTTGATAAATTGCTTACATACAATTTAAAAAAATATTTGAAAATTCCCTTGTCTTAAATGATCTTTTATTCCTTTTTTCTATTTAGGGTGATGATTAGTGAATGGGTTTGTTTTATTGGTAAATAACTTTAAAATAGTCTAAATGATTTGAATGAAAAAAATTGTATTGTGATCGTGATTTTACAAAGAAAAAATCGTGATGTTATTTTTTTTCCCCATATCGCCCACCCCTACGTGTGTGTGTCTGTGCTAGACATCAACTTAAATTAATTAAAACTCTTATTCAGCTACTACCAGTGGTATGAACACTGCTAGTAGCTGAATTGCACTTGTAGGTAATATCAGCATAAATACATAGTCAATGAAACAAATGCCTTGTTTAATCTAATGTTCATTTGAACTGTTCTTATGATTATTTTTGTATGTAATAGTGTATTTCTATAGACATTGAGTCTGCTGATAAGACATTCATTCAATCAAAAATCACTTGATGTTTTCATGTTTTTTACATGATGATCTTTTTAATGACCTCCTTTCTGTTGCAGACAAGGAGAGCTGATAAATGATGGACAGTTGGTTGAAATGGAAATATTGACAAATAAATGTATTTTGTCAAAATTATTGTTAGTTTTCATTTCTAATAAAAAACACACATATGGGTGGGAGTAAAAAAAAAATCCTCAGTCATTCTGCCAAATAAAGCAGAGTTTGTACCTAATACAATATAGACAGAACAAAGCATAGTCAGAAAAGGTTTCCACACCGTAATAAAATACAGTTCCGTTTGCTAAAATGAATCTGCTACATCTTAGCAACCTTTTGAAACATGGAGGAGTTGTAGACTTCCAGTTAAGTAATCCATGTCTTAGCTGCAACCATGCCTGCATTGAGAGCCTGCTTTTGGTGGGAGGTCAAGTCAGAGCTGCCTGCCAAATATTGCCAAGTTGAAGTCTGGCTGAATGTCCTTTTCATATTGTTCTTAAAACCATTTAAATATGTCACTCCAGAAATCACATAGTACTTACAATAACAGAACAGTTGTGATAATTAACCTTCTGCAGTTCCACACAAGGAAGAATCTGATTCAACAAAATTACCTAGTTTAGTTTGAGAATAATGCAGTCTATGGATAACTTTGAATATAATTAACCTATATCTAGAGTTTATAGAACAGCTCCTTATACTAGACAAGCCCAAGTGCTAGAGCCAGTTTGAATAGACTGCCATTGGTATTGGAGTGGTTAAATCAGAGATCAGGACACCCTTACATAATGTATTGACTAAAATGAAAGGGTCATTTCACCAGGATTACTGAGAATACCTTTACTGTAAGTGTAAGGATTTGAAATCAGTATTCCATAAGGGTTGTGGCCTCGTTAAACTAAACATTTCCCAGGCCTCAGAGCAAAAACACAACCATCAAATTCTCTAGATCTGAGACCAATTCAACATCTGAGTTATAGTCCAACTCTTCATGGCTTCCTCCAGCAAATTCCAAGTCTTAAAGTAGGTGTGTCCAAACCTGGACAGTCTAACAAAAATCTGTCAGCATTTTCCTTTTCAGGGGTCAGTGGATCATCTTCCTCCTGTGACGGAAGGCCAGCATGTCCTCCCTCACAGCATCCATCAAACAACTCTCTGCTCTTCCTCCTCTCCATCCATCCTCAACATCATTTCCCTATACTTAGCTTTAAAGGGGAGGTATGATGAAAAAAAATCCTTTATAATGGTTTTGCTACAGTGATATACTTCCCTTTAGTCTCATTCAGAGGGTCAAAGTTGAAAAAGTTATGTTTCCTCCCTCCCTTGTTATTCCACATTTTGTAAAAAGTCAGCTTTAAACGGGCGAGTTGGATTCTTCCCGGTACCTGACGTCACCTACAGGAAACTCCTCCTCCTGACAATCCTCTCTCCTCCTACCATGGACATAATACACGCCTCCTAGAATGTGAGCCCCTCCCTCTCAGACTATCTTACAGCTAAAACAAACACAGCGGTTTAATATAAAATCTATATTATACTTTATTGTCATATATGTAAATGCACACTATGCTACTAGACGCCCAAACTGCTCTATGTTTTCTGCTGCTTGTGTCTGCAATCTTTGCGATTGTGTCGGGAGTCACTGCCCCATTGTTTACATCCATCAGCTGTTCGCACTCTGTGCTAATGCTACGAAACCCAACATCGATCGTGAACTGAGAAGGAAACGATGGGGATGTCGCGCGGGGGCAAAGTGCCGAGGAAGGAGGAGAAAATATCAGCCTGTCCTCCCGTCCGTCATCATGGAGAATGTTAGATCTATCTCCAATAAGATTGTCGAGCTAGCGGCGCTAACCCGGCATGAGAAGGACTTCCGGGAGGCGAGCCTGCTGATGTTTACGGGGTCGTGGCTCACGGCGCTAACACCGGACTCGGTTGTGGAACTGGACGGTTTCTAACTTTTAAGCGAAGACAGGACGACTGAGAGCGGTAAGCGGAAAGGAGGTGGTCTGGCTGTGTTTGTGAATGGCAGATAATCCGGGGGCATATCACTATCAAGGAGCAGTTTTGTAGTAAGGACATTGATGTGTGTGCCGCAAGGTGCACATATCCTGAAACAGTGTTTGTCTGACTCAACATCACAATATCCATGTGTTTTACTGTAATGTAAGAGTGTGTGCATAGCAAAATAAAGTGAACAGCTGTTGTGTGGAGTCAGCCTCTACAGACACACCCACTCATGAATATGAGTAAGTAGGCCGCAAATCAGCCCGTTTTTAGAATTGCTCAGACAGTGACTTTTCAGAGGCTAAAACTCCAGAAAACAGGCGAGTTTGAGAAAATAAACCTCAAATATTATGTTTCTGGGGTTCTTAGAACAAATGGTGATAGGTGAAAAATAGCATGATACTGGACCTTTAACCTCTCCTACACATGACCAAACCATCCCAGTCTCTGACCAACATGAGCTGTTCCTACGATGTACCGGTTCTCATTCCTAATCCTCTCCATTCTGATGCCTTCCAGTGAAAACGTGAACATCCTCAGCTCTGATGTCTTTATCTAACATCAATGTCTACACGCTCCTGTATCATGACTTCAGATGAATTTTGGGTGATCAACACTCCAAAATATATATATATCATTTTTCGTGAGGCGGCTGCTTCATAGGCTTTCCTCACATGATGAAATAACTGAAAACATCATATCAATATTCTAGCTTTCACAAACTGTTGGATTTATTCCAATAGAGCAAATAATAATGAAAATACTGTCATTTAATATGGGCTCGCAACACGTTTTGTGGAAAAACACATTTCTAAGTATGAATTTATAAAAATTATGTCATAATCCCGTTTACTTTAAAATGTCTGTTCTAATTATGGAGAAAGTTTGACAGCAAACATGAGCCGTGTAGGGATGAGCGTTTTTCAAACGAGAGGTTTTCCTTTACCAATTCCACTCTTGTTTTTTCCATGAGATGATGCAGGGAAAGGACAGTCGGCAGAATCAGAATCTTATTTTGTTGGGTCTATTGGGGCTGAAGCACCTCGACCAATGAAATGAGCCGTGTGCGTCGTATACGTGTGTGTGAGTGCACGTTACTTTTGGTTGTCATTATAAGTCACAACCTTTTCCTAAATGTCCTAAATCTAAGAACTTAGATGTATAGATCAGAAAATATTATCACATCAGAATATACAATTATTACCTATCTTAAACGATTTATAAGAAAAGCTGTCATCTTCTAAGATACCTCAAACAGAATTAAAAAAAACAAAACAAGGGCAATAACTCGGTATTCTTATTTTCGAACTCCATCAAGGTATTGATACCCTGAAGCCACACACCAAATCCTATCTGAAAAGGTTTCTAAGAAAAGCTGTCCCCTTTATCTCAGATGAACGGAGCTAAAACCTATATCCCCCTTAAACACTTTGTGGTGGGGGAACAAATTATGATTTTTATTTTGAATTTTTAAAGAAATATAGTAAATAGGTTTTTACTATATTGAACTATATCAGTTTGATATAGTACCTTAGATAGATTTTTTCATTTACGTGTCATGCTCAAAATGTGCCCAACCCTCATGGGTGTAGAAGACACCAGAGATACAATTGCAGCGTTCCCCAGATAAAGGACAGAAACAAAGTCTATTTACAGCTCAGTAGTAAACACTAGACTCTGCCTTTTCTCACAGGCTTTGCAGGAAAAATCTGCTACAGCAAAAGTTCTTTTTTGTAAAACAGTTAAAGTTTTTCATAATCATCAAATTAGAGAATGTCAACATTAATCATGGACATTTTCAACGAAAGCAAAAACTCTTAAATTATCATAAATTGGACCGTAAAACAAGAAATAGCTTTTTTTCTTAATTTCAACAAAGTTACACAACAAACACACTGTCTACCCCAGAAATAGCTTTAAACTTTGAATACATGTTTTTCCACAATTAATGTCTCTTAGAAAATAAACAGTATACAGATGCTCATAATAACAATCCCTATATTTCAAAATGATTTGCTAATAACTACAGACATGTCAGTCTGTGAGGTATCAGATATTAATCCTGATCAATCAAGTGGTTAATTAAGAAATGAGGAAGAATCTTGGATGAGACGATGTTACTAATAATACTTTAAGCCATGTGACTGAGAACCAGGGTTGGGGTCATTTACATTTTTCTTTTTTTTTTCTCTCTTGTCTGAACATGCTGTCAAAGGTCAACACTAAAAGAAGTGCAATCATTATGAGACAGCAATACATGTTTTGTTATTGCAATAAAATAAATTGATTTATTTTATTGCTTAATTGTGACCATCACCAGCCCTCCCTAAGGAAGGGTAAGAAATCTTTTATTAGAGGGAGGATATAAAAAGGGAGAGCAGTGTTACACCTAAGTGGAAAGGGAGGGGGAGGGGAAAGGGAGCAGGGAGGAGAGACTCAAGGTAGGAAATAGAAAGGGTGGGGAGAATAGATTGTTTTACAGTGAGAGTGAGATGTGAAGTTGTAGAATATATTGTGCTTATTATGTTGTGTAATCAAGCCAGTGTTGTGACAGGTGTGAAGCTTAGCTATAATGGTGGTGGCTGTGAACAGGGGGAATGAGTGAGTGGTAGTACCTAAAACAGGTATTTGGGATTAACGTGTCTAAAGTTAAGGCCAGTATGAGTTTTATCCCACATCCCAAGGCATGCCAGTGCATCGTAGACCAGTATATGTGCAAAAAACCACTACCGCAAACCCAGGAACTGCCCCGGGCCCGCAGATGCAGCCAGGCCAGCAGAAAGAGTGGGGGCCAGGGAGCCCCAGGCCACCCCCCCACGGCCGAGCAACCCCAGGCTGAGAGGCAGTCACCGCCCCCCACACACACATCCGAGAAAGCCCCAAGCAGCCGAGCACCCAGCGCATCCCGCCACCGACCCCAACCCCCAACCCCAAGGCCCCCCGCCAGCATCCCGCCCCCCCACCCACTCACACCCAAGCAGCCAACCCCCGAGGGGAGGGCCCAGAGAGCCCCCCGCCCGAGACCCCAGCAGCGGAGCCAAGGCCCTAGCCCAGCAGACGGCCAGAGCCGCGCCGAACGGGCGGCCAGCGGGCACTCGCCGGCGGGCCCAGAGCCAGCAGGGATAAGACCCCAGCCCAGAAGGACCCGGAACGGAAGCAGCACCAAGAGCAGCGCACCAAGAGCAGCGCGCCCAGGGACAGCGACCACGCCCATAGTCGCCAACGGCACCAAGGGGATGCTGCAAGTTGCCCTGCCGGCCCCCAGGCACACCGACCAGGCACCCCAGAGCGTGCCAGATCGCCTTTCCTTGATGCCGCCCGCGAGATGAGCCCTAGAAAGCCCCCACCCCCCACCAAAGGGCCCAGTCACTCCGCAGAGCCCGGCTCGCAGGGCGCTGCCCAAGCCGGGGCCACCAGGCGCCGCACCCACAGGCATGGTAGGGCACGGCCCGCACCACCCGCCCCAGAAGACCCCCGCCAAGACCGGCCCGGCCAGCCGGCCAGGCCCGCCGGACCCCAAGGGCACCACCGCAGGACAGGGAACCCCCAAGGGCGAGCCCCCGGGCCAAACCCCCGTGGGGCGCGCCCCCCCAGCCCACGAACAGGCCACAACCCAGCAAGACCGCACAGCCCCAAGCGGTGCAAGAACAGCAGCCCAGGCTCCGCCCCCCCACCGGATAGCGCAAGCCATGGGGCAATGCCCCCCCGGCGCAAGGGCGACAGGCGGCCACCACCGCGGGAGCGAGGCACTCTAACAGCACACAACCAATGCGGCGCAGCAGCCCCCCCGCCAAAGGCACAGAACCCACCTACCTGCCAACTCGCAGATAGCAGGACAGACCTACCAAGCGGCCGATACCGACCTCAACCACCGGACCAGCTAGAGCCGCCCCCCAGCAAAGAGCACCATCCCGAAGTGCCAAGCAACCCCGCCCCAACCCCGGCGCAGAGGCCAGCACCCCCCAGCGCGCCCACCCCCCACCTCGGCGCAGCAGGCCACCCCAGACCCACACGCCGCGAGGCCCGCCCCCAAGGCAACCAGGAGACGAGACAAGCACCATGTCATTTACATTTTTCAATGACAATTATGTTTTCAATTATCCATGTCCAATTACAATTAAATTATGATTACAATAACCAGCATTTTTCCCAATTACAAATACATTCTCAATTATAATTTGACTGCCTTTTATTCATATAGCGTTGTTGTGATGATTGTGTGTATGATGTTTTTTTTATTATCTTTACATTTATATTTCAGTGCATTGATTATAATATCTAATGTAAAAGCCCAACTAGGGACTAAAATTTTGGATTTTAGAATATTTATACAAAAAGTACACAAACTACAACAGAAATGCACAAAAATATACAAAAAGACTCCAAAACACACAAAGTGACTCCAAAAAACATATATTATTGAAAAATACATCAAACAACAAAAATATGAAAATGACTGAAAAAACACAAAACTAAATATTTATACAAAAAATACACAAAATGACAACAGAAATGCACAAAACTACACCAAAAACGATACAAATACACACAAAATGACTCCAGAGGGGTATTCCATAAAGGAGGGTTAACAAACTCTGAGTCTATCCATAAACTCTGGGTCAACATACCCCTCGATGGGAAACTCTGGGTATCGGATTCCATTACAGCTGGTATGAAGTGGGTCAATCAACCCTGAGTATGTAAACCTTGGGTTACTTACGTGCACGCGCGCAATAAAAAGCCATTATCAATGGATCAAAGTTTACACAAACTACCATGGTAACCACCCAGAAGAGAGTGATTTAATCACCCTAATGGGTGAAATAAGCCGGTGTTTATGGAATATGAGCCTGTTCTAAAGGTGTTCACACTAAACACACCTTCAGTGACTATAGTGGCTTAAATCACCCGTGATTAGTCACACTTATTGGTCACTTCATCTATTCATCGCTTCAGTGACGTGACAAGTGGGGAATAATATGAATAAAATATGTCTGAGGAGACGTGTCTGCAGAGAGCCCTCCTGTTACACTGGATATAAAGACAGTGACTGCTGCTTGCCAGTATAGTGTACCTGCACGTTTTAGTGAAAAAGCAGAAAAGGTTTTGGGAAAATAAATAAATTTAAATTTAAAAAAAATAAAATCGAAAAAAAATCAATACTTAGCGGGAGCATATCGATAATCGATTGTGCAGAAAAATATCGTGATATATTGCCGTATCGAGATATTGTCACACTACTAGTATTGTTACTCTGTAAAATTGTAACTACAATTACACAGTCACTTATCTTAACTCAGTTACAATTCAATTATGATTACAAGCTTTTTAAAATTACAATTATAATTACGCCAAAATTGTAATGAATTATCAATTACGCCATCACAATAATAATTGACCCCAACCCTGCTGAGAACATCCACAAATTAACTGTAGGTCCAAATCTCTCGGATCTCACAATACTGGAGTGATTCAGTCAGTGAGACTCCCATTGAGGACTAGACAACGTGTCAGTTAAAGCACTGACAGACGTTCCCACACTATAATGTGACTGACAATAAGCCTTTAAACCGTCTGTGACAACAGGAAAGAAACTAAAAAAAGACCAAATCTCTGCAGGAACTCACCAGATCTCATCCAGTGGATATCCGTCAGTGTGGACACTACGTTCACACAGGAAGGCGTCCTCCCGCCAGGTGTCCCAGCTCACCTGAACAGACCTGAAACTCCCGTTTCTGTGTCTCCGCCCACTTTTACTCTCACTGCGACTCAATGGTAAACACAGAGGAAGGGTGTGGGCTGGTGGAAGCAGAAAACAAACCACACAAAGAACCAAAGGACATCACGTAGAAGCTTTCTATAGGGTTAATGCATCATAGCTCATTGAGCTAGTCCATACCATGATTACAGAGTGCATTCAAATTAAACATGCACGTGTTGTTCCTTTTATTTGCAAAGAAAGGGGTGAGCCATCTGGTTTCCTTTAAGGTAAACACTTCAAATGATCAAACATAGCAAAGAAAAACCATCAGAGGTTAAACTAGTCTCAGAACTAATACATCATGATGGCTTTGATAAAGTTTGTCAACATTACCTAATACAGGGGTTGCACAAAAGATTTCTTAGAGAAAGAAAGAGAATGTAAGTTAAGATGAAAACTATATTTCAAGATGCAATATGCCAGAACAACAGTGCAAAGTTTTGATATGTGATTACAGTTGTGGTCAAACTGCCCTAAGCAGGCCAGATACTATCATACTGATAACACTTACCAAGGTCTTTCTCAGAGACTCTGTCATTGTTATGCTTAGCGCTATCAGCAGTATATACTGTAAGAACCCTGAGAGCACAGAACAGCTACAGATTCATGGGACGCTCCTCACACTGAAACCTCTGAATCCCAGACCGGTCTGACCCCCCCCACCCCAAAAAAAACCTTTGACCAAATAAACCCTGTGTCAGCATTTGACCTTCAACCCTTTAACTTGACTCCATCTCATTTCATTCAAAACTGCCACAACAAGGTTAAATATAACAATAGCATGGGTTAAAAATGATAGAACTGCCTAAAGGATAAAACAAAGCAGCAACATAAAGTGGTTTAAAAAGCTTTTTTAAACCATTTATCATTAGTAAGTTTAAGAAAGGAAAGCAGCAAAAATATATTATATGTATATGATGGTATACAATATATTAATACTTACTCAATGAACACAACAAAATGTATATATTGTGATAGAGCAGGGGTTCCCAACACGGTGCTCATGGGCACCAGGTAGCCCGCATGGACCATGTGAGGGGCCCTCAGGAGCTCTAGTCACTAAAGAGCTTTTTTAAAATCTGATTTATTTTCCAGGATTCAAACTCACAAAGATAAATAAATACATATGAGAGATGTAGTTGGTACTTAGTTAAATACTGCTGATTACGTTTTAGTTTTAAATTAACCATCTTTAAACATTTATTTTCACAGAAACATTGTGACAATGTTTTTAAATGATGTTGTAGATTTGGTGTATGGGTTGTAGTATATTATATATAACATAATATAATAAATACAAGATATATTTTCAAAAACGCAAGGTGGTATTTCGGAAAATATGACAATTGTTACATTTTAGAAATGTTACGGTACGTTATACATATTTTTTACACTATTATCCTATGTTAGTAGCTAGTAAAATAGGAAGACAATTTTCTATGAAATGTAATGAAAACAATTGCATAAATTAGAAAAAATATAGTGTTGTTGAAACTTCAACATGTCCTATTGCTGCTATCCGTCCTTATTATCTTACCCTCAAATTAAAGTGAAATGGTGACTATTTAGTATTTAAGAATCACTCTTCTAACTGGAAGTGCTTGGGACTATACAGAACCACTGAAGGAGCTCACAGTTTTCAAAAGGTTGGTCTCTGTGATACAGTATATTATGAATTTAAATATTGTCTATATTTTGTTTAAAATGAAATTGATGAAATATGTGTACTAGTGTATATCAAATAGTAAAATATTAATATGCAAAGGTAATGTACACATATATATGATGTGTATGTGTGTATGTATATATATTTTATGTGCATGTATAAACTGTATATACAAGACTGTGTCGAACATATATTGAATGTGTATTATAAAAAATTGACAGTTTACAATTTTTTATTTTTTAATGATATTAACTAGAGAGCCTTGTTCTTGTTTTTTTGTGTGTGATGGGGTAAATAATTGAGTGTTTGTTCTGGGGTTTTCATGGGTTTTTTTTCTGAATTTAAAATTCTAATTGAAATCCATGTGTCCTATTGATGGCCATGTAGTGGCTATGAATGGCCACTAGAGGGAACACTAAGACAACTCAAATTCTTCAATCCCTGTATGTAGCAGGAAGACCATCATCCAACTTTTATTTTTATGATTTAAGTCGAGCAGATTCTTTGTGTCACAGTGAGAGTTGTATTGAGAATAATTAAGATTAATAAATTAGTAAAATTAAATTTAAAAAATCTGATTTTTCTCTGCCAGCATTCAAAGTCCAGTGCCAATTATTGCAGAAGGATGTTCCTTTATTACAACAGTATTATGTACTGTAAATGATATCAGTAATTTTAACACTGAATCATCTTCATTATGTACTGTAATTAGTTTTTGTAGGTATTTAATGAGACATTTGACTGTTTAACACTTTAAACCGTTCCTCCTACAGATTACATTTTCTTCACACATAAGTGGAACCTCACCATCTGATCAATATTATTATGCTGTAGTTTAACAAGCAGATGTCGTCCTGCCGTGTATTGACTGTTTCATTATCCTGAACTATTAAACCCATATTGTTTTATTATGACTCACAAAGTTTTGGTTTCTCTTTCTCTAAATATATGAACTCTTTGGACACATTATTCACCATTGAATTGTTCTGAACCTCCCTCTTCTTAGACCAACCTCAATTGTCCTCTCTCAAAACTCTTTACCATCAGGGTTCTCTCCAGTGCTGTTGAGCATAGGGCCCCTGATGTTGTGATTTTGCTCCCCTACGGAGTGATGTCACCCCCTACGCTCCATTTTTGGCAGCGTTTCTGTTGTTTTTTCCTTCTTTAATCGATACCGTCATAGTAATTGTTGCACACTTGGACACAAAGGGACTCCCAGGTGTGCACATATTGTTTTAACTCTTTTTAACCTGAATAATGAGAAACACATACACCAGCTGTGCTGTCTATTTAATACAGGCAATTTGCTCAGGTGTTCCCGTCTTTACCTGAGGACCCCTGCAGCCCTTAGCTGCCCCCGATGCTGCCTGTCTGCATCCTCTGCTTATGTAATCGTAATCACCTTCCACAAGTATGTAAGCTTAAAGAGACATCGGCTTCATTCTGGTTGGACAGGTTCGGGTCGTGTTCTGAGACCGCCACAGGTCTTTATTCGGCCCGATTAAAGCTTTACTGCAATCTCCGCTTTGTAACCAATAATCAGTCCAACATAAACAGTGAGCTTAATAATTTAAACAAAGACAATCAAATAAATCAAATAATAGAAAAATATAAAATAAGTGTATGAATGCGTGCGTTGGGGGGAGGGGGGCGTGTCCATAACAGTACCGATATTACTGCGAGTATAATATATAAAATGTTATTTCTTGTCTATATATATATATATATATATATATATATATTTCAGGCATGAGTAACTAACTACATTCATCATGACCCTTCACGAATGTATTTGATTTTATTTAAATTTGTTTCAAACATAACACAACAGTGTATTTACCACAATGAAAATTATATTAGTCATTTTTTTTTAATCAAACAGAGCAAAGTGGGAATGAATGGTAACAAAAACCTGCACATGAAGCCTGTAGATGTTTGAAAAGGTGTAGGAGGAAGTATAAAGTTACATGATCCTACCCCTTGTCATAACAAATAACTGTTGGCTTTAAACCAAGTAAGGCAGTAACAAAGATTTAAAAAAGACAAAAAAAAAAAAAAAAAAAAAAAAAAAACTTTAGCATTACTTCACTTCATTTGGCCCTCAAAGAGTTATACATTTAAAAAACAACGCTCGCTCGCATGCCACACGATCCTTCATTGCTGTCAAAAACTCCCGGTGCACAAACACACTGTGTCAACACACTAATACTCTCTACCTGCAAAACATAAACCCACACAACACATTTTTTTTTTCTTTGTTAACTAAGAAATCTGACGACACAAAAAAAAAAACTAACTATGACACGTTACATGCCTCTCTGATCAGCTGAACCATTGGGATGAGGAAAACTTTTCATTTTTATTAACAACTAACAAGTTAAGTACAGTTATACCATTAAGTGTATAGTTTGTAGACTTTTTTTTGCCATCATTGAGAAACTGTTTCAGGTTAAATTATTCTGGATTATCACTAATCTGTGTATTATATGTAACAAAGATGAGTAGTTCCTGTTTATCCTCCCAAAGAGTAGGTTGCTTTCAGAGATAGTTGCCATGGTAACCTGAGGGTTAAATAACTCCAATATCAGTTTCCCACATTCTGAGACTGATAAACAGAAAACACACTTTAGTAAGTGTACAGCTGTTCAACTGTACAGTAAAACACCCTGTAGACTTAGAGGAGGAGCCACACCAAACCTAGCCGTGCACCAATGTGTTTGTTTAACGACATACAGTATGACTAGTATTGTTGATATGACTTTTAAAAAGTGGGAAAGAAATGTGGTGTGTCATTTCAAACACAAAACTCCTTAAACCAGGGTTTTTGTTTAGGGGATTGTAAAGTTTTAGATGGACAAGAAAACGGAATGTGATGGGAAAATATTATATTCAGTATTGGGACATCTATCCTTACCTCAAACAGTAGATATTAGTGGTAATTTGGTACTTTTTGCTATTTTTTATTTTTATTTTTGATTACAAGAGAAATCTGTGACTACAACACAAGAGAAAAACATAGAAAATACTATAAAAACACAAAAAACTACTCAAAAAGTCAACAAAACAACAACAGCAAATATACAAAATTAAGTTAAATACATAAACAAGCAAAACAACAACAGAAATACATAAAAAATAACCCAAAATGACAGCACAAAAACACAATATAACTCCAAAAAGCCTATATTTTACAGGAAAAATATACAAAACGACTACAGAAATGCACAAAATGCCTCAAAATGAGAACAACAAAGAATAACATCAACAAACATACACAGAATGAAAGAAAAACTCTGTTAACGCTCAGATTGCTCATTATTCTAAATGATGACATGAATGTTGATAACGTGGTCCTCCGATCAAACTAACACATTTTTGTGGCTCCGCTATGATAAAAGTTACCGACCTCTGCCCTTTGGGTTTCAGGGAAGATTTGTTCCCATTCCTCGTTTGAACATTCTTCAATTGTTCAATTTTGCGCAGTTTTGTTACTTTTCTGATTGGCGCTACAATGTCTATGGAGTTTTGTAATCAGCGTCTCAAACATTTCACGGGAACACACAGTATTTATTTATTTATACGGAAAATATACTAAATGAGTAAAATAAAACAAAAAACTAAACAATATTTATACAAAAAGTACACAAAATGACTCCAGAATCACTCTATAATGGCAACCAAAAACACAACAAAATGACTCAAAAAAATCATACATTACAGAAAAATACACCAAACAACAAAATATAAAAATGACTCAAAATACACAAAACTAAATATCTATTAAAAACATACACAAAATGCCAACAGAATCACACTACAATGTCAACAAAAAACTATAATTATATAAAAACACAACAGAAAACATACATTACAAAAAATATAAAAATGTGTAAAAAAAAAAAAAACAACAAACATTCATACAAAAATGCAAAAAAACAACAGAAAGATACAAAAATACAGTCAGTAAGTCAGTAAAAAATAAAAAAAACAAACACATTATGTGCATGTCCCATAGAATTAAACCAGATAAATCACACACACTTTTTTAATTTGCATCCCCAAATAAACCCTTTATAACACTACAGAGTACAGAGTATGTACACTTCTTTGTACACCCAACCTTCAAACATATTCTCATTTGGACATAATTGACAACTCTACTTGAGCTCCCACTATATGAGTACATACTTTCGACGGGCACTTTACTAGCAACCAAAAACAATTATACAAAAAATGCACAAAAAGACAACTGAAAGATTAAAAAAAATACACATGGCTCCAAAAAACATACATTACAGAAAAATACAACAAAAATACAAAAATGACTCAAAATACACAAAACTAAATATTTATACAAAAATACACAAAATGACTCCAGAATCACACTACAAAAAAACTATAATTATACAAAAATACACAAAAACACAACAGAAAGATACGCAAATACACATGACTCCAAAAAAACATACATTATAGAAAAATACACCAAATAAAAAAATATAAAAATGAGTAAACAAAAAAACCATTTATACACACATTTATCATGTTCATGTCCCATAAAACTAAACCAGGGAAATCACACACGCTGTTTTATTTTGCACCCGCAAATAAACCCCTTTATAACACAGAGTACAGAGTATGTACACCTCTTTGTACATCCAACCTTCAAACACACACTCATTTGGCCATAATTAACTCTACTTAAGCTCCCACATGAATGCATACTTCTGACAGGCACTGTACTAGCTTAAAGAATTAGGGCAGAATTCAAACTTTTTTAGTGTTTGAATTAGGAATGGCACAAATATTTGGTGCTTTTTGCTGTTTTTGATTTATTCTGTTGTGAGTTTAAACCAAACACTTTTATAATTACATTTCACTGTGTTAGTTGGTAATGGTAATATTATAGGACAGGTTCAAAGCAGTGTTCATTTTGTTGATAAAACTATGACTAATTTAAAAAATATCGATGTGGGCAAAAACTATATCAAAATACATTGACATTTTCTACAACTAATAAAAACAAAACTATAATTTCCTCCCATGGGATGATATCCAATCAGAACTCATGTGATCATGTGGTCTGTGGGTATTTAGAAATATCAATAACATCCAATATCAGGTTGATCAATTGTAATTGCATGTTTTTTTTTAAAAATGCATAAAGTTTTATTACAGTAGATGTCATTTAGTTGACTAAAACTAGACTATAACTGAAATAGTCCTGATGATTTAAATAAAGTTGCATATTAGCACTGGTTCATAAATAAGTGTAATCAGTTACACCTGTGTTGTTTTAGCAACAGCCAAGGTTAGGGTCAATTACATATTTCAGTTACAATTACGTTTTCAATTACCCATGTTCAATTACATTTACAGTGACAAGCATTTTGAATTAAAATTATTTTTCATCCTCAATTACAATTATGTTCTCAATTACTAAAGTTCAATTACAAATAATCACAATTACTGAGCCTGAAATAAATCACCTAATAAAAGTTATCCTCCCTCTTGTGTTAGCGTCTCTTATGAAAACAGTTCCTAAATCAGCTGTAAAATACACTAATAAAAATATCTATCATCTAATTTATTTCCTATCTATCGATTACCATGTTAGACTTCCTAATCAATAAAAATATAGGTTTTAATATTTTTAGTGTGGGCGTCAGCCTTTTTTCTGTCAGTATACCCCTAGATTTCATTTTTTTTTTTTAAATGGTAAAATGTGGAAAAGTTGATATGAAACATATTTTAATAATTGTTCACTACATACTGTATGCGTAGAACTGTACATAGAACTGTAACATGGTTCAACAGTTTTAACCTAAATTATAATTTACCTTTTTTATAGAATTTTCATGGCAATTACAATTACAAAGTGAATGATCTAAACTCAATTACAATTGTGATAGGAACACATTTTTAAAATTACAATTACAGTTTTAATTACGCCATATTTGTAGTTAATGATCAATTACGTGATTACAATTATAATTGACCCCAACCCTGGCAACAGCTATAAATATAATATTTTGATAATGAAGAACAAACTGTTTCACATTTTAAAGAAACGGCTTACAGAAATAAAATCAATAATTTAAGTCACAACTTCTAATCGAGGGGAGAAGGTGGGTCCTGAAAGCCATGGAAACACCTCCGTCCCCCCATCCCATCCCCCTGGTTCTCATGCCCACACAGCAGCTCTTTGTTTCTGTGTGACCCACTAACAAGGAGACGAGGCCACACGGCTACAATCAGTCAGTGATGACACGCACACGCACACGCACACGCACACGCACACGCACACACTCTTATCAACATGTCTTGAATAGGAATCAAATTAACACAAAGACTTTTTTTTTAATATTTCTTCTTTTGAATAAACAACAATCTGCAGTCATTCCTTCCATGTTTTTAATAAGAATCAAATAAACAACAGAAATATATTGTACATTTTTGTATGTATTTTTTTCCAAATAAAAATTGTAATAATCAATATTATGCCATCATTCTTAACAAAGTGTCTTGAATACAAATATAAAACTAGAGGTATCCCGATTAAACATCAATATCGGATATCGGTCCGATATTAGCCTGAAAACGAAAATCGGATTCAAATTTCCGGATTTTATATATTTTTTTCAATTCATATTTTATTTATTATATTCAACTGCAGAATGCTGTAGATATTATGTTGAAGGTAAAAATGTTTGTAACCAATTGGTTAATAATAAATGGGTCTGTATGGCTATTCCTGCTACTTCCTGGCTATGTATGATTGTATGCTAATATTGGATCAATATCGGTATCAGCCGATACGCAAAGCTGCAATAATTGGTATCATATCAGAAATGAAAAAGTTGTATGGAGACATCCCTATATAAAACAAAACATTAAATAATTAGAATTACAATTTAACTTTATTCTGTTAAATATTGTTTTGTTTTATATAATGCATTATTTATATTATATCATTATATTTATATACAGTAACATATATACATTTACTATTATATAATATTATTATTAATAATAATAAATACATTTAGAATATATTTCTATTATTCAACCTGTCCATCTCTCATGGCACACAAGAGGCCCATGGAACAGAGGTTGAAATACCCTGATCTAAAGTACAGAAGACACTGTCATTGTCAGTGATAAAAGGGCTTTAATACTTGTCTTCAGCCTAAATGCCTGAGTAAAATGATGTTTATTTATAGACAGCAGCACAATCATCTGCATATATAACATATATAAAGTCCACACATTCACACACGTTAATTAGATGAGAACCTGTAGCAGTGAGAGACTCACAAACAGAAACATGCAGAGGGATAAAGAGCGAAACAGCTGGTGGGATGGATGGACAGATGGAGAGACAGAGATAAAACAGATAAGGAAAGAGTGATGACGTAAGCAGCAGCACAGAGGACGAGCAGCTAACCTTAGCTCCTATGTTTAACCCACAGCGCCACCTGCTGTGCATTTACAGCACCCGTTAACAGGAGCGCAGCAGGACAGACGGAAAGATTAATTTCATCTAAAGTGAGTCAGGGCTGGTAAGAAAACAATAACACTGGGATTGTGTATGAATAAGATAAGCTTCAAATTATTCCATCAAAGGGGCAGTATGATGAAAAAAATCACTTTATAATGGTTTTGTTACAGTGAGATACATTCCTTTAGCCTCATTCAGAGGGTTAAGTTGAAAAAGTTGTTTCCTCCCTCCTTTGTTATTCCACATTTTGTAAAAAGTCAGCTTTAAACGGGCCAGCTGGATTTTTCTTGCGTTGTGACGTCACAATGCGGAAACTCCTCCTCCTGACAATCATGCTCCTCCTACCCTATAAGAATGTGAGCTCCTCCCTCTCAAACTACCTCACAGGTAAAACAAGAAGAGACAGTCATCAACATCTCCCGCCAGATTGGTTCTCATGATAACTCACAACCTTTTCCTAAATGTCCTAAACCTAAGAACTTAGATCTATACATAAGAAACTACTATCACATCAGAATATGACATTACTAACTATCTTAAATGGTTTCTAAGAGAAGCTGTCCTCTTTGAAGATACCTTGAACAGAGTATAAAAAAAGGCACAAGGGCAATAATAATTGTGTGCTTCTCATTTTCGAACTCCATCAAGGTATTGATACCCTGAAGACACAGTGAATTTGGTTACTCTATCGTAAAAGTTTTCTAAGAAAAGCGGTCCCCTTTAACTCGGACGGATGGACGGTGATCAAACCTATATCCCCCTTCCACACTTTGTGGCAGGAGATAATAAAATAGAACTTATACACTGAAGAATATACACTGAACTAAAATATAAACATAACACTTGTTTTTGCTCCCATTTTTCACGAGCTGAACTCAAAGATCTAAAACATTTTCTAAATACACAAAAGACCTATTTCTCACAAATATTGTTCACAAATGTGTCTAAATCTGCGTGAGTGAGCACTTCTCCTTTGCAGAGATAATCCACCCCACCTCACAGGTGTGGCATATCAAGATACTGATTAGACAGCATGATTATTGCACAGGTGTGCCTCCGGGTGACCACAATAAAAGGCCACTCTAAAAATGTTCAGTTTAATTACACAGCACAAGAAGTCGCAAGTTCTGAGGGAGCGTGCAATTGGCATGCTGACTGACACACACACGCACACCATCTGAAGCAGAGTTTTTCAACTCACAATCACAATAGCCCAGGGGTCTGCAACCTTTAATCCCTAAGGAGCCATTTTGCCTAAACTTAACTGGATTAAAGTCCTTCCGGAGCTGAAAAAAAAAAAACCTTCTTAACAAAGACAATTCAGTGTATAAAATAATGTACAGTTGAAATAATATTGAATAATTTTATGAATTAATAGATTTGAAGGGATACAAAATAAAACTTGAACTTGAGATCACGTGATCATGTCGGTCAACACGTGCTAATTTCTTGCAACATATCAAGAATGCATAATAAGCTGGCATGTTGACAGTTAAATAAATCTTACCCCCACACTATTTTCTTCCAGAATAGTCTTTTTGTTAGTTTAGTTATCTTAGCAGGGATTTACAACTCAAGATTAGCCACAGGTGCAAGGAAAGGTGAAGTAGGAAGGTGGCCAACTTATTGCGCAAATTTATTCATTTTCAGATTATCAATTTGTTTTGTAGTAAGCTCATAGGTTAGTCATGTTCCCACAATATTTCACGGGAGTGAGGCTAATCTTGCTGACAACGTTGTCCTTTATCAAACTCGTTTTTACTCCCTTTAAGTTGGAAGCCAAAGTACTTCCAAACATCAGCTTTGTACTAGGGAGGCAGTATTATTTTGTTAGCCATGTTGTTTGGGATTTGAGTCAGTCCGCTCCTGCCACTGTGACTGCCTCTACTACAGAAATGGTGCTGTGCCGCACAGCAAAGTGGCTCTACGGCGCCATCTTCCGGAGTGGAGGTGCGGCACAATGAATGGTGATATACGATATAAATCTAGATATTTCTAACTAATACTTATCAGAAAGACAATTCTGGGTTAAATTAGCTGATGAAAAACGACACACAAGCACATTTACTAACAAACAGCTGCACAATACGTGCCACTTTTGGCTTTTTCTCCTCTAAGGGACAGCACGTGTGAGTGAATTCTGTAGTGTGGCTAATGTAGGGGATGGTCCGAGTTAGGACTCAGGAATCCATCTAACTGTGCTTGTCATACTGTTCTGAGATGTAGCAAAAGCAGTAACTCCTTAAACTTTTAATACAAAATAAAAATACATTGATATAGAGACGATAATGTAAGTTCCTATATCGCCAAAATAGAAAACTCGATATATCTTGAATCTTGATGTATTGCCCAGGCCTAAATGGTGGTTATAAAGCATTAACAGAAACGTCTCTCATCTCTTATCAAATGATCTGTCCAGCAGCCTCACCATAAAGGCATTAGAATATTTGTTGTGTTTAATGCAAAAAACAGTTGACAGTAAAATGACCCAAGCTGGCCACGTTGAGGTTTTTAACACAAACAGTGACACAAACAGTGTACATATTCCATCTACATAAACTATTTGGCTTAGCTCCTGTATGATGTGTTAGCCATGATCCCATTCATGCTGTATTTCACAGTCAGTGCCAAAAAACATTAAGCCCACATGGGTGTTCTGCATGTGTACACCCGAGAATATGTAATAAATTACTCAAAAAGACACACACGAGAATTTATGTTGGTTTAGTTCTGACCTAATGACCGCTGTAGACCACAGCCATTACCAAATATAGCAAAATGAGCTTTTCCCTCGATACAGTAATCACATTAGTGTACAATTAACAAATGAGAAAAGCATTACATGAATTGTGATGGAGGCCAACACACATTCACACAATATGAATATTAAAATTGGCAGCAGTTATACTGGCAGATTGACCAGCTATGAACAATGATGATACAATTGTATAATTCAACTGAAGTCATTTTAAATTCACAACAAGAGGGCCTGGGTTCAATTCCTGGCCAGGAAGCCATCCAGGAACCTTCATGTGTGGAGTTTGCATGTTCTCCCTATGCTTACATTGGTTCACTCCAGGAACTTTGGCATTATCTGATATTCCTGTGGCAACTGATGAGTGAAAATACATGTCAAACCATTGAGCATCAAAGCAACCTTGAGCTCAATCCCTACCTCTCAACCACCCAAACAAAGCCTCTGTGAGACGCAGATAGGACGGGAACAAGTTTAAGGGCATAAAGATTGGTTGGATTACATCAACAATAAAAAGGAGACACAACAAGTTCACAACAAAGTGCGTTTTCTCAAAATGTTGCGCCTCAGGAAAACCTCAGAAGATCAACGTCAAATTATTATCAACCAACATATTAAAAACTTATTTTTGCACAAAAGCCTGACTTAGTGATAAACATTATCTAAGAGATGATATTCATTGATGAATGCACCCTAGATAAGAGTTAAAGCTGCAGTATGAACATTTTCTTTAGAGTCATTTGGTCAAAAATCCATAATAACCTTTCTGCATGTTGGGCTCTATTCTCCCATGCACGCCTCCATCCCAGTTACGCACTCTGGGTAGAGCGGCCCTGAAATGTGGGCGTTCCCATTCAAATCATATTCTCCCGTCTGCTTAAGTTCTTTTCCTCTTACATGTTTCTAACCCTGGAATAAGTTCAGCACCCCGATAAGGTGAAACATTATATTGCACTAGAAATATGGATTTAGTTACAATTTAAGCCACATGGACTCATAATATTGCAGAAGAGACTCCTGGAAAGAATCTATCCAACGTGACACTGTCACGGGGATGGGAGGAGTCACAAGCACACCAAAGGATTGACCATCAGCATTTCTAATATGTTCACATTTACCAGTTCTAGACAGAAAAAAATGTGTTACATTTAATTACATTTCACCCGTAACGCCAACTCCTTGTCCTGGAAGGGGGTGCGTCGCAGAGCCGAGTGTGTGTGTGTGTCGCTGCTCGTCACAATGAAACTCTCACAGACATCAGATGTTCAACTATTTTAACACTATGTACAATGTAAAGCCACAGTTTCATCCACTACAACAGTAAATAACAAGTGAAACATTGATGACAGATGATGATGATTAATGCACGCAGATCAGTTCTGAATGCAAGTATGTAAGAAGTTAATAAAATCGGACTTTCCACACAAACAAACGTTAATCTGGTGTTAATATGAGGGGCAAAAGAGATTTTAACAGTGACTCAGACAGAAAAATGTGTTCAATCCTCACACTGCAGTAATCTGATCAAATCAACCCGTTACATTGTTTATCAACAAAGGCGTTTCAAATTAAAAGTGTGCTTTATCAATTTCACGGATTTCAATGACATTTACAAGCATTGGGAAAACTCCATGTTCCATAATTTCTAAACAGCCCCAAGAAAATAACATCATGGCTCAGTCCGCCTCCTTTGCTTCAGCCCGCCTTCATTCACTGCGCTTTTGGTTGATTAACGTGCGATGGGCGTGTCAGGAACCTGGACCGGAGAATACGCACAGGAGAGAGGTGCTTAACTGCACTTAGAACTTAAGTCCAGACAGGAGAATAGGGCCCAAAGTAATTAAAAGTGTTCTGAGAGGACACTGGACCTCTGTACTGTAGCTCCTTCTCTTAGCTGTGTATTCACGCTTTAGAAAACAAAGAGAATCACACTCTTTTTCAGTGGTCCAGGAGCTGTTTTGACTGCTTGATGAAAGTTGATGTGCGTTCGTGTCCTATCAGTAGCGAAGGTGCAATGGCAGGTTTTCAGCAGAAAAAGTCTCAATCGCGGTGTTAGGCACAACGGCTTACACGGCAAAGCAAAACAAAAAAAGAAGAACGACGTGGAGAGGCAACAGTCTACACATACTCGGGCAGAACGGACTCCACGAGGTCCGTGCGGACTCAGGGGTTTTTTGAGAATACGGTTGTACTAAAAAAGGACCAGTATACATGAAGAAAGGTTTCTGTAGATTGAGAAATTTGTGACACAAAAAACCTCAGCGTACAAAGTCAAAAAATCATATCATTCTAATGCACTTTGTCCAACTCATGGCCCAGGAGTCAAAATGAATTAAGGGCTGGATTTGATGCTAGATGATCCAAAGTTTTAGTGTCCAACAGTAAACATGAATCATTGTGTAAATGACCAACTCATTTATTTGTCGATATCTCAGGCCTCCAAATACACAAATTTAATGAAACTCCACAACATTTACAGGGATCACAGTTTTCCCCAATGTTTATGTACAGTATATCAAATGACGGCAGTCGTTTTTAATTGCAAATTGCTGCCAGTTTTCCTAAATTGTTTCATGAAATCTCCCCAAATTGAATACAAATTGGTTACAAAATCAAAGGAATTCACAGTGAAAATTCTCCAGGGACTGATTAAATGTCCCTAATGGCTTGGATATTGTTGGTGCTTTATATATCATTTACATGTGGAAGTGCAAAGTAGGCACTGTTGAAATAGCTCATTTCTCTCCAAACACCAAGTAGTAGTTGTCCTGGTATTTTGCTGACCTCACACAGTTCAACATGTAAAATGTGTTCATCTGACCTCTCTCTAACCTGTTCAACAGTTTATACTGTGTGCAGAAGTACACACAGTTTCCAGAGACACAAAACAAACATTCTGGGAGTTGTATTTAGTTTGTTGGTTACCCTTCTTTTTCAGCAGATGGACATAGTCTGGAGGGAACAGATGGAAAAACATGGTGAGAAAGTGCAAGTAGAATCTGATCCCAGCAGCAGATGCAACATGAAGCAAAGCTGCTCCTCCGGGTAAATCCATGCGACCCAGAGCTTGGTTGTCTATCAGTGGAACACCACACGCTACCGGGAACACACACACCAACCAAACTGTGGATACACAGCTAATGAAAAACACAAAGCTTTTCATTTGACTTGATTTGTCAGGATTTTAATATCTGTCACACATTCGACACACACACACACACACACACACACACACACACACACACACACACACACACACACACACACACACACACACACACACACACACACACACACACACACACACACACACACACACACACACACACACACACACACACACACACACACACACACACACACACACACACACACACACACACACACACACACACACACACACACACACACACAGGCCTGTGCACTGAGGTGCCAGATCTATAGAATTGATTGTGAGTACACGGTGATAACAGACAGACAGCTTAACCTTGAAAAGTGCTCTGACAGCATTTTCCACCACAGGGAGACATCACACATCTACAGCAATAACCTGTCAGTGTGGAAGTATTATTATGGACTGGCCTGGCAGTGGGACAGGTTCTGTATTGGGCTGTAAGCGATCAGCAGCTCCCAAATTACCAACACACACGCAGCGGGATAGAGTGATGAGCCTACAGGCTTACACAATGTCTTTGCACTGAACTGTTAGTCGGACCAACTCCAAAACAATTCAGTATGAAGAATAAAAATGGATCTGCAGTAGGAGTTTGTTCTGTTTAAGGTCAGGTATGATTCAGCATTAAGTTATAGGGTGAAGGTGACGACCAGTGGTGTTAAACTCAAGGCCTGTGAGACAAATCCAGCTGCCAAGTAGTTCTGCAACTAACTTTCATCGATTAATGAAACTATAAGTCGACAAAACAGTTAATCAATTTAACAAACTTGATTTTGTTCAAAAAGGACTTTTATTTCTACATCTAGTAAAAAAAAATATTAAACTTCATTCCATGAAATACAAAGACAAAAAAGAGCAAATATGAAACAAAATAAATCAAGTATTTGATTCTCTGTATAAACCAACTACGAGCAGATAGGGATGGACGATACAGTATGTACAAAAATTATCCCGATAATTTCTGGTATTTATCAAACTATCAAAACTATAAATTAATAAAACAATTCCCAACTTAAAGTGTAAACAAGTTCCTTACAAACACAAATACATTTGAATACATCAACATTAGACACATTTAAAAAAGCTACAATAACTGCTGACTCAGAGTTCATGAGCTGATATTTTATGGAATATATTAGCACATGTGGGTCATTCTATTAGTGTTATTGGATGTAATTCATTTATTTCCTCACTTAAAATGAAATTATTTTCTAAAAAAAAAGGACATGAAAAGCAAAAATAACTCCATTAGTGTTTTTACTGTTGCTGAATCTTGTGTCATTTATCTTATGAGTTACATAAAGTTATGGTTAATAAATACCTCTGATTTCCTATAATCAAACCAGATCAAGCTGATGATTTAATCATTCAGTATATTTAGGTGTAATAATCTCAATAGTGGATCTGACGGAGGAACTTGGATTAGTTAGTTTGTTGAAGAGTTATCTGGTTTTAACCAAGTAGCGGTCCATGATGTATCACAGCTCGGCTGCTTCTGGTAGCCTGACGAGCACCGCCGTCTGTGTGTGGTGTGAGGTCTGAGGGGCGGGAGCAGTGGTGGCACACACCGCGGCCGCAGAGGCTTCGCTGCAGAGCTTCCGTGAACAGTGTTCTGCTCCAGAGAATAATAAGGTGACAACAAACAGGGCAGTTTTGGCCTGTGGAACAAGTTTTTTAGGGGCATTCTTAACTAAATTGAGGGACAAATGGCCGGTGGCCCTCGCTAATTTCCAATATGGGAATTTATCGTTTATATCGTGGGATGACATATTCTTACCGGTGAGATGGTTTTTGACGATAAATAATAAACGTTAAAATATCGCACATTCCTACCAGCAGAATATCAGCATTAAATGTTTAATAAGTATAATAAAGAAATATAAATAAAGTGTTCTGAATCCTTTCCCATTGTAATCAGACTTCTGTAGTTTATGGACATTTACCTATTACACAGGAGGAAACAAGAAATCTTCCCCTGGTTGAAATAAGATTCTTTAGCACATACCCAACAATGGCACCATTATTTTTCTTAATGATACTGCATTGATTTTTCTGAAGAAAAAATACAAAACAATAATGAAATATTTTCAATACTTTTTTAACAAAAGTATCTAATGAGTCTCAGCTTAAATCTTAACTCTGTGCCGAAATCTCTGTGGTTAAGGAGCTTACCAAAGTTGTACTGTGTAATGTATTTACCGTAATTTCTGGACTATAAAGCGTGCCATTATATTGGCCGCATTCCAATAATTTAGCAATTTTCTAAGAAAAACCCACACAAAGGCTGCAGCGTAACATAGGCCGCAGTCTATTGGCTGATGAGGGTGCCTTTCAAATGATTTGGCCAATCAGAACAGGCAGGTAGGAATGCTGCTGTACTCATGTTAAGTTTAACAGAGATTTCCGTGTTTCAACTGATACGTTTCCTTCTCCACATGAACTCACCTCATCACTGTCCCGCGTCTATATATCAGTCCATTTACAGCTTTTTTTAGTCACTTTTTACTGGAACCAGGCTGATACACCATTACAGTGAAATATCGCGGGACGATCACGAGTCAGAATATGGATGCGACAGCTTTTGAACAAACTAAATGTGGTGATTTGGCATCTTTATGCTGTTTATTGTTCTTTTTATTCCAGACAATAAAACGCTACTTTTACTGTAGATGTAGTGGAGATCAGAACAGCCTGGATACAGACTGTATCTCCGCTCCGTCTGTCCATCCTCCTTATGTAAGCTTCTCCAGCAGCCGGACACTGTCCCGTGAATGTCGGGTCACCTGTGTCACGCAAGCCGAGCGGCTGGCCTCCAGCAGCGGGGAAAGGAGGGTGGCGGCAGCTGCTCCTCTAGCTGCGGCGCGAGTCCAGCCCCGCTTCGCACCTCAGCCTGACCGACCCAGCCCTTAAGGTGCGTTCACACCGAACGCGACTATAGCGACTGCAGTCACTTCAATCACCCGTGATGAGTCGCTTAAATATAGTGGCGCTTTTTGGTCACTCCATCACTTCATCTCTCCAGTGACGTGATGACCAGGGAACTGTTTGTTTGTGTGTGTGTTTTTGCGGAGCCGGTGACAGGGGAGAGAGGGCTGATCACTTTTTCTCCGGCCATATGTTTACAGCACTTATCATAGACAGCGCCGCTTTTACCGTTTAAATGATCAACTTACGAAGTTACTAAAGAATGAGGCTTATTCAAGAAGTTAACCACTTTCATTTTGCCCCGGAAAGTAGAGGAAGCCTCCTGCTGTAGCCGTCTCACTGTGTCTCGGCTCTACACAGTGAAGGCCGGGGGAGTTATCGCTTGAAAAGTTCCAAATTTTCAACTTTCAGCGACTAGGTTGCGCATGACCTAGTCACCGGAATCACGCAAGTCGAGTCACTTGAGAGTTTGCTTGAAGTCACATTGATTTTGAATGTAATCTAGTCACTTCAGTTGTGTTAGGTGTGAACGCACCTTCAGAGCACCAATCGCTCCTGAACAAGACTAACGCAGTGATTTCATAACTTTTAGTCGTTTGCTTCTTTCACAAACTGGCTGACTTTTACTTTATTACTTTATACAGGCTGCCGCAGCGCTCTCCCTCTGACAACATTTGTCTGTGTCGTTGCCATGATGAGCGTGTGTGCATCATGACAAAATGACTGATCAGAATGATTCAGTGGGAGTACGAACGATTTAATGTAAACAGTTTCATTGGTCCACCTGGTCTAATGTGACGGAGCTACATTTTTTGGCGACTAGAAGCTTGTAAAACCTGAAAAATCCACAAATCATTGTTTAAGCCGCAGGGTTCAAAGTATGGGAAAAAAGCAGCGGCGCCGGCTTATAGACCGGAAATTACAGTAATGCACTTAAATACACACATTCGTCACACAAGGAACTTTGTCGTTATTTTTGTCGACAATGTCAACAAATCTTTGCGACCTTACCGCCAAGGCTTGAAGTTTGGCCGTGCAGGAAATTTTGGTCAAAGTAAAATTTTCACCAAAAACATTATCATATCAGTTTCAGATATTTCAGTCCCCACAGTTTCACAAATTCAAAAAAACACCACAAAAAATGCTGGAGCATGCAATTTTTCCATGTTTGGAAGAACTTGTAATTTACTACAAATAATTGCTTAGAATTTCCGAAAATTGCATCCAAATGATTTGGAAAATTGGTTGCAAATTCAAGAAATCCTTGCATATTGTGCAACATTTAGAATACTGTAACAGGGTTCTTGCGCTGTTGAACGTAGGGGCCCCCCATGTTGTGATTTTGCTCCCCTACAGAGCGATGATGCCCCCTTGAGTTTTCAGCAACATGGGGGGGATTTTCTGTTGTTTTTTCCTTTTTTAATCGGTACCATCGTAATAATTGTTTCACACTTGGACACAAAGGGACTCCCAGGTGTGCATGGATTATTTTAACTCTTTTAAATCTGAATAACCGAGAAACACATTCATCAACCGCACCGCCTGTAGCCCTTTAGCTGCCCCCGATGCTGCCTGTGTGAATCCTCCGCTTATGTAACCGTAATCACCGTCCACGTATTTAAGCTCCAAGGAGTGCGGACAGTCCGGACTCCGCTGAGGCTCAAACATACTGCGGCCTGGAAGGGCCCCACTCCCAACTTGCCGCTTACCGGGGCCATGGACATGGTTACCTCGATGAGCCCTCTCCGATCTAAGGCGGGGACGGACCCCCTCACCCCAGGCAAAGACTGTCCTCAGTGCGCCCCGACACGGGGACCGGACCAAGACAGTTGGCACAAGTGGTCGACATTTATTTCTTTGTAATATGATTACTGTTGGATTTGGTGATTTGACATAAATAAAGATAATAGTGATACATCTGTTTGGTTACTTAAATGAATGGATATGGACACATACCTTGTTTAAAAGTATGACCTTGCCATAAAATGAGGAAAAGGAAAAAAAAAGGTGCTTAAAAAAAGTGTGATAATAGTTAATATAATAATTAAATAATAATCAAATCATAGCACCCTGAATGGAAATCGAATCAAATCGTGAGGTCGCTTAGATGACACACCCCTAAAAGTAAGGCAGTATCAAAGATTTGAAAAATAAACTTTAGCTTTACGTCACTAATTTTGGCCCTCCAAGACTTATACTGTACATTTCAAAATTTAGCGTGTGCCAAGCCCCAATGCTGTGAAAAGTTGGTGAGAATCCTGCTGGAAGTTACATAAACATTTTTAGGGCATGAAAATATTTAAACTATCCTTTCTTTTCTCAGCAAAAAATCTGTCAACCCAACTGAGATTAAACTGGCTTGTACTGTATGTGGCTCACAAACTGAAGTGATTTTAAAAGCTCTGATCTAGACTCTTTATGTCCTTATTGAGAAAGATGAATGCACTCCTAGTTCTTCATCAGATAATGTTAGGCAGCTCACCAACATGTCAGAGCACAAACATTGGAAAAGTACCTCTACATGGAAATCCAATCGCATTCAATCTCTTCTGATTTCATATTCCGTTCAAGACGTGACAGGAGGCGGTGAGCTAGAAAGCCGTTTTGAATTACTTTTGGAATATGTTCTGGCTTGTAAATAAAGGCCTGAGAGCAAAAGGTAAAGGCAAAAATAAAGCTTATTATTCTGCAGGCTTCAGTGGAGGCTGGTTTATGCTGATCTAGCTGTTGTGTCATCAATGCTACAAAACGCCCATATATACTAAAATCAAATATATACATTCAGAAAGAAATTGTAAAATGTAGGAATATGTTTTTATAAGTAAAGGAACGGGGTTGCTTTGTGTACCCGATTATAGATTGAAGCTTCTCACTTAGGACTGAGGTTTGAAAACAGATCTGAATAGTTGATTTGCTGTATGAGTCCTTCAGTTTCCTTTTGGAGCAGTTGTGTTCACAACGCTTCTAATCGCTCTAGGCTTTGATTGGAAACGCTCCGAGACCAGCAAAAGCATCCGCTCTCGAATTCACCTGTTTGATCTAGACTTTGTGACTATCCGAGCAAACGAATCCTAGAGTCCGGTGTGAAAGCACCATCAGACACATAATGCTGCATTTAAAGGGGACATATCGTGCTAAATCCACTTTTTCAGCCCTTAAATGCATTTTGTTGTATATTTAGAGTGTTTAAAAGTACAGAAAAAATCAAATTAGTCTCTTCAGGTTCTCCGTTGATATCTTTATATTCTGTTTTGGTCATATTTTTCAATCTGTTTCGATTTTTCGATTCTCTATTACGTTTTTTGAACAATAACGTCACAGTATTTGCAGCGGAACTGCCAAATTAAGACATCTACTCCAGGCCCAACACTTCGAGCAATCCGCCATTTTTATTTCTCGCTGTGATTTTGTAGTCCAAGCTCAAGGATGCCGAAGTTACGAGAGGATAAGTCAAAATGTTGGGTTGTTGGATGTAGTAACCCACACGCTTCATTACACCGTCTCCCAGCATCAGAACCTTTTCGAAGTGCCTGGTTGAGTTTTATTTTTCACAGAAATGTATCCACATCTGTGGGTAAGGTCATTTTTGTGTGCGCGAAGCACTTCAATGATGACTGCTTCTGCAACCTCCGCCAGTATAAAGAAGGATTTGCCGAAAGACTTTGTCTGATTGAGGGTTCAATTCCTTCTATCTTTGGAGACGACGAACAGAGCACTTCAGTAAGCTGTAAATAACGCTAAAAAGTGATAAGACGTCCCTGTCATTGTTTTGTTAGCATTAGCAGTTGCACCGCCTAAAAACTTAATATGTTAGCGCTGTGTGCTCGTTTTAGATCCTTGATGATATGGCCTACGTGATTTAATTTAAGTCTAAAGTTTTCATTAGTCATTTCATTTTGCCGTTTTTGTCTCCGAAAAGACTGTATTAAAATGCATTTCGTGACGTTAGCTTGGTGCTAGCGTTAGCTCGGTGCTTGTATTAGCTCACTTGTTAGGGTTCTGCAGGTTCATCATCTTCATTTTCATCTTGCTCCGCTGGGTCCGACTCTGGCTCAAACATGTAAAGCTGGATGGACAAGTCTTCCGTTGTTGACATTTTGTAAATAACCTCTGATTAAAAAGTTTATGCACCGCTACATAGCCGTATCTCTTCTATCAAACCACAAAAATGGCCGAGCAGGGTGGAGTTGAACCGAGAGGGGGCGGGGTATGGAGTGTCTCATTTGCATTTAAAGAGACCGCACCAAAACGAGTTGCTCTTAGAAGCACATCAGAAAAGGGGTAGAAAAGGGGTGGAGCTATAATAATGAGGAATTCAGACCCAAGCATTGCAGTTCTGCTTTATATAGACCACAACTGTATGATTTATATCTAAAAAGGAAGGATTTAAAACCATGATATGTCCCCTTTAAGGCAACTCTCCATTTCCGAGTTAAAAATTCCAATCTCAGAGTTCAACAGAGTGCAGAAGCAGCATGTTGAAATATTTCAAACATGGCAGGCCGCTATAATATCTGATTTTTTTTCTGCGAATTTACCGAGTAGGAGCTCCGACTGCAGGCCTTTTTTTTATCTCTCTATGAGATTACTCAAATAGCACATTCCTGCTGTCAAGCTTGGCTGAATGGAAGCAAATTAGACCAAAAGGTAGAAGTGTGTGTACGTTTTTGTGTTTATGTGCATGTGAGAGTGTATGTATGTAAGAGGGGTGATTTTTCTCCTGATACCCTGAATAGTTGTGGTACAGCTTTGGTTGCTAGGAATAAAGGAAACATGATGGGGGTGGGGTTGAGGGTGAAAACAATGTGTCAATTGAGTTACCCAGAGTGGTGCCCTGAGCACTCATTGTGACTCACCTTCTTTGCAAAAGTAACTGATGGAACAGTGGTGTAAAAGGTCAATGAATGAATGACTAACTTTATAATTCTCTATTCACCACCACTGTAATTTATGATATAGTTAGCAGCTTTTCTCCTTTAGCTCGGATCCATTGGGTTAACTGTGGGGTTGACCTGAGCTTTGCAGTCATTCGGATGCCTAATGTCTGTTCGCACTAAGCTGAACTGGTCAGCAATGACAAAACCACATCCACTAGGAATCCCATCTATTAAGTGACTGACTCAGAATTCCCTCTTATCTCCACCCTCCTCCACATTCCACCCTCATCCATGTACTGCCGGTGAATGGTACCATTTTCAAACTCAAACATTTCCAGTTACTTCAACTTTACTTTTATAACATTAGGAAATATTGCCACAGATAGACAAACACAAAAAGGCTATGTGCCAAAAGAACAGCAAACCCAAAGTTCACTGTGGTTGATGGTAAGTGATGTCTATCTCCATGAGAAGTCCTGTGAAAGTCCTTGAAATACTCCCCGTCAGCAAAGCAACCCTACCACAAGCTTGTTTTGGTTTGTTTCCAGTAAATTCTCTTTGCAAACGGAGTCACAAATGTTGGTTAAAGCATTCTGCAGATTCACCAATCTATTCTTGAAGCACTATTTTAGCTAAACCACAGTCATTCCAGGAAGTAAGTAAGTGAGTGCCACAATAGTGAAACATTAAGCGTGCAAAAGCAAATCAAAGAAAATGTTGTGGTTTTAATCTTTGAGTCATAGAATGATTCACATCTACAATATAAACTCCCCAATTTGAGTGCATTATGGGAGTTCAAGTCCAGCTGAAAACATCTGGACATGTTTAAGTTCTGTTATTTGGAAATATCACAAATAAGACATGATCCGAGTGGTTGTAACACTCTAGGATTCGTTTTCTTGAATAGTTAGCCTCGTTTGGGTGGTGTGAACGTACAATCGAATTCTAGGGCGATTATTTTTACCGGTTTCTGAGCGTTTCCAATCTAAGCTTAGAGTGACTAGGAGCCCCGTGAACACAACCGCTCTAGGGCCCTATAAAATCAGCGTTAACGAAATCGCAGACGGAATGACAGAATCGACCAATGAAAACGGCTAAACGCGGAAATGGACAGAATCAGCATGAAACGCCGTCACCGAGGGGCAAAGAACGTTTTTTATGAGGAAATGTTTCCGGAGACCGCTTATTAGGTGCAACGCCCTCCCCCTGAAAGCTCCGTCCGTTTTTCGTGTAGCACAGCGACGCTCTGTGAAAACATAATCAGCTTTAATCATCTTCACCTGCTCATTGTTCAAACTGTTGTGCCTGGCTAAGAATAACTCAGTCCATGTTGTAATTTAATTATTTTTATTCTAGCCTTTTCTCCGTGCCTCATAGGTACACATTCACAGTCAGCAAGCTACCTCAAGTACAACCATTTTAATAGGAAATTCCGATTTACAAAATAAAAGTCCGTTGGGGCAACGTTATTAGAATATTACATTCTAACAACATCTCATCAGAGCTACAGAAGATAGGATCATTTAAATTAGGTTCATTTAAACTAAGTGGATCAAAACTTAATCATTAAACCTGATCAGATTCAGTAAATCATTGATCCCTGAGAGGAAATTGGGTGACATTAATGCTTTTCTCATACATATTTTTATGACATGTAAATAATTAAAAAGGAGCAGTCAGAATAATTCATGTCACTACAACTTATATCTACCATTTTTAATTGTGTCATACTTTACTTTTGAGATACATTTTTGTTTAATTATGAGTTTTTTAATTTATTTATTAGTATTTATTTTGTTTACTCAGACAAAATATGTCTGGTCAAAATAGACTGTATTTTATACTCCATTAAAAAAAAGGATTTATATTAAGTGAAGTCAAGAATGACTTTTTTTAATTTTTTTTACAAAAACATGTATGTTTTTAAGGTAATAGTTTGTCAGGAGTCACTGTTTAAAATGAACTTCCAATAAAATGAGTTTCGGAAAAACCAATCATCATTTTTATGTAGAGGCAGTGATGGGGTGCTGTCAGGTGCTGCTGAATGTAACTAATAAGTAACTTGTAATCTAACGTAGTTATTTTAAGTATTATGGCAACACTGCCTCCATGTCTGTCTAAATCTGATATTTGAAGACACAAAACACAAGAAAGCAACACAATGAAAAAACTATTTTTACTGGGTTAGTGAGATGTATTTATCTCATTACTCAAATATGGCTGCACACATGCTAAACATGATGACATTAGATCAACTCGTTTCTGAAGTGTTTTGACCAAAATGTGATTGTCACCAGAGACTGGCATATAATACACAAACAACATACAGGTTACACATTGTGGCCATAAATGTGACACATACAAAAATGTTTTAAGCACACCTCCTTTGTCAACAGTTATTTGACAAGAATCAATATTATACTTTTAGTGGCCACGTTTACATGGAAGCCGCTAATTCCTCTTTAAAGCAGAATAAAAGTTAAATCCTCCTTAAACGGACCTTGTAAACACTTAATTCCTAAAGCTAATTTAATTCCAAATTAAACTTAAATATGAATCAGGTGGATGGTTTATTACAATTTGAATTCCCCTATCTTGTAAACACTTAATTCCTCTTTAAGTTAATTCCGGTCATTCTGCACATGCAACTTGCCGCAATGACGCGGTGGTAACATTATCCAAGATGGCCGCCAGGACTATTCAATAAGGGGCTTAAAAGATATGGATTTAATGAAAAGAGTGGATGGACGGAAGCATGAACATGCGGACATTCACAAGGACTTATTACACACACGGACATCGGCAAACAGAACAAGCTTCACGCGATGGGTGATACTAAGACCTCATACTGCTGCACAGGCTGTAATATCACCAAGTTTATTATTGTCCCAGTTGTTAGAGCTTTACCGGGGAGAAAATATTTATTCCTGGTTATTGTTTTCCAGACTTTTCCTGGGCTTTATTTACCGGTGATTAGTTTCTATCTCTCTTCTGCTCCGCGGTCCAAACTGAAACCGTGTTATTGTTGAGCTGCTGCTTCAAAACTACAATCAAAATAAAGGTGAAAACAGTTCTCATGAGTGGTCTTCTATGTTACAGCCGACAATAAAAGGTTTGTTGTGTGTTTTTCCCGATCGACGCGATACGTCACGTTCGCCCACTGTCCAATCAGAACCTTCCTAACCCCCAGACCTAAAGCGGAATTGAATAAAGCCGAATAGACTGGTTTCCATGTAAACCTCAGTTCAGAATCACTATTTCCATGTAAACACGAAGCAAAACACTTTAATTACAAATTACTTCATTCGGAATAACAACTTCCCAATTAAAAACATCATGTAACCATGGCCAGTGTTGCAAAAGAAATATTGGCTCCACAGCTATCAGAGGCTTTAAGGTAATTAACAAATGACAAAGACAGATCAACTTACAGACAATCTTTGAACCTTTACTAGTAGAAAGGACACGCGATTTAGAGTCTGCATATTAAAAAGCACGCATGAGGACGTCAAACTGTGATGAAGTATTTATTTAGGGAAGTGTTCTGTTCAATCTGGTGGTTCCGAGGGTAGTGTTGACTTACCCGTATAAGGTTTCAGTGCCCGTATTCACAAAGCATCTTAGGCCTTAAAGAGATACCACTGTGAACAGTTAACAATACGTACATGAATATAATAATTGGCACATGAATGAGGTTCAAACGTGATGTGTACAAATTAATTTATTTTTGCTGAATTAAATTCATTCCATGATTACCCATTTCTTAATGCAGTCCAAGTATGATTCATTGATTTTATTCTTCATTCATTACTAGGAGCACAGAGCGCTTTTTTTTCTTTTTCTTTTTTATACTTTCTGGAACAACCAATCACAGCTCTTTGCAGGCTGCATCATACCCAGCAACATGTCAACCACACCTCCTCACTAAGCTAAAAGTTTCTATCAACTCCATGCTCGGAGTTGCTCTCAGGAACTTCCTGAATCAAGCTAAGATTCCTTGCCAGGAACTTTTAGGCTAGGTTAGGAGCTCTCTGAGGGGACTCTGAGAAGCTTTGTGAATATGAGCGCTAGTCTTCTTATGAATAACATCATAAGGTCCAAGGAACTGGATCACTCACTAAAACATCACATTAAAATGTTATTTTACGATGAAGTATTATTGAGATACAAAATATGAAGGTTAGTCCTGACGTGATGACAAGATAAGCACAAGCTGATGACCTGAAATCTCCAAGATGGTGAAGCCCACATATAAAAGCATTTTAAATGACTTCATAGACATTACTTACATTATTTAGTCACACAGTTGTATTATTCCAATTATCTGTTGTCTAAAGTGCCAAGGGCGATAACTATTTTTTTTAAAAACACAGATATAAACATAGTGTTTGTACCTTTGAAGGTATTTCTTCCCAACCAAAAAAAAAAAAACAGGAGAATTTACACACAAAAGGTTGAAAGTGCTGCTCGAAAGTTTGTCATTGACGCCAACATTGTTGTAAAATGGTCATGTGAGTTGAATTTTGGAAAAGTTTCATTTCCTAAATCCCAGAACGCTTTGTGGGATTCTGAGTCCCCTATAAGAATGCAAAGGCCGCGCCAAAGTGAAAACATTTCTTTAAGAAGTGGTATTACTTCATTCTTACGAGATGTCTTGTGTTTCTTCACCAGACAAGGATGACAGTGATTGGTTTGATGTCATTTGTGTTCAGCTTTCTTTATTGTGATCCCCGTGTTATGTGGTCATTCTGATTTCTGCCAAATTCGGGAGGTTTCCATGCAAGTCAAAATACCATTGTTTTTTCCAGCAACTTTCAATTCATGAGAACCCCAGAAAAGTCCCTTTGGCAGAGTTTTTAGCAGCACATTGGCATCAGTAGTGGATGAGAACTAGTTTTGAATGGAATACAGGGACAGTTTAAAAGCTGTTATTTCCCCTGCAGCTTTAAATAAACCCTCCCTGTTGAGGAAATATGTTTCAGGAAATCCATAAAAGTTGTGGAGGGTTTATTTCAGAGTAAGCAGATGGCTATTTAATCAGAAGTATTTAAACCACATCCCAGTGGGCCTGTTTTGTCCGGACCTCTAATCATCAGTGTGGGACGGGTATTAGACTCCAGTGCTCATTGAACCCTGGAAAGAACAGATTAACAGCACTAACCTCAGCTGAGAAAGTGTGAGCTAAGACTGGATTGTAGCACACACATGCTTTACTCCTGTTTCCACTTGGGCTGAAACTGCATTAAGAGACTCACAGGCAGGATTAGCTTTAAATCAATTCTGCACAACGTGAGGTCCCAACAAAGACTAACACAAATGAATATGACTCAGATAGCTTGCTGACTATTTGGCTTTAACTTTAAACATGACCAAACACCCTTTTATTTGATGATACATATTACTGTCAAGAAGATTTAAGTCGTGTGAAAGAACATCAAAGGGTATTGTTTAAGAATAAATACATTAACAATGTGTGTATAGTGTGTATTAGCTGAGGAATGTGAGGAATACCACCAATAAAACTAAAATAAATCAACAGGTGACAATAGTCTTAATCTTGGTGGGCAACTCCAGTCCTCGAGGGCCTTAGACGTGTCCTTGCTCCAACACACCTGAATCAACTGAATGGCTCGTTATCATTCTTCTGCAGAGCTTGATGACAACACATTGGTTTAAACCAGGTGTGTTTGATCTGATTCGATATCAGCACGAATCGTACATACTTTAAAACTTGTTTTGTAGTGTGGAATGTTAGAAAAGGCTTGATCAAGAGAATAATAGTTATTAGGGATGTAACAATTCACTCAACTCCCGATATTTTGAAAATGAAAATAAAAATACTGTACCATTTTCTTTTATCTTTCATTGTCAAAAGAATCCCTTGATAAACTATGCAAAACAATGCAATTTAATTAAAAATAAATCCTGAATGAAATAAATAAAAAAATAGTACAAATGAAAAAGAAGCCTATTCATTTAAATTCTGGTTCTATAGTAAACAATGCAAAACTGCATAATAGTTCTTTTTCTTTTTAAAAGTGCAACTGAAAATGTATTTTGTGCCTTAACAATTGGACTTTAAAACAAATCCCATGTTAAAGAAATAATATAAATAACAAACTATGGCTTTCATTCTCTCTCTCTCTTGTTTCTCCCTTTCCTCTCTGTGACCCTTTGACCTTGGATTTCACACGTTCTTTCTTTCTCACTTCTTCCATTTGCTGTAGTAAAAAAAAAAAAAAAAAAAAAAAAAGTACTGCGATTTCCATTTCAGAGTATTGATGTGAATCGTGGCACCTTTGAATCGATTTTTAACTGCCTCACAATTAATCTTTACATCTCTAATAGTCAGCAACAGTAGATGACCCATTTATTATCAACCAACTGGTTACATACATTTTAACCTTCAACATAATATCTACAGTATTCTACAACTGAATAAATATAATATAATATATATTGGTGACTTTAGATGCAGTCCGATAAAATCCGATATTCATTTTCTGGCGGATATTGGACAGATATCCGATATCAATATCGGATCAGGACATCTCTACCACGTATAGATGTAGAAATCACACAACTACTTAATTCTTAGATTAATTAGAAAACATAAAATAATTCAAATATAGGTTTTTGGACTAAGAAGGAAAACCAAATTACCCAAAGAAAATTACATACTGTGTGCATAAGGAGAACATGTAAACTGCACCGATAAACTAGGCCAGTGGGAACATTTCTGAGCTAAAAGGCAGGGACTGTAACAGTTCTCCCCCAAAAATGTGTATGATTATCAAAAAAAATATATATACATACACAACAAATATATATATATATTGTTTTTCTTCTAATATTTACCACCAAATTTAGCCATTTAAAAAAAAAAAACAAACAGAAGCAACACTCCACTTGACATCAACACAAACACACAATACTCCACTGTTCCCCTAACGCCAAACAGCTGAGTCATTAAGTTTCATGCCACTCCCAGACACCCACATATACACCTCCAGACGTCCTTTCCATCCATCCATGTCTTTTCTTCTGTCTTTCCCTGACTGTTAGAGTAGCCCCTTGATGGTCAGTCAGATTAGCATTCAGTCAATGAAAGGGCCAATTTTAATAAATATTAAAAAACAAAAAAGGAGCTGCTTTGTCTTTGTGTAGTCACAATGACTCAGGGGAAAAAATAAAAATCTGTGTGAAGTAAAACAGAGGGCGTTATGAAAGATGAAATCGGGGGCCGGACAGAAGGCAACTTAGTTTTAAATAATTCTGTCATTAACCCTGGTCCTTTATTGTTAGACATTGATTGATAATTCTGTCATTCTGAGCACTACAAACGAGACTCCAGCTTAGCTCCACCCCTCACATGTATTCAAACTCTATTCAAATGTGCTGAGGCAGCCCCAGCTGTAAGACAGTGTTGTATTCATACATACAGAACGCCTGGTGTTATAAAGCAGGGATTCCAACCAGAGGTACGCATACCCCTCAAGGTACAGGAGCACATGGCAGGGGGTACTCAACAATTGGAAAATGTTTCCAGTTCCTTTTTAGGTTTTGGGGGGTTTTTTGGACAAATTTGCCACAAACTAACCCTATTGCTCAATAAAATAATGTCCTTTCTTGTAATTTATTCAAACAGGATTAATTTATGCTGTACAGATCATTTGATCACACTTCGACATTAGGAGATGATAATTAGTTAGCTATATTTTACATAGAAGACAGTATTTACTTTCTAATGACGTAATCACAGTAAAGTTGAATTGGTATTCCTAATTTTTTTAAATGCACTTATTTTGGATTTGTAGACTCAGCTTTACAGAACAATGTTTGAGACACAGGAGGAAGTTTAGGAGAAGCCGCTGATACACAATGTGGTACTTGTGGTTTGACAAAACTGCAAAGGGGGTACACAGGACAAAAAAGATTGGGAACCACTGTTATAAAGGGCTGTTAAGCCAAAGTATACTATAAATAATCACACTTTCATTTCTCCACACTCAAAAAGCCTCCTACCCACTGCACTTTCAAATGATTACTCAGCAATTAGTGGTGAGCTAAGGACCCCTTCGTTAATATGAGGGTAGTGAATGATAGCCAGTGTTCAAAGGATACCAGCTGTGTACACTTATGGACATAAAGGGCTGCCACCAAATTCTATCTTTGGAAATGCAAAGCTAAAGTTAGAGACGTCACCACTGATCTGTTCCAACCGATAACAGCCATAACATGTGGAGGCAGTTTGGTTGTAGTCTAGCAAAACTCAGTAAACTTCATTATACAGTCAAATCGCTGTTAGTTTTGTCAATAAAAACAGTTTGTCAACAACACTTTATTGCGTGACAAGAACAGTAATTAAAGACAAACTGACAATAAAAATCAAAACTCTTAAAAAACAAAAAACCTCTCTTCCTGTTATGGCGATATAGAAAATTACCATATTGCCTAGATATAGTTTTATTTTACAGCTTATTTTGTATTCAAAAACTCATTTTAGGAATCGCTGCTTTTGGGGTTCCCGGTCCCGGTGGGGTGTCCTCAGGTGGAGATTGATCTGGGGAACTCTGGGGGGGGCTCAGCCGGCACTCGGTCATGGGGGGTGGTCTGGGGCTCCTTGGCTCCAGTTGTTGCTGCCGGCCTGGCTGCACTTACAGGCCAGGGCCAGGGGCGGTGCCTGGGTTCACAGATGTGAATACAACATTGCACAAACATTGGTCATGGATACTCTGGCATGGGCTGGGTGATAAGCTCATATTGGGCCTAACCTTAGATATGTTGATCACAAATATCAGTTTTAGATAAAACCACTCACTCCTTCCCTGTTTACAGCCACCACCATTATACTGAAGCTGGGTGCTGCATCACACGTTTCAAATTTCGCCATACTTGTCAACAGACTGGAACAAATGATAACACAACACAACATGCACAACTATAACATCACATTGTACTCCCACCTTAAAATAGTCCACTCTTCCCAACCCATCCATCGGCCCACCCCGACTCCCTCTTCCCTGTTCCCTCCCCCCTTACCTAGGTGTAACACTGCCCTCTTTTTTCATATCCTCTCTATAATAAAGTATTTCATACCCTTCCTTATGGAGGGCTGCTGATGGTCACAATTATGCAATAAAATACATTCATTTATTTAATTGCAATAACAAAACATGCATTGCTGTCCCAAAAAGATTGTACTACATGTATAGCGTTGACCTACGACAGCATGTGCAGGCAAGGCAAAAAAAAGAAGAAAAAAATATATATATATATATTGAGCACATATCTGACTATATGCCTCGCGGGACAAACTCTCTCCTTCCATTATTGTCATTCAGGGCAGTTACAACAATACATGTTAAAACTTCAATGGAAAGGCAGTGATAAAAATAAAAGAAATTAAACAACAATATAAACTAGAGTTTCGTGGCAGTACACTTCATGTAATTTCACTATTACCAGGGATAATGACTGCTGCATTTCTAAAAGAGTTGGTAACTAATACCTATGTGGTCCTACCTTCTATTAAACTACAACAAAAGAAAAAAAAGAAGTGATGAACCTGAATGGAGCATCAGCTATATCAAACAAAGATGCTATAAATGGACAGTAAACCAAAGCCTTTTGGTATTCAGTTATACAATATGTGGTGCATTTAAAAATCATGTGACGTAGTCAGAGAAATATGTTTAATGAGTTATTTTTTTATGAGTTTTTCAAATTCAAGCTCTTGTTAGGATTCAAACTAATTTGCCCAAAAGAATATATGAATTACTCAGTGGATAACTCATTTATGTCAACAAATTAGTAAAGAATTTGCCAAGTTTACCAAGACACTGAGCACATGCAACCTGTTGTTCCATTGGTTGGAGCAGTTTACAGGCCTTTCCCCTTTGTTTGCAGTAATACACAGTAGTTGTCATCACATGCACAGGTCATTAAAAAGTGTAGCTTGTTTAGTTAATGGTCTTAATGGGCTGCAATGATGAAGGATTCACAATCAAGTCCATCTAATTGCCCTCAATGAGCAACACTGTAACACAGAGCGGCATTAGTTCTTTATAGTTAAATGAATGCCTTTCCCATACTTGCTATACAGAAGCTTGAGTACATGCTTTCAATAAGATATAATAATGCATGCATTCATGCATGAATGGACCCATCAGTAAAAGGCTCTGTCAGGGTGAAACAGATAAAAGGAGGAGTTAACAGACAGCTTCATATCCTGCCTCAGAGGTCCTTACAGCAATAAGCAGTGGCACGAGACACAGAAACCAGAGTGTGTCGAGCTGCAGCTGACACTCCTCAAGACAGCGTACAAACACAATGGCTGGATTTAGGCAGGACAACAAACAGCCCTGCTGTCTGGAAAGAGTCCCTGGCAACGGAGGAAAAACAGGCTGCTACCAAAACACCCAAGTTCAACAGATCAGCACTTTTTTTGGAGGTTAATACTAGATGGAAACTCACCCATGATCACAGAGACCCAACATACAAACTGAATTAGTCATTAAAGTAATGACAGATCACGAAGCACTGATAAAGAACCTGAGACCTAACACTTACAGGCCACATAGTTCAACTCAGGCTGAGAAAGTGGGAACTTGAAGAGATAGAGAATTTCCTTTATTTCTTCACCTCAAAACCAACAAAGCTATTAACAAGTGAGGGCAAGGCTATTCTAATCCAGTGTGCTCATTGTGTTGAATCATTGATCAGGCTACCTCAAAGTACATGGGTGTAATAAAACCTAACATGGGTCACACATGAAAGGCTCTAATAAATAAATCAGCTTTGACAAATAATCTTGACATCAATCAACTCAGTCCTGTGTTTTACTGTGTAAGACTATAGCCCCGAACCCACGTTTAACAAATTGGTTACAACTTACAAGCCCCTCGAGGCATACATAATGTCAGTATGCAAGTCCAAGTCCCTTGCAAACTACTGCTTTTTAACAACATTTCACAAGTCACAGTAGATACTTGTAGCAGAGGGTCCTGTTTAAACATCATCAAAAAGATGACTGTGCAATCAAAGAAGCACCCTGTGTTTCATCCAAGTGTGCCTGAATAAATAGACGATACTGTAACTGCAGAAGTAATTCAATACCTACTCCGTGGCATGAGGGTGTACAGCAGTGCCTCACAGTTAGAATATCAGGTTTAGTCTTCGGCCTTTCCCTTGGTGTGTTCTTGCTTAGTGTCCATGCAGGTTCCCAGTGTATGGACTAAATGATGAATACTTTAATGAATTCAAGAGAAAAAAAAATGTAAAAGCCAACTAATTTGGACTTAGCTGAGGGGTTGTACCATTCATTGCTAGGAATCTAAAGCCTTCGTCTCTGTTGCGGAGAACATGCTGAGGACATCATGTTATGACAGTATGATTTGATGTGAAACAGGATGGAAAGTCTGAAGAAATGCATGTTGATGAATCCATCTATCAATTTTCTGACCTGCTTGCTGGTGCCCATTTGATAAGGGTACTAATCCATCAAGTCAGTCACATTTCTCATTTCCTGTTGAGTGAAACAGAAATCTGTCTTCTGTTATGTTTATTGTCTTCTTAGAAATAATGTCCACGAACTGGATGACATGAAGAAAGAAAGTGCTAAAACATCAGATTGAAATGCTATCTCTCCATAGAGTAACATTGGGACAGCAGTCATGTGATGAGAACATATGTAAACGCTGATTGGCTGATGCTATAAGTTGATATAAATGACTCCAAAGACATTAGTAATATCCATCCATCTATCCATCTTCTCCGTAGTAGGTCGCAGGAGCAGCATCTTTACTAAGGAAGCCCAGACTTCCCTCTCCCCAATCACACCTTCCAGCTCTTCCAGCTCTTCCTGGGGGATCCCGAGGCGTTCCCAGGCCAGCTGAGAGAAATAGTCACTCCAGCGTGTCCTTTGTCTTCCTCTGGGTCTCCTTTCAGAAAGAGGTGTCCAGGGGGCATCCTAATTAGGTGCCTGAGCCACCTCATCTGGTTCTTCTTAATGCAGAGGAGCAGTGGCTCTCTTCCGAGCCCCTCCAGGTTGACTGAGCTTCTTGCCCTATCTCTAAGGGAGAGCCCAGCCACCCTATAGAGGGAAGCTCATTTCAGCCACATGTACCAAATATCTTCTTCTTTAGGTCGTGACCCGAAGCACATGACCATAGGTGAGGGTAGGAACAAAGATTCACATTTCAGCTCAGCTCCCTCTTCACCACAACAGATTAATGCAGAGGCCACACTAATCGGCCTGACAATCTCTCGCTGCATCTTTCTCTCATTCGTGAACAAGACCCCAAGGTACTTGAACTCCTCCAATTGGGGCAGGATTTCATCCCCAACCCAGAGAAGGCACCCCACCTTTTTCCGGTTGAGAACCATGGACTCAGATTTTGAAGTTCTGATTCGCATCCCAGCTGCTTTAGTTCACATTCGGCTGAGAATCGAACCAGTGAGAGCTGATGGAGACAACAGGACCACATCATCCACAAAAAGCAGTGACCCAATCTTGAGGCCACCAAACCCGACCCCCTCAACGCTGTAACTTCGCTTAGAAATTCTGTCCATAAAAGTTATGAACAGAATTGGTGACAAAGAACCTGGCAGAGTCCAACATTAGCGACAAACTTTTATATTATTCAGCTTTAGACCAGCTTTTGGAATTCATCAGAAATTGGAAATCATTTTAAATAGCTGAGGCTATTGTATTAGATAATGCTCACATACACTTTTGCAACTATAATTCATATTACATTTAAGGGCTAACCTTAACACTATTTGAAATGTTATGTTTTGTTAATTGTATCATTTGCAATAATGGGTCATAATATGTATGTCTGGATATGATACAGTTATTTAAAATTACTCCCAATTTCCAGTTAGTTCCAATGAATCCCATGAGAAGTTTATATATTTCTTTAATATTTACAAAATTCAAGAGCTTAAGTACCCGTAGAAATGTCCCACCCCTTTGCAACCCTAGACAAGAGACATACAGTAGTTATTATTTTTATAAAATAAAAACATGTCTTAGCCCTCTCTACCAATAGAATACTACTTGTTACAAAACACACCTTTAATAAACCAATCTACTGTAATGTCTAAATGTCCAAAACATTCGTATAGCATAATCATTTAAAACCATTGATTAATCAATGATCCTACATCAACACTATGAATCATTAAAAATGTAGACATTGTGAAACTGTATCATTGAAAGCTTAAGTTAGGACAGTGGGGTGTTTTGTCTACCGTATATCTCAATGTCCCAGGCACAGCTTCAAGGTTGTCAGTGCAAGATGCAAGTTTTAGTGAATTATTTCTATTAATAAGTTGATAAAGTACATTTTATAATGTTATATATGATTTCTTATTAGAAAATTGTGGCGGGTCAAGTAAATTTAGATACTGGATAAAATTAATTAATTAATATCCAGGCTTGAAGCGGCTGGCTACTTGCACTAAGCGGCTGGACATTGGACTTTGTGTTTATAGATCACTGGGTGTTATTGTTATACCTACTGATTTATTTGTGTTTGCTAATTATGTTTTTGAATGACTGATAAACTTAAAAGAAACATTTCCTCTGACTTCGTCACTCTGGTTAATCTCAGGTTGGAACAACTAGCAGAGTAATTCCACTACACCAGAAGTGCAAGAGAAAAAACTGTTTGAACTCAACAAATGGGCAAGGCTAGTGCACCAACATGCAGTTTAGCAGTGACCTGGTAGAAAGTAGGGCTGTAGTCAACCAAGGAAATGGTTGGTCGAACAAGACTATGGCACAGGTAGTGATATATCGACCAAAAAAAAAAAAAAAAGGTGCTGTGCTGCAGCTGCCAGTGCACTGTCCTCTGATCGGAGAAGAGGGACAGAATTAAGACACGCTTGAAGCATCCACTGTTGAATCAATCCTTGGCCCGGTGTAGTCACAGTTGCTTTGGTCTTGAATGTAATCCTATATTTCATCGAAACTGGATCCTCTTTGCACAGCAGGATGAGTGTGCGGATGAAAGTCAGGTTGATGCTGCCGTCTGCTATGCATGTGGACTGAGTACATGCGGCGTTGCGTCATATACTTAATTGACAGCGGTGAGAGTTAACACGAAAAAAAGCCCGTCTACTTACAAAATACATATCAGTAGACTACATTATTAAAATCGCACAAATGTCACATTGTTATTTTATTATTTTGCAAATAATGAATATTTTTTAATGCTGAAATTGAAAGTCAAAGTCCCTGCATATTTAATAAGTCTCGTCGACCAATGAAAATCTTGGTCAACCACGACACCATCGACCAATTAGTAGACTAAACGACCAAAGTTGGAAGCCCTAGTAGAAAGTAAAAAGGTTTACCTGATGACCACATGCACACCAAGCTTTGGTTCCATTGCTCAAAGCTTGATGAAGAAACAAAGAATTCACAAAAAGTAAGCTGTTCCAACAACATCGGTGATAACAGGCAAAAGTAATCTAGCAAAGTTAGTAAATTCCCAACGTATTCATATGTTTTGTTAGGTTCACACTTGGGGCAATATCACAGAAAGACTAGGGATGTAACGATTAATCGTAAGGCAGTTAAAAATCGATTCATAGGTATCACGGTTGATATCAATTTTCTGACAATTGAATCGCAGTACTTTTTGAACCAGCAGAGGACGCTATCCGGAAGTGTTGGCGGCGGGCGGAGTCTGCTAATACTTTCTTTCTGGCTGCCTTCTACTCTTAAATATGTTAATAAATGATTTATTACCCCTTTAGCACCGAAAGAATATCTGTAATATTACTTGAATATCTGTAAAAGTCACGTTTTTCTATTAGCTCTGTCTGCTAGCATAGCTTCTCTTCTTCACTGCAAGATATCTGCATGCCAACCGACCACTGGGTTACCAGCGCCCTCTGCTGGTTCAAACAAATATGACGTAAATCAGTGCAATGACGGTTCTTTTTTTTTTTTTTAAAGTCCAATTGTTAAAGCACAAAATATATTTTCAGTTGCACTTTTACAAGAAAAAGAACTGTTATGCAGTTTTGCATTGTTTATTATAGAACCAGAATTTAAATTAATAGGCTTCATTTTAATTTGTATTATTCCTTTATTTATTTAATTCAAGATTTATTTTTAATTAAATTGCATTGTTTTGAATAGTTTATCAAGGAATTCTTTTGACAATGAAAAATAAAAGTAAAATAATACAGTATTTTCTAGTTTTTTTCCCAAAAAAAAAAATTTGTCTACAGTCCCATTTTGTAAATGAAAAAATCGTGAGAGAATCGAATCGTATCGGGAGTTGAGTGAATCGTTACATCCCTAAAAAAGACATATCATTTGATCAACAAGTTACACCTAATTCTATTTCATTGAATTAGTTCCTTTCAGTGTTGTTTCAATATTTTCAACACAAACTTTGCGATGCTTTTCAAGAAATCCTGTGTGAATGTGTTTTCAATAAAAGGTAAAATGACTTCACCTCATTTGAGTAAGAGGCAACTTCAGAGTCTTCTGACAGAGATCCAGACTAATGCTAGGATTAGAAAGCTGAATCCCAATCATCCTTAAGCCAGAAGAAAATAGCATTAGTGCTGACAAGGGTTCATTAAAGCCACTTCCCTGCTTTGTCCATGGACATGAGAGCAAAATAACCTGCTCATGGTTTCCTCATCAGAGCTGGATACTGACACTGACCTTGTGGCTGGGCCTTGCACTCATTTTAAGATTATACATAAACTTGATCTCCACTTCAAACACTTTTATTGACATTGTCGGAAAAGTTTCACGCACTGCATTGTGGGATGTGAAGTTCCATAGAGGGATGTATAGAAGTATTTTTACTTCATTCTTATTGTGGTTTCTTGTGTTTGTCTTAAAAAAACTCTGCCAAAGTTACTTCCCAACACAATTCTGATGTTTTCATTGAAAGTTTTGGCAAAACAATGGCGGATGTTTATTTTGGGCCTTCACTAAAAGACCTGAATCTGGCCGAAATGAAGTGTCTCGCAGAGTGAAGTGATATCAGAAAATATAGAGAACAAACTAAAACAAAAATGGAGTGACGCTATCGCCGTCCTCCTTGTCCACCAAAGAAACAAAAGAAATCACTGTAAGAATTAAGTAAAAACACTTCTATGCATCCGTCTACGGATGAATCCACATACCCCACTTTGTCCGACTACCATATTTTACTCAGAATTCTGTGAAAAAATATCATAATGATGGAATGAATGAATGAGTAATAACACAACAAAAAATCTTATTTCATGAATAGTATTATTTCTATAGTTTATATCATTTCTCAGAGTGAGGGATGCAACAAAATCAACATTTTTGGCCAAAACCGAAAACTGAAAATAAGAAAACCAAGACCGAAAAGTTAACCAAAACACCAAAAGAAATTATTATACAAATTATAAGGCCCATTGCATTTATGGCTTTGAATGTGTACTAACCTCATTAAAATTAAAACATTGCAATTGTATAAGTTGAGTGCCTAGTGATGACTATCAACTTCTACTATGAGCCACCCGCTGACAAAAAAAACAAGTACCCCGGGAATGTGGGCAATGCAGCTGTGCACTCTGATACACCTGCTCAGGCAAACTCTCCAACACAAGGATTGAGCCGAATCTTGGGATCTGACCCCACCTTGACCCTTACCTCATCCAAATGCACCAAATGTGAGCTTCAACATCAAGTGTTACAGGCACTCACACTGTCAACAACACAAAGTGACAAATCTTTGCAGCTCCACAGCTTCAATCATCCCTGAGGTCCCTGAAGCCAGCAATGTCAAGAACATAATAAAACCATCACAACCTGTCAAGGAGCCAAGACGCCGACCTCACAAACAAGCCAGGGTAATGAGGGGGACTAAAATACATTTCATCAAAGTTCCCACAGAAACGTCTCAAGCCTATTTGGAATGCAGAGTGATCACCTCCCACATTAGTCTGAGCAAATTTGGAAATAAAGAGCATAACTCCCAGTGAGAGCAGGACCAGGATTAGAAACTAAAGAAAACCTAATGAGGTTTCTGTAGAACGAGCCAACTACCGGTACTGTGACTGCCATTTACAGTTAGTGTCTAATCATATGCAAGCCATTGTTTTGCTACCAAAAGGAACCTTAACTTAGAGCAAAGACTGGACTACACCTCTGTAGGTAGGCTGTAATATCTGACATTCATACCTTAGCAACAGATGCCTGCAAGCTGTAAGGTGGGGCCTTTATGAAATCATTTTAAATAGTTTGGTTCCTGATTGTTATTGGGGCTATATCAATGGGAATATAGAGGTTCTCAACCAGTGAGTAGTGGTTTGCAGACCTGTTTTCAGTGAGTCCTTTGCCTGTGCAAGAACAAAAAATGATTATGAAAAAAATTAGGTTTTCTACAGAGTTTTTAAAGAATCTTCTTAGCAAAAATTTAAAACATATTTATTTTCACATAAACTCCAGTAATGCATAGTTAATGATGCATGATTCATATCTAACTGCACCATTGCTCACAGCTTGTTTTAGGGGTGATGGTGGGTCTCAAAGCTAAATCAGAGATACCCCAAAATTAAAAACTAGATATTTCTGGATGTTTTTGGATAAGGAAAAAAAGGAAATCAAAATTACAATAATTGTTACTATTGAAATGCAATATGAATCTATATCTTCCCAGCCCTAGTAAAAACACCTGGGGGGAAAAATAGAGTATGGATTCGAACTCAAACCATCTACCTGAGAGGTCCCACATCTAACCTCTGCTTTTATTCATTGTTTTGTAAAATAAACAAATAATTACAACAATAACTAGAACTGCGCAGTTATGAAAGGGGGGACAAGCATTCCCGCACGGCTCAGACCCGAGGTTTTGCAGGGCCCATAGACCCCCTATTAACGTGATCCTCTATGAATGTGAACCTGAACTTGTCTCCATGGAAACAATGGTAGAATCAACAGAAAATCCATACAATGATGATGTCATAAGAACCAATACACTCTCAGCTAAATGCGTTGACCTTAGGTATAGCCCCCCCTGCACGTTGCACTGGAACCGTGTATGCGTATTACTCCCAGGTACGCAGGCTTGGCCACCGAATAACTTGAAAAGCACTCGGACAGTGCAGACCCCCGCCAAGCAGCTCAAGTGTAGCTAACACGCTCCGGTCACGGTAACATGGCAAACTTAAAAAAAAAAAAAAAAACAGTAATTTCACTGATTTACGTCAGATATTTGTTTGGACCAGCAGAGGGCGCTGGTAACCCAATGGTCGGTTGCCATGCAGAAATTCTCGCAGTGAAGAAGAGCTGCTATGCACTAGCAGGTAGAGCTAATAGAAAAACGTGACTTTTACAGATAATCACGTAATATTACAGATGTTCTTTCGATGCTATAAGGGGTAAGGAATCATTTATGAATATGTTTAAAAGTAGAAGGCGGCCAGAAAGAAAGTAGTAGCAGATTCCGCCCGCTGCATACATTGCTGGACAAGAGAAGGGATAAATATATAGCACCCTCTGCTGTTTAAAAAAAAGTACTGTGATTCCATTTTCAAAGTATCGATGTCAATCGTGATACCTATTAATCGATTTTTAACTACCTTACGATTAATCATTACATCCCTAATATTTTATTTTGGTAACCAGAAAGTCACCAAAATTAAATCACCTGTTCCTTGTCTCATTAATCAAATTTCATTTAAATCCGTTCATAACTTTTCAAGTTATCTTTCTAACAGATTGAGAGATAAACGGAGGGTAAAACATAACCTTACCGCTCTGCGCTTCACGCATGACGGAGGTAATAACGATAATGAATAATTTATAATGTGAAATATTCCAAATATCTTGCATTCTGAACCTGTTACTTTTGATATGCAATGCTCTGTTTTCTGTATTGTTTAGTTTTATTGAAAATTAACCCCGTAGACTGTGTTCTGTGGAAGTAGTGTGTGTGTGTGTGTGTGTGTGTGTGTGTGTGTGTGTGTGTGTGTGTGTGTGTGTGTGTGTGTGTGTGTTAAATCACAACACTACACGTTGGCTCTGCCCTTGAGATGCGTTCACGTACCCTCGGAAACATTCCAAAGTGAAAGACGTCAGGTAAAATGTCTTTGAAAGCAACGCGATACAGCGGAGTTAACAGAGTTTCACTTTTAAATGCAAAATGCATGTCTTAAAAGCGCTAGTAACTAATAAATGAAACCAGTTTTCTTATGCAGTCAATGAACAATGTTCTTTAATATGTTTGTTCCATGTACGTAGCTAACAGAAGTTTGTTGTACCACACAGTTTAGTCGTCTCACCTGCTGATTCTTTTTTTTTTTCTTCTTCTTTCATCCATTTATCAAACAGACAAATCATGTCTAGTTTACAGGGGGAATTTACCATTTGTTTGCACAGTAATGCCTAATAACCCTAATGGGAGGGCAGGTTGACTAGATAACGTAATGTTAGTACTCACTTTGCGTGGGACATCGCAGTTAAAGGCTGCTCACTGAGCTGCTACTCCAGCACTTCCCTTTATAAACAACTGAAGTTCCTCGTTGAGACATTCACTGTTCTCTTTTTAATCCAACGACACTTGTAAATGATCTCTCCGGTTCCGCACAGAAAGCTTCCTCCTCTGAACGCGCCACTCTGCCTGCTAAACTCTCTGCAAGACGCACGCACGGATCTTCCGCTCGTTCATTGGTCGCTGACTAATCTGGGCGTGCCCAATCGGTGAACGTGACCCGTTGATTGGCTGGCTTTACTGTCGATCGTTATTTGGGTCTTTAGAGGAGGAAACGAAACAATCACACACGATTTATGAACTGTTTTTATTTATTTATTTTTCTTTTTACATTTTTAACAACTCTACTAACTCCTGTGCTTTATGAAAAACCATCAGTTAGGATGTCATAATGGGAAGTTTTTTTATGTTGTACAAACAAAATGCTGATGCCAAGAAAGTCGAAAAATAAGGTAAAATATTGTTTTAATATAGGTTTTTTTTTTTTTTTTTTATCCAAACAGAAACATTTCTGGCTATTTATACCTTGTTTTTCTGTCCCCAAAACGATTTTTTAGGGTTAAAAAGAGGTGTATTTAAAAAGGGTATACGTATTTGTATTTCTTTTTTTTTTTTTTTTTTTTTAAAAAAGTGTAATTTTTTATGCATAAAAAAGTGTTATGTATAAAGCATTTTGTCAAATAAAACACATTGTCTTAATTAATCCACCACTGCAGCAGGTGGAAGCAATTCAGAAAAGCCCAAAAGATAAATGGGAAGATTATGTTTTCCATTTGTTCTTGGGAGGATATATATAATCATGTTTTATTCATTTATTTCATTTATTTCATTTATTTCATTTATTTCATTTATTTCATTTATTCCATTTATTTGGGTTAAAAAAAAACTATAACATTTTTGCAAAAAATATTACATTAATTCCTAATAAATTGCATGAACTTTGCCAATACTATATTTTCACCTATTTACATAGCACCTGACCATCTCTGTGTTTTAGCATCACTTTTATTGTAGTTTTTAGACTATTACCTCTAGGACCTGAAAGGCGCTGTTTCAAATAAATGTATTATTATTATTATTATTATTATTATTATTATTATTATTATTATTATTATTGACAAAAAATAATACATTGCGTTGAATGGGAAAACTGCTGCTCTTGCATGTTGTAGATGTGTTACCGCCCTCTACAGGTCAAACTAACGAAATGCAACAAGTGCTCATGTCGTTCGTTAATTTTTTGCTTTTGAAGATTTAATTGATCCTTAGATTTAAATTTTACATTTATTAGCTCAAAGGTAATGCGAATTAGGTCTTTTATCTTCTGTGGTTTGTTGATACGGTTCAGAGCTCAAATCGACCTTAATCCGAGTTCAATCCAATTTGAGTTTATAGGGTTTACTGAAACAATCACTAACTCGCTTACATTATTTTAAACCTTATATCACATCGTTTTCAAATAAAAACTGTAGATAAATAAATGGAAATACAATTTAAAAGTGGTCCGACAATATCATAATGACATCTGAGACATTTTCGATATTTTTCTCTGATTTTATGTGGTTTTGGAGTCGATTTGCATGGTTGGTTTTTATTATTATTATTATTATTATTATTATTATTATTATTATTATTATTATTATTATTATTATTGTTGTTTTTATTGTTATTTTGGTGGTAATTTTGTGAATTTTTCTGTAATTTGTATGTTTTTTTTTTTGGAGTGATTTAGTGTATTTTAGTATGATTTTGTAATTTTTTGTGAATTTCGGTAATAATTTTATGTATTGTCCTTTTTTTAATGGTTGTATCTTGTATTTTGAGAAAAATGTTTTGTGTGTCATTTTGTGTGTTTTTGCTGATATTGTGTGCATGTTTGTCAATGTATACATTATTGTTCAGAACTGCACAGAATTAGGTAAAGAGCTGCATGTGGCCCCCAGTTGGAACAGAGGATTTTAAAGGTGAATTAAATTATTTATTAAATAACCACAAATTATTGTGGAGGAAATAAAAATAAATGTAAGACATAGATAATTGTAATATCAGGTGGTACTGATATGTGGATTTCGAAGCATGCTGATGCTTTTAATGGAATGAATAAAATGCCAAGTGAAATATCTTAGGTTATCATTATAGTTGCACATTTGTTGCTTAAATTTTAAAAATAATGTCAAACAAGTTCCAGAAAAAGCAAACAAAAGATGCTCCCCCATTTGTGTCCTTTTGTCCTGGTATGTGTTGCACAGCAAAATGCTGAGACCAGAGTCCACAGCTTCTTTTGTCCCATATATTATGGGATGTATTGTCACAAAACAATGGAAGCCTGAACACCCCCCTCCCCCACACAACCCCCCAACCCCCACCTACGTCTGATCATTGCACTCCGGCCAGGGGGCTCTACACTTATTAATATATGCCTAATATTGCATTTCCACTACCCACACATATTGAAATATTCATAAAGTAAGCAATATTTGCTAATAAATAAAGCGGAATACTGTCCACTAAAAATGTAAGTTTCACTAATAAGATTTTTATTACAACTGAACAATGGATTATTTAAACATTATTTAAATACTGTATTATAGAAGATATACGTTTTTATATGTCAGAGCTTTTGTTCAGCGATTCCAGTTTTAACCACAAGATGTCAGAAGAGAAGAAGTAATTGGTAAATGTTACTGTTTTAAACTGAATTTAAATGAAGAAGGAAAAAAATCATAATAACTTTAAATTTCAATTAAATTGCCATTATTTGGATACTTTTTTATGGATAAAAATATCTTAATATTTCACTTGTTTATTTACATTCTACAAGTTGCTGTCCTCTGCCAAGTGTCCCGGATGTTGTTTTCAGAGAGGCGGAGCCTAAAATCTGGATTCATTCATGTTGCCATGTTGGTGAAAAACCGAACATTTGTTTTATTTTTATGATTAACTGGTATGTTGCGTAAAGTTAAAATCAGACGTGAACATAAGGTGCATTAAAGTTTAACATTTTTAATCCAAAACTGTCTAAATGAATATGAAACTGAAAATTGAACATGGAAAAAATCCTTCACAACCTTACAAAATAATAAAATACAGGCTTTACTTGACCTAATTGAGTAATGATAAACATATTGAGGAAAAAAATGAAATAAACAACATTTGGCTTTACATTGGATTTGTAAGAATTTATTGGTTTGTTGTGATATTTTTACGAAATATATATTCAAACTTCAATTTATGATAATTGCAGTATAGCAGATAAAAGCATTTCTATTTGATTTTAAGTTTTTGCCCTTGGTGAGGGGTTCCCACACTTATGATTACAAATATTGGCTCGTTTTATTATTTAAAAAATAAAAATCTGCAGATCTGTATAATTACACACTTGATTCAGGCATTTAAGAAAACCTGGCCTAAATCTGCAGGACTCTCTGATCAACACCATAATAAAATACTGTGAAAGATAGAGAAATATATATTACAATAAGAGCAACAAAAATAGTTAATTAATACAGAGACTAACATGAGCCATAAAAACATGAATTAACATGTCATGGTTTAATACTTTTGTTGGAATGTAAATATGTAAGTTAGCCTCTTTTTTAGCCCTTTCAAATCGTCTTGGTGTTTACAAAATAAATTATTATTAATGGTTTTTATGTCAACAAACAGTACAGTATGCCTCGTTTGTCGCTTAAGTTCTTCACGTTTTGATAAGAATCAACATTTAAAGAAACCAGTGTGTTCTGATCGAGGGATATGAATAAAAATACAGGGTCTTATGTGTATGTATTTTTTTTTAAATTTTTTGTAGTTGTTGCTCTCTTGTTATTTGGCAATATATTTCTAACGTGGATAATTTATTTTAGAATGAAGCCTGGGATTTACATAATCTAAAATATCTGAACAATGAATTTGGATTAGTATTAAAAGAGAAAAAATATATATGAATAAAAAAAACTTGTATTATTATTATTTTTATTTATTTTTTCTGGTTTTTGGAGTCATTTTTTCGGACAATTTATTTATTTTTTTATTTTTTTAATTACTCGGAAAAACAGAAAAAAAAATTAGTCCGAAAAACAGAAAAAAGGCCAAAATAAATTATTCAGAAAACCCAGATTTTTATTTCAAGAGAATGCAATAAGCTATGGAAGCCCGTTTCCGCCACTAAAAAAAAAAAAAAAAAAAAATCACCAAGGAAAGTCATAATTATGAGATATAAAGTCATAATTATGAGATATAAAGTCATAATTATGAGTTAGTAAAGTCATAATTATGAGATAGAAAGTCATAATTATGAGATACTTAAACACATTCACAGCAGCTTGTTCATATGGTGAGCTGACACTGAGAGATGGCTGATAAGACTATCAAAGACTACTTTAGACGGGGATTTACAAATGATGAAATACTTTGTTTGCTAGCAAATTCACATAGAAATATGCTGAGTAGACGCACCCTTGAAAAGATATTAAGCAAAAAGAGGCTCTGGCGTTGAAAGGATAAAACTGATGTGGCTGAAGTAGCTCAGTTTATTGGACAACAAATGGAGATTTCTGGTCAGTGCCGTGGGTACAGATGGATGTACTAAAATGTTTCTATCTCATAATTATGACTTTACGTACTCATAATTATGACTTTCTTTCTCATAATTATGACTTTACTAACTCATAATTATGACTTTCTTTCTCATAATTATGACTTTCTGACTCATAATTATGACTTTCTTTCTCATAATTATGACTTTCTGACTCATAATTATGACTTTCCTTGGTGATTTTTTATTTTTTTTTGTGGCGGAAACGGGCTTCCATAATAAGCTTCCGTAGAAAAGCGTTACAAAAATTGTATTAATAAATACGTCACTCAATTATTTTCTTTGATGAATAAACATCATTTCATTTGACTTTGTTCTAAAACTATTTTATATGTATTTCTTGCTGCGGAGTTGCCTGATTCTCCTTAATATAAAGCTTGTTGTTTTTGAGGCGGGGAAAGTGTGATATCTGGCATCCCGTGGTGTTGCTCCGCTGCGCCTCGGCGGTGTAGCGCAGCTGCAGCCCGGCCTGTGAGTGTCTGAGTGGGACATGGACTGAGTGAGGGCGCTCTGCTACCAGCGCAATATACAACAAGCTAGGCTTATATTATTCACGATTTTAACCCGCTGAATCAACGAGACAAACACAGAGTAGCATCCTCACTCTTTCACATCCCACTCCAAACACACTAACACGGCATTGATGGTAATGTATGCAAGGAAACAACCGAGACTCGGCGATGGGTAATCATCTGTTTTAAATGTTACTTTTCCTTCTAGCTGCGCTTTGAAAATCCGCCATTTTTACTGAAACCAAAATAAGTAAACCTAAACTGGCTTGACTTCCTGTAGTGGAGAGATTTGTTTTCGTGTGATAGTCTCGCATTCACATTTGTTTTCTTTTCTTTTTGCAGGTGCGACCGAAGAGATTCTCAGCCCTATCAGGTACCTGTGAGCTAGCCGCAGCATGCTAGCTGCTAATCAGATTAAAATGGACACTTTAGCTCAGGCTTCTGGGCAACACAGCGGGCCCAGCCAGTGCGGAAAATAACGTCAGAAGTACACAGTCCAGCTGTGAACCACTATTGAAACGCTGTGAGCGTGTCTATGTTGGCATAGACATTATGAAGTTAACAACATTGAGGCTCGGTGTAAGCGTCGAAGGCGGCTGGCATAGAGAAGTGAGAAAGAATTAAAAGCGCAGTCCAAAGCTAGCGTTAGCTCGTCGGCTAGCCAGTGAGATTAGGGCCTGACTGCAATCTGTCATTTCACACAATGTCACTAGCTGAGCTTTGGATCAACCAAAACACTAGAAACGCCTTCTATAAAGAAACTTTCCTGACATTTATGCGACAAAATCTAGTGTTTATCTAATGTTGCTCTAGTCACGACATCCGTCTGCCAAATGTTGTTTACATGGTTAAAATTGACTAATAATGATTTTCGCTAGGTAATGGCTAGTCATGTTGTAATTTTAGTATCTAAACTAGCGGCAATAATATTATTAATGTCTGAGTATTTGCTCTAAATTTGCCCTATTACATACAGTAAATACAAAATTTAAAATACTAGTTTGATGTGTGCTGTAACATCTGGAAACAAACTAAACAAACAAGCTATTTATTAATTTCCCTTTTTGTTTAAATGTCCCACAAAAGTTTAATTGGGTCAAAGTCCCAGGAATCAAATAAACGCCTCAAATAGTTGTCGGTGGCTATCCGTACGGTTGCCGTATCAATATACCATCATTTTATCCGTATGCAGCGCCCCTCATTGGCTAGTTTAGGTCATGTGACTAATCTTAAACCTTACCCTAGAAATTGTTACGGATCAGGGTTAGAACTAAACCCTAAGACCCGACATACGTGTACTTGGGTAAACATACCAATAGTACGGGGTTGTCCGTATGGCAACCGCACGAATAGACACTTTCTAAATTGTTTGCCTGGTCTTACAAAACATCAAATATATAAATAGTGACGACAAACATCACCTCTTTAGGGAATGTCATCAGGAAAAGAACAATGTTTGGATAGAAAATGGTTAAAATCCTGCAGGTTTTAATTGGCTGTATTAGAGGCTCATATCATCGTGGTGCTTTACTGTACAGCTGCCCCTTTCACTGGGTGTCTCAAACATGAGTCCTGGACGGCCCTAGTCCAGCATTTTAAACTGACACTCGACTCCAAAGACACCCAGTGAAGCTCTGAATATAGTCTGATAATCAAACTTTTCCTTAGACTTAAACATTTATTTTGTATTATGGCTTCCAAAGACTATAACTGTAGAGCCCTGATCTAAAAGCTGTATATTTTGGATACCCCTGTGGTAAGCCTCGTCTGTTTCTGACTCAGCATTAGTTACCCAAGCAGTTTAAGCTAGTGTCCTGTCTGTTGCTTTTTATCTGCATCGTCCTGCAACCACTTTAATTCCATGGACCTGTATAGACGCTAACAGGGTTCCCGCGGATCCTTAAAAAGTCCTAAAAGGCATTCAATTTATGAATCTAAAAATTAGGCCTTAATTGTCATTAAAATGTCTCAAACGAATGTTTCAAAAGTCTTAAATTTTAAGACAACTATGATTTTATGATTGTAAATGGTCTCACATTTCAAAACAAATGGTGATAGTAGTTTTTATAAGAAATAAAATTTATAAACTTGAAAAATTGGCTATCGAACAAAGATTTTTCTTAATGGCTTTTCTAAATGTATTTTTGTTGTTTTATAGATTTTTGGCTATTTTTTAAGTCATCTTGTGTTTTTGGAGTGATTTTGATGATATTAGTCCGTTTTTTGTGTATTTTACTGTCATTTTGTGGATTTTTTGTGTTTACTTTTGGGGCCCCCAGTTGCACATGTGCACCAGACACTAGAATAAATTTACCCTAACCCTATGTAATTGATGTGGTGTTCCCCCCCCCCCCAAAAAAAAAAAAAACAATAATTCTTCTTATGTGAAGTTGGTCTTAAATTGAATTTCAAATGGCAATGAAACTTCTTAAAAAATCTTGGATTTATTTTGATTAAAGCTGTAGGAACCCTGGTCAACCTTATGAGATTTTAGAGTTGCTCAGATGGTAAATTTAGCCATCCTTACCTTACCAGGTGGAGCCGGCTCGGCTTTCAATGACCCTTTCTGTCCATCCATTCCTGTCATTCATCGAGCCATCACAATGGTTAAAACTCTCTTACCGGGGTTTGACAGCAAAAACGAATTAATTCTTAACACATTATCTTAAAATATCAACCCTACTAATAGTTGTCCTGGTAGGATGAAAAAAAATGTATAATTTTTTGTCTGTGGTTTCAATTTAACATTTTGTGCGTTAAACAACGCAAAAGGAAACCTTGTTAAAATTTTAATTTGCGATATCGATTTAGTTAGGATTTGAACTAAGCCCTCTGGTTTATGTCTAGACCACATGTGCCAAACTCGAGGCTTGGGGCCCAAATCTGGCTCTTTATAGCTTTCAATTTGGCCTGCAGTGGAAAATGAAAATGACAGAGAAAACATGAATCTTTTATCTTTGCCCATTGAAACCCCACAGTATTGGCAGGGCTGACTGTTTTCCCCACGCTTATATCACCATGTCAGTCATTTTTAATATCAAACTGTTAAAAGAACTCTGCATTTTTCTAAAATCTTGCGTTTTTCCTCAAATTATTCCAAAATGTTCCCCAAGTTTAATAAAAATTTGACAGAAAATCAAGGAAATGTATAGTAAAGATCCTGCAGTGACTGATCTCTGTCACTTATTGTTTTGGGACATGGAGGTGCAAACTAGCGTAAACTCAGAAATATTAAAATTACTCACTTTACCACCTATAATTAGCAACCCACTTGAAATCCAACATCTCCGCAGTTGGCCCCTGAACTAAAATGAGCTTGACACCGTTGGTCTAGACCTTTACATTTGCTTAAAGATGCTGAATTGTAATGATGAGGTGTTAATTATTTTCCTCTAGACTCTCAAATACTCATCAAAGAGCCACCCAGGGGACCACCGGCATGAGAAGATGCGAGAGTCTTCAGACGTTACTCCTCCGTGCAAAGTGCTCAGGAGGTCCGACAGCCCTGAAAACAAAGCCACGGAGACCACTTCACACAGCAGAGCCAAGGCTGTCCACACACACCGGGCCAGAGACAGGGATGGAGGTGAGAATGGGGGATGGTGTGAATTATCTCTAAGAGCAAACTATTTTCATTGCTGGGTTTAGGCTTTATATTTATCATGTGTTGGTCTCTTCTTTCTTTAAAGGATCTTAAAAGTTGGAAGACTCATTTTTCTGATATTTGTTGTGATGTGCGTTTTTTTGCAATCCTTGTTCTTACCTTTAGTGAGTGCTACACAGGCAGAAGGTATCCCTTCAAAAACTCACAAGAAAGGTTAGTTCCAGCTGCTGCTCTGTAATTCATATTCACGTGTTTATGACGGAGCCTTCAATGGGTCTTTTCATAATTTCTGCAATTATGTTTGCTCACGTCAGCGCCAGCTTACCCATTTCTGTTTGTTTGGCTTCCCCCAATCAACTGTGATTGAGGCTGCAGTAAACAATAGTTTTTAGTCAATCAATATATACATTTTTAAATCGATTAAACGTAGAAGACAAATTGTCTTAATTCTTTTTGATCTGTTCCATAACTGACAGTTTTTCATGACTCAAAACAACACTTAATGACAGCCTTTATGACACCATATTCATGCTAATGACAGGTGTCATGTCACAGTAATGTCAGCTTTTATGTATAAATCTTCAAGTAAAGTGTTAATGAAGTTTCCCCCACGTTCACCAATAAACAAATCATTGTAGCCACAGCTGCCCTGGGGCAGACTGATGGAAGCGAGGCTGCCATAGTGCACCATCAGCCCCTCGGACCACCACCAACACTCACTCCCAAGCTACATTCATACTAGGCAATGTGGATGAAGTGCCTTGCCTAAGGACGCAATGACAAATACCACTGGAGTGACTGTCCCCCACTGTGGCACCTGGAATACTCAGTGGTCTCCATCCAACCAGGCCCAGATCTAACCAGATCAGGCAATGGCAGACTGGTATGGCCACAAAAGAAACTTTGGCATTTGAATTAAAAAGTAAAACCCAATGACTTAAATGTTGCACCTTTTGTCTGTGATAATGTGCAATACTTGTAGCTATGTTATAACACTAATATCTGTTAGGGGCTTGTCCAACCACAAACTAATTTCAACGCAGCTTCCTTTAAACATTGGGCAAAAGAACAGTAGATATTTTTTTTAGGTACCGTATTTTTCCGACTACAAGGCGCACTTAAAATCCTTTAATTTTCTCAAAAATCGACAGTGCGCCTTATAATCAGGTGCGCCTTATGTATGAAAATAATATGTCACAATGTTTTAGTAAAACTTTGGTAAACTATGAAGCTGCACTGCTTGATGGATTTTTGGCACTTTAGGGCTACCGTAGTCAGGCGCCTTGTGGAGTGATATGTACCTGTACTGTGCTTCAACATACTGAACTGAAAAAGTGAGTGTATTGTTCTATATTTTATGTGTTAAACCTGAACAATGTTGAGTTATTGTTAATGAGTTGAATAAAGTTTGACTTATCAGACTATTTTGTTTCGCTTAATGCGTCTTAATAATAATAATAATAACAAACCGGTGCCTTTTTATAGTCCGGTGCACTTTATTTATGAAAATTAACCCAGTCAGACCCATTCATTGATAGTGCGCCTTATAATACGGTGCGCCTTATAGTCCGAAAAATACGATAATCATTGCTGTTTAATAATAATAAAGTTAGGTCCAAGTTAAAGGGGACATCTTTTCTCAGAAACCCTTTAAGATACGATAACCAAATGCTGTGTGTGGCTTCAAGGTATCAATACCTTGATGGAGTTTGAAAGTGAGAAGTGTGCAGGTTTTTTTTTTTTTCAGAGTTATTGCCCTTGTTCTGTTTTTTTTACTCTGTTTGAGGTTTCTTCAAAGGGGACAGCTTTTCTTAGAAACTGTTTAAGATAGTAATTGTATATACTGATGTGATAAGATGTATACATCTAAGTTCTTAGATTGAGGACATTTAGAAAAAGATTGACTTATAATGACAACCAATCTGGCGGGGGATGTTAATGACTGTTTTCTTGTTTCTAAGTGGTTGTTGATACTTATTAAGTTACGGATGCGTTCACACCTGTAAATCCTGGAGTGTTTTTCCTGCTCCAGGATTCATTTTTGCTTGGAAAGTTAGCCTCGTCTGTGCCGGTGGGAACACGCAAACGAAGTCTAGAGCGGATCGTACAAGTGAATTTTAGAGTTTGTGTTGGCCGGACCCGGAGCATTTAAAAACATTGACCTCTGATAGAGAGCTGACTGAAGCTGCAGCGCAAGTAAAGTTTAAAAAAAAAAGAACACCATGTCTTACTGAGTTTACCTCGTACTGCGATCGATTATGAGCATGTGCACTACCGGAAAATTTATTTTTGCTTGTTCCTTTGTGATTTTTTTTTTTTCTACTTCCGTTGTGCTGAGGGAGTGGCAATCTCTGTCAACAAGCTTGAGTAAAGTAATAGTGTCTCATGCAGCAATCTCAATACGAATAGGAATAGTTAATTCTCCAAAAAAACATGATTATGGTATACATTTCAATAAATAACAGTTAACCTAGTGTGACTACAATAATAAGCTGTTGTATTCATATACATTAGCAATCTGATCATGACAATCATATTTTTTGTCATTGGTCGATATTTTTTTTTTTTTTTTTTTTTTTTTAATTGATGGTCGACTGATTTAAACTCAGTACAGCAATCTCTGTATGGCATTGCAAGTCCAGCATGGGTACATCTCAGTACGTAGCAGTCACGTACTAAGATCGTCAGGCAATCTCAGTACGGAGGTAAACATCTCTGGTTGGAAATATCTAAGGATGCGTTTTACGTGAATCAGTACCAGGTATTACCAAAGGAATTTGATCGGTACTTAAAAACGTACAGAATTCGGTACCCATCCCTAGCTACAACTTTTTATGAACTTCACAGTGAAGTCTTTAGGAGTCTGTTTATATATTCAACCATTCTTCTAGGAGCATAATTTGAGGTCAGACACTGATGTTGGATGAGAAGGGGTGGCTGTCTCTCTCTAATTCATCCCAAAGCTGTTCTATTGGTTGACTTTGTGCAGACTAGTCAAGTTTTTTAACATGCTTAGTCATGTGTTTCTAGACCTCGCTGTGTGATCTAGTCTAGTGCAGTCATGGGGAAACCCCAAGCTGTTCCTTCAAAGTAAGAAGCATTGAATTGTTTATTTTTTTTAAAGGGATTTTAAAACATTAGGAGTTCATTCAATGGAAAATGAGAGGCTGAGCTCGTCGCTTAAAAAACCCAATGTAATTCTCCCTCCACATAACTTTTGCTTTGGTGCTTTGCAAGCAAACAAGTAGCGCTCCGCTGGCTACCTAACGCTCCACTAAACCCAGAGCAACGTGGTTCATCTCTTCAGAGAACAATTCTCCGCTGCTTCAGAGTCCTACTCTTTTTTTTTTTTTTTTTTTTTACTTCACAGTATCAGATGCACTTGGTGATGTTTGACTTTAGTGCAGCTGCTCAGCCATGGAAACCCATTCAATGAAGCTCTACATTCATTGTTCTTCAGATAATGTGAAGGCCACACAAAGTTTTGAGACCTTTAGCATTTGATTCTGTCGAAAGTTAAAACCCTCTCAGCATTATTTATATTCTGTGGCCTTCCACTTCATGGCTAAGATGTCATTCCTCTCATGTTTCATTTGTCATAACACGACTGACAAATTATTGTTGAATACTTGCTACGAGGACACTTCATGGCTTGACTTGTTGCACAGGTGGTTTCGTATTATTTGCTGGGATTTGCTGATTAAAAAAAAAAGATAAAAGTTTTCCCTCTGGCTGAATGAAATAAATCAACATCACTTTTATGGATTTAAATCCATATGCAAGCCTGAAAATGCTTTTGGAAATGGTCTCAAACATTTACACTTTCAGAGCACTATTCACTTTTTACAAAGTTTTTAGAATTAATCTGATAACTTTACCTGAACATGTGACTGGATTGTAATAGAACTATATATTTAGATGACTAGTCATCAACTGTTTGCTCAGATAGTGGTGCATATCACATGACTTATGGTTATACATGGCAAATTGCAGAAGCCAACTGTCCAAAACAATGTTGAAGCATAAGAATCACTTTTCTTTTCCACCATCCAAGCAGATGTCCATTGAAACTAGAGCCCAACCGATATGGGATTTCTAGGGCTGATGCTGATACCGGGTGTTTTAAAGGGTCAAAGTATCTGCTGATATCTGGTTCATATATACAAAATAGGAACAACATTGATATACACAAGATATATACTGTATACATGGACAAAATGCTTATCATACCAATAATATGATTTAAAACTAATTAAAACACTACTGAATTAAAATAAGGAACTTTAATTAGTAACACTGTCAACATAAGGACTGTAAAGCCTCTGATAATAAGAAAAGGCAAACTTGTGCAAACTATTTTTGCAATATTACGGTGAACATGGATAAATCAGAAAAGGCAAAATGTAACTGTAAACATGGCTGCTCATTCAAAAGTGGCAGCTTATAAATGCAGCCTAAGGTTGAACAGGCAGGCATAAAACTGGCTCTGGAAGAATTTTAATTTATTCTCAAACCGGTTTGCTGGTTGCTGTGTTAAAAGTCCCTGTGGTATTTAGTTTTAACTGCATAATCCCTGGTTAGTAGTAGGCTTTACATCGATCCGATCGGCTATATTGGATTAGCTGATATTTTGTTTTTTATGCAATTAATGTGATCGTCTCTGTTTTAATTCACAGATCCAATCAATGACGTCATTGTTGTAGTGAAACTTTTTGTAGATGCTCCCATTGCATTGTTTTATTGTCTCATTTACACCAAAGAGTTGTTTGCTTTTTGTGACACCGTTATTTCACTCACATTTGCTTATGCGCGAACTGGGGAACGTCTCTCGGTTGGAGCGAAGCAGCTGAACGCCAGACTTTTTTCCCAGTGTACTTACTCTGAAAACTGGGGCAGTGTATGGTGTCTGTGTGTGTTGGTATGTGTGCACGCTAGGCCTGTGAATCTCCATCACTGACAACAATTTGATACGCTCCTCGATACACTACCAGCGATACCTTGAATCCCCTGGCGATACGATTCACCCCCTTTTCACGATTTGATATTGATTTGATGGTGATTCACTTCTACACAATTCTACACAATGCGATTCAACAACAACAAAGAAACGATACCAAAAATTTAAATAGCAAATGAGAAGCTGAAGTTCAGTGGCACTAGAGGCAGAGTATTTATTGTATTCCTTATAAGCAGCAAATGCAACATAAAAGTACACATAACTTCTAACATCTACTAGTATCTCTCTATGTATCACTTCATGTAACTTCTCTTTAGCCTCTGAAAAAACACAACAACAAACAGGCCTTTTATTTTCACCAGTAGGGTTGGGATTTAGAACCAGATTCAACATTAGGAACAGGAAGTGGTTCCTCATCGATATGAGTGAGTCCTTCAGTTTTGTGTCAGGTTTAGCAGCATGACATTATTTACAAACCACCGTCTAGTCAAGTTTACCATCTTTCTATGTCTGATTTAAAGATTTTGTGTGCGTTATGTCATCTATAGCTACTGCTGCTGCTGTCACTGACCTCCGTGTTTTTATAATTTTGTTGCGATACCAATGTGCTTCCCGGCTTCAGTCTGTGTTCAAAAGAAAACGCGCAGAAGTAATGGTGCATTCAATGAGCTTCAGAAACACAGGATAGAATGAAATGCGTGGGAAAAAAAACGCCCGCAACCCTGAAAACAGGAACAAGCAGGTCAGAAATGGATGCAACCATGGATTTTAATGATGCAGGAACTCAGTGACTGATGCATCTCGTTTTCACCTGTAAAATGTAGTGATGCAAACTGAATGAATCGGTACACTCGCACTGTGCACGTTTTGTATCTAGATACCAATTCGTATCAATTAATCCCCACATGCTTAGTATGCATGCTTGTTTTGTTTATTCAGCCTGAGCATGTTAAAATGTAGAGTCCTAGAGCGGAGCGATGCGCTCCCGTTTGCTTTCATACCGTTTCAGGGTGATGATGGACAGAAGCGTGTGCGTGCTCCCCACCTCCGCTGTGCATCTGTGAATACGGACTATAAGCAACAGCAGGTTTTGCGATGCCACAGTCAGGAAATATGTCTTTGCTCCTATTGCTAATGCTGATGGAGGCTTCACGTAGTTCCAGTGTGGTCTGTCTCCACAGCTTCATCTTCACCTCTTTTGTAGTCTTCACAGCTGCTGTTCAGGGACTAAATAAATAGCTCACGTTTACACCTGCAAGTGCTCGGTTTCCGTTGCATTTTTAAAAGCAGTGCCAATGACACTCTTGTGCGTGCAATGTTATGTTTCAGGTACTCCATGGAAATAGCGAACTCTTACACTCCCTCACAGTGTCAAGGATGCATTTAGGTCCCGAAACATCTGTATTGAATAGTACCAAAGGAATTTGGTTATAACCGAAAAAAACAAAAAAAAAACTGAATTCATATGTGAACTTTTTTTTTTTTTTTTTTTTTTTTTTAACTCACTGATCGGTGGTCGACCCAAAAATTGTGATCGTGTAAAGCCTAGTTAGTAGACTGGTGCTGCAGAGAACAGGCACCAGAGCATTATTTCACTGCCTGATCATGTTTTATTCTCCATTTTTCAGTTTCCACCCTGTCCACATTGTTTTCTTAGCAGCTTTAAGAACTACTCTGCATTTGTTTGCCTTTTGAGCAGCTGTGTGTTGAAAACAAACGTGTAAACAGCCACCATAGGACCACTTTTCTGTTTTGAATATTGGGTTAAGGTACCGAGCAGCTGTGTGCAAGCGTGTTGTTTAGCTGACCCTGATGAGTTCAGTTGTCCAGCTCTCCCACATACCAGCGTCGTTATATACCACACTGTTGCTGGTAACAAACCAGAGGCCTTGAGTCTGAAAACCTGCTACAAACACAGAGATAGAAAGTCAGCGATGCTTCGGCTCAGTCAGCTTTCAGTCTTCTACGATGCTGTTACCTGTAGATAAGGAAGTTTTGCTTGTATTTGTTCTTGAATGCCTCCTAAGGTCCTGTAAATAATTGGCCTTTCTTGCTTTGATATCTCCTTAATCATATCAAGGTCATTTGACTTTGATCTTCACCCCAAAAATTTCTTTCGACTGTGGCAAAGACAGGTTGAGCTGCCAGGTCAATGATCAACGCATTAGATTATTATCCTGTTGGAAAGTCCAAGATTGCCACATAGCCATCTTCCTGACTACAGACTGTACATTGTCCAGAATTTTCTGAGAACACATTGTATTCATCTTGCTTTCAAAAGAAACTTTGCCGACGTAGCTCACAAAACTCAAAATACCACAAATGCACATCCATTTTTAAGACGGCTTGTTTTCCTTCATCACATTTTTCATTTGTATAGTGTTGACTTTGTCATTAATTTTGTTGATTGTCCAGGTGCATAATCTACACTGCAGTGATAGATTCTAGTAACACAATTTTTTTTGGTTGTTTTTAAATTTTTCTTTTTTCTTCTTCTTCAGTGCCTCATTTTAATCAATCTAGAAACAGCCACTCAACATTTTTGTAAGAATGCTTGTATGTTCCATAAATTTTTTTATTTTTTAAGTTTTTTTGCGTTCCAAGCAACATTTTTTTTTTTTCGTTTCAATGGCTACGAATCAGTCATAGAAGCACTGAGTAAAATGCACAGCAGTTTCTCACAAACTCAGAGATCCACTAACTACTTACAGACCCTAATTACATACTTACCCTAATTATATGCAGGGCACAGGTGTGGACAGTTACCTAAACCTTTACCCATCTGTCTCAACTTGTGTTCTTGTATTTCCCTCCATTTTAGTATTTAAAAAATGCTTTGAGAGTAGGGATGGGAACCTCTGGGTACCACGCGATAAAAAGCACAACATAACGCTTATCTCACGACATGACGATTATGAAAGTAGCCTGGGTTGGAACTGAAAAAATCTGAATTGTATGGTTCATAGACAGGAAAAATAACGCAGTTACAAAACGATTCATAGGTATCACGATTCACATCGATACTGTGAAAATTGAATCGCAGTACTTTTTCAACCAGCAGAGGGCGCTATCCAGAAGTGTTGGTGGCGGGCGGAATCTGCTAAGACTTTCTTTCTGGCCGCCTTCTACTTTTAAACATGTTAATAAATGATTGCTTACCCCTTTAGCACCAAATATCTGTAAAAGTCACATTTTTCAATTAGCTCTGTCTGCTAGTGCATAGCATCTCTTCACTGCAAGATATCTGCATGCCAACCGACCACATACCAGCGCCCTCTGCTGGTCCAAACAAATATCTGCCCTAAATACGGTGAAATGACTATTTTTTTTTTTTTTAAGTCCAATTGTTAAGGCACAAAATACATTTTCAGTTGCACTTTTAAAAAGAACTACTATGCAGTTTTGCATTGTTTACTTTAGAACCCGAATTTAAATTAATAGGCTTCTTCTTCATGTGTATTCTTTTATTTATTTCATTCAAGATATATTTTTAGTTAAATTGCATTGTATTGAATAGTTTATCAAGGGATTATTTTGACAATGAAAAATAAAAGGAAAACAGTATAGTTTTTTTTATAGTTTTTTTCCCCCTAAAAAATAAAGGAATATTTTTCAGTCATCATTTTTCTACAGTCCCATTTTGTAAAATAAATCGTGAGACTATTGTGTATCGTATCGGGAGTTGAGTGTATCGTTACATCCCTAGTGTACTGTATTTACATTATTTATTGGTTACTTTTGCTTGCTGCCATCTTAATGCTCGTGCCATGGTGTAGAGTCTAGGGCTGCAACTAACGACAATTTTAATAGTGGACTAGTCATCGGTTATTGAAAGGATTTATCGACAAATCGTACAATTATTTGCTCTTGGCTTGGGTCAAATTACGACAAATAAAAACAATAAACTAGAACTGCAAGCAGTTATGAAAGGGGGCCAAGCCTTCCCGCGTGACTCGGTCCCCAGGAAGTACGTCACAAAGGATGACGGGCTTGGGGCTTGAGTCAGGGCACAAACTAACGTGCCATTTGCTGTGAACAGGTGGATATGAAGTTTTGGAAGATGTGATTTAAAATGTGAAAGTTACAGGCCAAAATACGTTTGCACCCATTATAGCGCCACCTAGTGGCACACACTTTGGTATGGGTGGTCTGTGTGCTCATATATCTACCCTCTAAATTTCACAGCCCTCAACATAATAATTCAGCTGAAATAAATGTTTCACCAATCATGAATAAATTTGAGATATGGCCTCAAAAGGGACCCAAGATCATACCCAGCAAATTTGGTAAAAATTGGTTGTGCTATTTAGGAGATATAATTATTCTATTTTTACAGCGTCCCCTAGTGACCTACATTATTCAAATTTGCCGTGTACCCCAACAGTCGCATGTCAACCAAGGATCTCAGATTTGGTGGTGTTGGCATTTATTGTGACCGAGATATGTACCAGTTCGCGTTTACATAGCTAGCTTGAAAATTTTACTCGTTAATAATTTGCGCATATTTTGCCCGAGCAAAATTATTCCCTGAGCTTTAGATCAAGTGCAACTGAAGACTCTACGTGCCGAATTTCACGCTGATTGGACAAAATCCCAAGGAGTAGTTTGAAAAAGTATGTTTTACAGTTTTTGCAATTTTGCTCCAACAAAAGTTTAGGTGGAAATGTTGTGTGGCCTAGCCCAGGTGATTCAGTACTATTCAAGGAATATGTGGATATAAGTTTTTAAATATGCAACAAATGGTGTTGGAGTTATGGGCCAAACGCGTTGACCTTTGTTATAGCGCCACCTGCTGGCGGTTATATGTGAATTTTTGCGTCCAAGGTCCCCTGGGGGTTTTGGACCCACCCCTCAAAGGGCACCACCCTCCCTTGCACGGTTTAGCCTGCAGCAACACTTTTACCGGGGGAAACATAATAATAATCTTTACGATTACAACAGGGTTCCGAGCACCGCTGGTCCTAGCCCCGCGGGCTTGGCCCCCTAATAATAAAAACAATTCATAACTTAAAATGTAAACAGGTTCCTTACAAACACAAATTAAATTGAATACATCAGCACTAGAATGTGCTTCAGTAATAACATTTACAGATTAAAAAAAGCTACAATAGCTGCTGACGCAAAGAGCTCATGGGCTGATATTTTTGTACATATGCCATTAATGTTTTTGTATGCTTTTCATTTATTTCCTCATTTATAATAAAAAAAAGTTTCTAAAAAAAATAAAAAGCATACGAAAGAAAAGCCTGGCAGCTTGCTAGGCCTATTGGGGGAAACCCTAAATGATGGATTTCTTCCCCTGGCACTTATTGTTTGTTCCTTGTTCTTGTGTTCCATTGCAGGGACCAGCTATTCTCCTCATGAAAACTCTCACAACCACAGTTCCCTTCATAGCTCCAATTCACATTCTAACCCCAGCAAGATGTCAGAGACAGTGAGTATGGGCTCATGTCAATCTACTTTATAAGCAACATGTTGCTTTCTGACATGCTTAACCATTTAATAAATTAATAAATAAATCTTGCTCTCAGAATCTCATTCCCTGGAAATACATATTTCAATTTTTTTGTTTTTGTGGGTGAAGCAGCTTTTTCTTTGTCATTATTTTTCTTATAATATTGGTCTTAGAAATAAAATAAAAAGCAGCAAAAATGGTCTGCTTTTATTCCAGCATTCATTATTAGATTACATGACTCCGACATTACTAAACATACACACGTGCTGTCTGTCTTGTTTACTCTGTTTTTTAAAATGTTCTTTCTCTTTTTTCAGCCCCACGATCCTGGTGACGACTGGTCAGAGCACATCAGTTCATCTGGAAAGAAATACTATTACAACTGCAGGACAGAGGTGTCCCAGTGGGAGAAGCCTAAAGAATGGCTGGAGAGGTCAGTGTAGCCAAGTTGGAAACACTGGTTCATACTACAGAGTGCAGGCCTGACTTTGTTTATTGTGTGTCACAGAGAACAGAAGCAGAAGGAGACGACAAAGACTGCAGTCGTCAACAGTTTTCCTAAAGATCGGGATTACAGAAGAGAGGCCATGCAAGCATCAGCTCCTGGTTTCACCGGCCCTAGTAAGTGTGACTCTGGCTTGTATAATATGTGTTATAATACTGTATATTATATATTGTTGAATGTCTGAATAATTTTAGCCTACCATAGCTGATACAATGATGGGCACTATGCAAATATTAAGATGAATTGTGATTTATTTATTTTTTTTAGATCATAGAACATTTTTTTTGGGTTACCATATTTTATTGCTAAACTGGCTGCACGACACCACAGCATCACAGCCTTTAGGTGTGCTTCATTCGTGGCCCTGTGACACATTTACTGAGGTATTAAACAGGGTTCTGACCAGCGCTGTTGAGCGTAGGGGCCCCCGACATTGTAAATTTGCCTGGAAGTCCCAGTGGCGAAGGCAACGCACCGCTTCCAACTCGCGGCTTACCGGGGCCATGGACATGGTTATCTCGATGAGCTGTCCTCAGTGCGCAACGACACGGGGACCAAACCACGACAGTTGGCACAAGGGGTCGATGTTGGTCGACCAACCCACCCACCCAGCCCGTCTAGAAACACGACCCACTGTGTAACTGCACAGCAGAGCACAGTGAATGAAAGCATGTTGATCAGCTCCTTTTCCTACACAGTAGTTTGAAAGTGAAGACAGCGGTGATGATGAATAGCTGCACATTTGTCTCAGCACTTACAGTCCCTGGTGTTAATACTTCATTGTGTTCTTTTATTCATCCACCTTTTATTTAAAAACCTAATTCCACAAGTGTTATGAGAGCTGATATTGTAGGTTTTATACATTTTTAAAGCTGCTTTGATTGTGAACAGCAAAATGTTTAGTTTGTTGGGTGATTTATACTGCTAATTTAAGTTTTGTTTGGAAGTCTTTATTTTACTGAATATGCTTTTGTTAGATCAGATTGAAATAGCTGAACAAGCTAATATTTGTTATTTATATATATATATATAAATAAAGATAATAGTGATACATCTGTTTGGTTACTTTAATGAATGGATACCGACACATACTGAAAACCTTTTTTTAAAGTATGAAATAGCCACAAATTGAGGAAATGAAAAAAAGATGCATAAATAATTGTGATAATCGTTAATTTCGTAATAATGGTTGATTAATTGAATTGAGTGCCCTCAATCAAAATTGAATCGTGAGGTCCCTTAGATGACACACCCCTAAAAGTAAGGCAGTAACAAAGATATAAAAAAAAAAACAACTTTAGCCTTACTTCACTAATTTTGGCTCTCCAAGAGTTATACATTTCAAAATGTTCTCGCTCGCGCGTGCCATGCCCCCATGCTGTGAACAATTCCTGGTGAGAACCCCGTTAATGATTCCATCATTTTTGTACAAACAATAGTTTTACACTGTTTCAGTTCATTATTTTAAATTGTTACCTTTCTTTAACCAAATACGTCATCAATAACAATTTCTTCTTTGCAGTGACGACCTGGAAGCATTTAGGTTTAATGCTGCGTTTACACCAAACACGTTTTTTGCGGGACTGTTTGCGTCTGTCGCGCGAAACCTTCCGCAGGATTTGCAGGGTCAAAAAATGTTTCCCTATTTGCTTCATATTCGCGTCACCTCCAGTCTCTGATGGTTGACCATACTCTGTGGTCCTGTCTTCCTCAACCCCCTGCCCCATGTTCCTGTCTCTCGCGGTGAAACAAAGGGGTCGATGAAGGACATGACCACAGGGTATTTCCACCGTTTGGATGTTCCTGCAGCTGACCCACTACGCTCCTGACATTCTTTTCCTCTCATAAACCATCACTGAAAAAAGCTGGTGTTAGCAGCAAATGCTATCATTAGCCAATGCTATCCTCGCTCACTGCCGACTTTCAAAGATGAAAACTACAGAGAGAACATTTACCTGCTGCTCCACCTCCTCGCTGATTCTCCTCCACGCTAAAGCCTTCCAGGTCCTGGTTAAAATAACAGGCCGTGTCATACAGTTCCCGGTGGTCACACACCTCAAGGATTAGCTTCTCCTCAATGGTTGAACGGATGAAAATACTGGTTTCCATGTTGCCTGCCTGACGTCATTGCCAACGAGGACTCTGATTGGCTTTCGCGCCTGCGCGTCACGCGAAACAGCCGCTGGAGTTCAATATTTTCAACTCAAGCGAACGGCAAATATCACGAAAATCGGGAGCGCGCTTGCAGCAGCCATCGCTTTTTACGCGTGAAACAGTCCGTGCCGCCCCACCGGCGAATATTTTGCCTCCCACCGCGTCTAAACCATTGACTTTGCATGTAATCTGTTCACTTGTGCCGCAGAAATCGCGTTTGGTGTAAACGCAGCATTAGGGTTCGCCTGCTTCCAGTTCTGATATAGATTCGAACAATAGACAGTAAATGCTAGATGATAGTTTGGGTTGTTTTTTAATTTGAAGTTGGTGGTTCCCAAACAGGGGTACATGTACTCCTAGGGGTACAGGAGCACATTGAATGGGGTGCTCTAAAAGAGTTAACAATTACTTAAAAAATAATTGGGAAATTTCTTTTTTTCTTTATTGGCTATTTTTTGGACCAATTCACCGGTCAATAATTTATAAATGAATCAGATAAAAGAATACATTTTTACTTTCAGTCTTTCTATTCATCCCATTGTGGATTTAGTGGCAGGTAACACTAAGGTAGACTTGATTAGCTACACATCTACATATATCAGCAGTGAGACACTTTACTATTTGTGTTCATTGCATTTTTCACTTCCTTAAAAGTCTCTTTACATTTTATAAAGCTCATGGGGTGAAAATATGAAATGTGTTGTTGAGGGCAGAATGTGACCTGGATTAAAGGTGAGGATGGTTGTAGTGAAGCTTCATCTTCATCCATGGACACAGACCTCATGTCAGTGATCATCATGTAGAGGACATTCTCAGTCACAGCTTCTCTTTGTGGTTACATCATGTGTTTATCATCATGAAGTCTGTCATTGTTTGATGTTTTCTGATCAAATGAGAAAGATAGTATTGTATTCAGTATTCATGTAGCATGAATTATAGCACAATTTTTATTTACAGTATTACATTAAGGCAAGTTAGTAACCAAAACACACTCTGCTCTGGTTTGATCTTGGACTGATAATCCATTTGAGTTCTCTGTATTATCTTAATTGCTGTTTTTAGTTTTAAATGGTTTTGTGAACTTGATTTTTGTTTATTGTCTATTTCTGGCAGGTAAATCCCCTAAAACAGCTTAATGTGTGTAGGGCTGCAGTAAATGATAATTGTTTTTAGTCAACAATAATTGATAAGAAAAAATGCCTATTTGGCCATTTTAATAATTCTTCATGAAACAAAAACTATTTTCTCTTGGGCTTGCAGATAGCATTTTGATGAAAGTGTATAAATTGAAGCCTTTTAAGCAGACTTCTGTGGAATCTTTTTTTTTTCTAAGAACAAAAGATAAGAAGCTGAAGTAATTTCACAATACATTTTAAAACGTTTAAAAGACATTGTTTTCTTAAAAACAATGTAGCCACAATGGTTTCTCAGTTTAAGATCAGAGCTCCAGGTAAAACAGGCTCCACCTACAAACAGATATGAGCTTAGGATCCAGAGAGCTGACATAGTCCACAATTTTCCTTGTAGAATGATTCACTATTTGTTGTGCTGTTTAGGTAAAGTCCCAGTTTTAATCCATGCCATGATGTCACTCCTATTTCCACATTTCCAGTCTGCTATTCCTTTTTATATTGTACAATGATAGTCATCTGACAACAAAGTGTATATTTGAGTTGTGTGTTAGTATTGACTAAACAGAAATAATACATTCATTTAATGTATGTAACAATTAGGTAGAGCAGTCTTTAATGATAACGGCTAGCGTGGAGTCTCTGCTCTAAATGTGTTTTATCATTCAGGACTCTGGAGTAGAAGAACGTAACTCACTCATCAGTGTCTTTGCTTTGTGCGGTGGTGCCGTGCGTAGATATGTTGGAACAGACACGGGCCATCAGCAAACTGTTCTGACTAACTTTGGAGCAAGAAATTGTCCAAACTTTCCTCCTCTTAGTTTTCCTGAAATTAGGCTCTGAGACAAACTTCTGAAATACACGCCCACACCAGATTTCCCTTTGTCCATGTGTAATAGGCAAGTCTTCTACTAACCACAAAACCCAGACCCATCTGGTGGATTACCAAACAGGGAAATGTGATTTGTCACTGCTTCAACACTTTGCATTGCACTTAGTGATGTACGGATTGGATGCAGCTGTCTTATCCTGGAAACGTGTTAAAGTGTATATATTTTAAATGACCTAACACTAACTCTCTAAAATAAATTTTTTCATTTATTAAACGCTAAATAAAAATGTGCTGCCAAATGTAACAATGATAGTTGCTTAATAAAAGTCAAAAGTTGTTTTTAGCAGATGTTATGGTTGGCAGCTAATCCCTGTTGGACATTCCACTGCTGGAAACCTCATCATTTGCCCCAAAACTGTCTGATTTTTTTCTTTTACGAGTCAAAAGACGTAAATCTTTCTCCCTGTATTCCTACAGAGTCGGCTCAGGTGGAGAAGCCCTCAGCAGCGGCCGGTGCCACCCAGTCCCTGTCATCCTCTGGTTCAGGGAGCTTGAACACCTCATCAGGACCTGCTGGGTCTTCAGCCTCTACGGTTCCTGTGTCTCCAGTCCTCCAGTCCCCAGCTCCCCCACTCCTCCAGGACCCCTCCCTACTGCGTCAGCTCCTCCCAGCACTTCAAACCGCCCTGCAACTCAATAACGCCAGTGTGGACATGGCAAAAATCAATGAAGGTAGGAGGAAGTACACAGTGGAGATATACAACTGCTTTTTGTATTTCTGCATAAATGTCAGCAGTAGGGATGAGCGATATTGACAAAAAAAATATGATCTCGATAATTTTTGGTATTTATCACGATGACAATAAAAATCACGATAAATAAACACTATAAATAAAAAATAATTAAATAAATTCACAACTTAGTGTAAACAAATAAATGTGAATACATCAACAATAGGCACATTACAAAAGGCTACAATAACTGCTGACTCACAGAGTTCATGAGCTGATATTTTACGTAATGTATTAATGCATATGGATTACTATTAGTGTTATTATTTGAAATAAAATTATTTTCTAAGCACATGAAAAGCACAAATAACTCCATTAATGTTTTTACTGCTGATTGATCTTGTTTCATTTATCTGATAATGAGTTACATAAAGTTATGGTTAATAAATAATTCTCTGATTTCCTATAATTAAACCAGATCAAGCTGATGATTTAATCATTCAGTATATTTATGTGTAATAATCTCAATAGTTACATTAGTCTAATGGGACCAGCTTTGTCTGTGAACACATTAAATATAAAAATATTGCGTTTCACAAATTGGGACGAATAAATTGTGATATTATTTATGCTAACATTTATTTCACACAACTTGTGACATGTTTAGTTTTCATCCTTCCATTCAAGTGTTAAATCTGACCATAAACATATCGATGGTTCTCTGTGGTTTTATGACAGTAAGACGTGTTCTTTTTACTTCGTCTGTTCCTTATTTGGAGTGGTTAGCGTTAGCTCTGCGTAGGGTTGGGCCCCGAGAACCGGTTCCAAATAGGAACCGGTTTCTAACGTCCGGTTCCTATTGTTACAAAGATGTTTTGATTCTTTTTTCGATTCCTAAATGCCCCCACTAGTTTGTTTTGCTTTGTTTGTATAAGATGCGTTCAGAACACGACTTGTGTGTGTGTGTGTGTGTGTGTGTCTCTCTGTCGTGTGTCTTTGGTGTGCGCGTCTCTCTGGCGTGTGCGTGTCTCGTGTGTGTGTGTGTGTGTGTGTGTGTGCGTGTCTTGTGTGTGCGTGTCTTGTGTGTGCGTGTCTTGTGTGTGCGTGTCTTGTGTGTGCGTGTCTTGTGTGCGTGTCTCGTGTGTGTGTGTCTGGCTACGGTTTCAGTTTGGTCCGGCGCAGCGGAAGGGAGATAAGAGCGAATCACTGGTAAAAATCCCAGTAAAACTCAGGAAAACAATCACCAGTAATAAATATTATCTCCCTGGGAAAGACAGTAGCTCTAACAACTGGTAAAATGATAAACTGGTGATATTACAGCCTGTGAATGTGGGGATGCATTTACTCTGCCTCTGGGTCCTAGTGCCTGCTGGCCGGTGAAGCCTGTTCCATTTACCGTGTTTACCGAGGTCCGTGTGTGTTTAATAAGTCCGTGTGAAAGTCAGCATGTTTATGCCTCCGTCCATCCACTCTTTTCATTATATCCATATCTTTTAAGGCTCTTATTAAATAGTGTCAGCTGTAGTCCGGGCCGCTGTCATCTTGGATTTTGTCGTCACCAGCGCGTCATCGCCGCACGTCGCGAAAGCGCAGAATGACTCAAATTACTGTAAAGAGGTCTTATATTAGTCTATTATCTTTTTAAAGTGGTGTTTTTTTTGTGGCTTTAGACTCAATTACATTTGTATATATGTTCCCTACAATATAAACAGGTTAAAAATATAGTTATTTTTTATAGTTTTTATAATTTTTCTCAACAAGAACTATTGATTGATTTGTCACATGACATGCTCCAGGGTTTGAATTTGTTTTATTTAGTTTCACATCTACATGTAGCTCTTTGTTTTTTAGACTGATGACAACTTGTTTGTAGTTTTATTTCAGCAAGTTTCACTTTTACAGTTACAGTTAAGACTTTTGTAATTGAATATCCTAGTTACATTACAGCAACCAAATTAAACTGTATCAACTAAGTGAATTAATAAAAATACCTCTTTAAAGGCTTTTTCAAATTAAAAAATTATCCTGTGAAGTCTGTGACCTGTTGACCTGCACAACGCAAAGAATCAGAATCGAGAATCGTTTAGAACAGGAATCTAAATTAAGAATCGGAATCAGAATCGGTAAAATCCAAACGATGCCCAACCCTAGATCTGTGTGTTGGTGTGTTAGCATAGTTAGCTTTAGTTGAGTTTCCAGTTCATAATCATTGCTACATGTTCATCTCTGTCCCCGTGTTTGTGGAACTTTGGGTGGATCTGATGGAGGAACTTGAACCGGTTTCCTTTATTGAATGGTTATGTGGTTTTAACCAAGTAGCGGTCCATGATGTATCGCAACACGGCAGCTTCAAGTAGCTGAGACGAGCACCTCACACACAGACGGCGGTGTGTGAATGTGGTGGTGCACGTCAGAGCTTACGTAAACAATGTTCCGCTCCAAAGAATATTAAGTTGACAACAAACAGGCAGTTTTGGTATGTGGAACATGGTTTTATTGGGGCATTCTTAGTTAAATTGAGGGACCCTCGCTAAATTCCAACATGGGAATTTATCATTTATATTGTGGGATGACAAATTCTTACCGGTGAGAATGTTTTTGACGATAAATCATAAACGATAAAATAGTCAGCAGCTGAATGAAGAAGCTTGACTTTAGGGCTGCAGCTATTGATTATTTTTGGAATAGATTAATCTAGCAATTTATCAATCGATTAATCGGATAATATTTTTTTCGGCGTTTTTTTGGCAACCAAAACAAATGATGCATAACGATAGTGACTTGTAAAATGATCAAGCATTCGGCTTTTATTTCTCAAAAAAAACATTTGGCTGCAAAATTAAGCCCATTTATTGCAATTTAACCATGTAGTGTTAATAAGTGCCAGTGTCAACAATTAAATAACAATACAGTTAAGTCAACTAAATAACTACTAACAAATCATATATAATTTCCCGGGTGAGCCTATTTGCTATGGTAACCTCGAAACCTGTGTGTAAGTGTTTGACGAACACTGGAATTATCTTTTTAGCAGCTGAGAAAATTACTTTATCTCTGGCTTAATAAAGTATTTTTATTCTATATCAAAATATTGTGCTGCTGACTATATTAGAATGGTCACAGTGATGATCAGAGACCGTGTTTAAAATCCATAACACAGCACAGGCACTGAGGCGTACCACAGTATTTAATGCTACAATTGATCACATTTAATGACCCTTTTCTCAAATGCAAAGCTTTTAAGGCCCTAAATTTGGCTACATCAAATTATATCCTTACCTTTTTAAGGATTTAAAGACCATCTACATTATCTCTACATTACATTGTTTCAGCGACGCTTGTTGAAACAGCATGTGGATGCTTTCGGTTCAGATGCTGCATCATTGAAGTCGTACTGCTGTGGTATACCAGGTATTGTTTGGAGTAAACACATGATTGCACCTTGTTCTCTTCATTTTTGTGGATGTAATGATCATAGACTTTAGACGTTCTCTGTTGCTTACTCTCCGCCATGGCGCTAACTAAATGCAGAATGTTTGTTGCGCTAGTGGTGTGCGGTCTCTGCTTGTATAGTGAGCGTCATAGGAATGTAACGATGCTTCGAGGCACAGTTTTTGCCTCGAGGATGTTTTGTAACCGAGTAACTCGATGAATCATTTCAGCCCTAGTTGACTTGTTTTGTGTTATCAACCATTAAGGGATTTTATTTTAAAACAAATAAAAACCAATACATTTCGTTTCACTTCATGATTGTGTCCCACTTGTTGTTGATTCTTCACAAAAAATTAGTTTTATATCTTTATGTTTGAAGGCTGAAATGTGGCAAATGGTCGAAAAGTTCAAGGGGGCAGAATGCTTTCGCAAGGCACTGTAAATACCTAATGTCGGTCGGACCTGTAGCTTTCACTTTTGCTTTGTCGGGTTCTGGTCAAAGTTTCAATAAGGTTCATATCATAAATGGTCTGTGTTTAAAAGCAAAATATTTGTCTCTTTCTTTCTCCTTAATTCTCTGTTTTTTTTGGTTGACTAATCGCTACGTGAGCCATATTCTTGGTCGACCAATCATTTCCTTGGTTGACTACAGCCCTACATTAGACACAGGTCCTTTGGACTATGGGAGGACAGTGTCTTTATCTTGACTGCAGGGCTCAGCGGGCGGAGCTCTGAGATCTGTCTGTTGCATGTTCCAAAAATTGTCAGAAAAAGTGCAGCGTTTTTTATTCTATCATAACTATTGTTTGTCTATCAAAATCATTTAAAATAGTTTTGAGTCCTCACTTTTAAATGGACACTCTGTGAGGCTGCATCTGCATCTGAAACTTTTTGTAGATGCTCCCATTGAATTGTTTAATCCTTCTCATTTACTACGAAGACGTTCCACACCACCGACATGTTTGCTCTACGTGACACGGCTCTGCAGTACAAGCATTTCACTCACATTTGTACACATAGCTAGGTGAAAACCTATGCGCGAACAGAGGAAATGAAGCAAAAGCAAGTTTACCAATGCCACAGAGCCCGGAAATATCTCTGCGTCCGCTAATGGAGGCTTCACACGTTGTTCCAGTGTTGCCTTGATCTCCAATTCTCTTGTAGTCGACACAGCTCGCTGTTCAGGAACTAAATCACATGGTCTCCAAGTGCTGGATTTAAGTTCACATTTACACCCATCATGTTTTTAAAGAACTGAGCCATACTTTTTCTATAATAATAATAATACATTTTATTTAAAAGTGCTTTTCCAGACACTCAAAGACACTTTACAGCATAAAACAACAAGAGCATTGATAGAAGAAAATATGACGTAGAGAAAAGCCGTGAGTGGTTGGGTGGTTTAAACATTAAAAGCTGAGTGAAACAGGTGAGTTTTGAGTAGTGACTTGAAGGATGGAGGTCGGTGCAGTTGCGGATGTGGCTTGGTAGGGAATTCCATAGGGTGGGGGCAGCTACAGAGAAAGCTCTGTCCCCCCAGGTTTTGTGCTTGGTCCTGGGGACAGTGAGGAGGTTTGCATCTGAGGAGTGGAGGCTGTGGGAGGGAGTGTAGGGGTGGAGCAGATCTGTGCGGTAGGAGGGGCCTGATTATTGAGGGCTTTATGGGTGAGAAGGAGGAGTTTGAATTCAATACGCTGAGGAACGGGGAGCCAGTGGAGGTTTTGAAGGACGGGTGATGTGGTCACGGGAGCGGGTGTGGGTGAGGAGGCGGGCAGCTGCGTTTTGGATGTATTGGAGTTTATTTAGGAGTGTGGAGGTTGTACCAAAGAGGATGTTATTGCAGTAGTCAAGGCGGGATGTGATAAAGGCGTGAATTAGAGTTTCAGCGGCGGGGAAGGAAAGTGAAGGGCGGAGACGAGAGATGTTTTTGAGTTTGTTTGATGTCAGCTACTAACGTTATTACACTCGTGTGTGCAATGTTGTTGCCTACTCTTCCACTTCCTCACGACCACAAGGATTCATTTACGTACCGAAACATGGTACCGTTTGATTTTACGTGAATCTGTACCAGGTAGTACCAAAGGAATTCATTTAGGTAAGCTTGGTGTATAGTCATAGGTTATTTATTCCTATGAACAAGACGGAAATTAGCACTGTAAGCACTGTCTGTTTTTCATAAAAGTGCGTCAATTACTTTATCAGTTGCATAACAAGATGGAACCAGACATGTCACATGTCCATCTCCAGAGCAAATGCTTTAACACAATAGTGTTTTTTTCTTTTAAAAATCCTGATGTTTAATTTTCTAAAAGTAACCCAACATGTTCTGAGGTCACTTCCCTCTCGCAATTGGATCCAACAGGGCTCGAGACTGCGACCAAATTAGTCGCCTATGCGAGTAAAAATTTCTGGTGGCATCTGTGCGAGTGCGTAGGGTGGCCTTGTTTTGAAAATCCAAAAGGAAGAAACGGAGCGCTACACACTGAGGCAACCAGGCACGCGTAGCAACAGAGTGCATGTGGGGGGTACAGCGCGCTGAGTGCTTCGAGCGGAGTGACGAAGCACATGCAGGGCTTGAGACTGCGTGTAAACTGGTTGCATATGCGCACTGTGCTCACCTGGCATAGTGACGGTCACAGAGTGCATGTGGGGCAGAGAGCGGAGAGCGCACTCCAAAGAAGAGCTTAAAGGGGACATATCATGCTAAATCCACTTTTTTTAGCCCTTAAATGCATTTTGTTGTATATTTAGAGTGCTTAGAAGTACAGAAAAAATCTAATTAGTCTCTTCAGGTGCTCCGTAGATATCTTTATATTCTGTTTTGCTCATATTTTTCAATCTGTTTCGATTTTTCTATTCTCTATTACGTTTTTTGAACTACTACGTTACAGTATTTGCAGCGGAACTGCCAAATTAGTACATCAACTCCAGGTCCAACACTTCGAGCAATCCGCCATTTTTATTTCTCGCTTTTATTTTGTAGTCCAAGCTCCAGGACGCAGAAATTACGAGAGGAGAAATCAAAATGTTTGGTTGTTGGATGTAGTAACCCACACACTTCATTACATCTCCCAGCATCAGAACCTTTTCAAAGTGCCTGGTTGAGTTTTATTTTTCACGGAAATGTACCCACATCTGTGGGTAAGGTCATTTTTGTGTGAGCGAAGCACTTCAAGGATGACTGCTTCATCAACCTCCACCAGTATAAAGACGGATTTGCCGAAAGACTTTGTCTGATTGAGGGTTCTATTCCTTCTATCTTTGGAGACGACGAACAGAGCACTTCGGTAGGCTGTAAATAACGCTAAAAAGTGTGATAAGACGTCCCTGTCATTGTTTTGTTAGCATTAGCAGTTGCACCGTCTTCAAACTTAATATGTTTGCGCTGTTTGCTCATTATAGATCCTTGATGATATGGCCTACGTGATTTAATTTAAGTCTAACGTTTTCGTTAGTCATTTCATTTTGCCGTTTTTGTCTTTGAAAAGACTGTATTAAAATGCATTTCGTGACGTTAGCTTGGCGCTAGCGTTAGCTCGGTGATTGTGTTAGCTCCCTTGTTAGGGTTCTGCAGGTTCATCATCTTCATTTTCATCTCGCTCCGCTGGGTCAGACTCTGGCTGGAACATGTAAGGCTGGATGGACAAGTCTAACGTTGACATTTTGTAAATAACCTCTGAATAAAAAGTTTATCTGCCGCTACATAGCCGTATCTCTTCTATCAAACTACAAAAATGGCCGAGCAGGGTGGCGTTGAACCGAGTGTCACCTGAAGAGGGGGCGGGGTATGGAGTGTCTCATTTGCATTTAAAGAGATATAGCTATAATAATGAGGAATTCAGACCCAAGCATTGCAGTTCCGCTTAATAGACCACAACTGTATGATTTATATTTAAAAAGGAAGGATTTAAAACCATGATTTGTCCCCTTTAAAAAAGAAATAGTTGTATTTTTTACAAAGGCTATTAACGATTGACAAATAAAATCAATATATAACAATTTCTTAACTTAAAATAAATCACATTGTGCAATGACTCAGCACCTTCCTACTTCACCTCCTGCAACATCTACAGACCATCAACTTTCCTGCACCTGTAGCTAACATTAAGTTTTAAATCCTTGGTAAGAAAACTAAACCAACAAAAACACTATTCTGGAAGAAAATAGAGATTTTAATTGTGTGGGAACAGATTCATTTAACCATCAATGTGAAGGTTAAATATACATGTTTTGTGTGTGGCAAGAAATTAGTAATTACCATGTGTTGATTCCATGATCATGTGTTATCATATTCAAGTTACATTTTGCAGCGTTTAAAATACATTAACTAAAATAAATATTCTTTATATAACATTGAGTTCATGTAAACTGAGATGTATAAGAATTTGAAGATGTTTTTTTTTCTTGATGTCAATTTTTTTTATTTTATTTTAAACATTTTTTAAGTTTCCGTTTTCATGATCAATATAAATCAAATTAAATCAAACATTCTATATAATTGTACCTGTATATAATTTAATACACTGTATTGTCTTCATTGAGAAGGTATTTTTTGGCTCCAGGTGAGATGAGGTTAAATGGTTCCTTGTAGAGTAAAGGTTGTAGACCCCTGACCAGGGGAAGAGGGTTAGGAGACCCCACTATAAGAGCTGGACCCTCTGAATTTAATTACATCGGGTAAAGCAATGCAGATGCTAAGTTGGTTATGCTACTGTTAAGTTAATTCAAGTACAGCCAGTTAAGTCAACTATCCATCAGCATGCATGGTTGGGAAAAAAAAAAGGGTGCAACCAAATTCTGTGCTGGTGCGGCCAACTGAGAAAGTTAGTCACACCAGTGCCACCGCTGTAAAAGTTAGTGTAGAGCCCTGTCATGTGAGGCGAGCTTATCGGACCTGGGACAGGGGACCGGTAACGTGCTGAGCGCGCCGAGCGAAGTGATAGAGCGTACATGCGCAGCGCATACGATTCCTCACCAAAGCCAGACAAACTTGAGAAAAACAAGTGCTTTGCTATTTTAAAATGAAGCGGTTCATCACCAATTATTTTAAATGGCAAAATGAGGAGGAGGAGGCTGGTGGTTCAGGAGAGACGGCAACATAGAGCTGCTTCCTGTACGACATAGAGAGAGATGCAGTAAAACTACAAACGAGTCAAAGCGTGCACACACAGTGAGAGGAAGAGGAGGAGGAAGAGCAGAGATTATCTAAATCAGGGGTTCTCTGCTGGTCTCACAAAACATTTTGCAAATATTATATCTTGAGTCACTGTCGATATTTACTTCATACAAAACTACGGTACGCCAGTTAAGTCAACTATTCATCAGCATGCATGGCTATGCTGTACACAGTAATATTAATGTAAATTCTATTTACTGCCACAAACTGCTTTGATTTTTTAGCTTTGTGAAATTTAAAATGTGTTTTCCTCTTTTGTATATTGACTAAAAATGTTAGAAGTAGTTTTGTCTTGTGGGCTAGAGGAGTAGAAATTTGCAGATCAATAGGATGTGATAGTTTCAGTCAATTAAATGAGTACTCGATCCTTGAGTGCCACCCCACACCAGGGTTGAGGTCAATTATAATTGTAATTGTGTAATTGGTAACTAATTACAACTATGGCATTATTGTAATTAGAGCAAATCTGTTGCTGTCATAATCCCACATTTTACTATTAAAAAAAAATAATAATTAAATCTAGGTGTATACTGATACAAAAAAGGCTTGGACGACCCCACACCAAAAATATTAAAACATGTATTTTCATATATTATGGAGCCTAACAAGGTAGCCAATAGATAAGAAACAAATTAGATATAGATATTATATAGATATTTGTTTTTTATGTATTTTACAGCTGATTTAGGACCCGTTATCATAAGAGATGCTAACACAAGAGGAAGGTTACGTTTTAGTAATTGAGAATGTAATTGTAATTGACTTTCAGAGGATAAAGAAATGTAATTGTAGTAAATGCTGGTCACTGTAATTGAACAGGGATAATTGAAAACATAATGTAATAAACTCCAACCCTGCCCCACGTCAACTCATTAAGTAGCCCAGTAACGTTTAATAAAGACAGATTGAGAAATTTTAATAGGTTCTTGTTTTTTGGCCCAGTGTGATATCATTCAGGGTTTTTAAAGCTTGTGTAATGACGTTTAACAGAATGTTTTTTCTCTCTTGTTCAGTTCTCACAGCCGCTGTCACACAAGCTTCACTACAGTCGATGCTACATAAGATCCTCACAGCTGGACCATCTGCGTTTAATATCACCACCATCCTCTCTCAGGCTGCTCAGCTTAACCAAGGTAACAGAAAGCTGTGCAGACGTGGGTTTATGCTAACGTGGCCTCATGAGGCATTCATGTGCCCTTTGTGTTCAGTGAGACTTAATGAGCTTTTATCTTCCTATATGGTTTTTTCAGCAGCGCAACAATCAAACCAGTCACCAATGTCTTTAACGTCTGATGCCTCTTCGCCGCGGTCCTACGTGTCCCCGAGGATTAGCACGCCGCAGACCAACGCTGGCCCTCTAAAGCCCCTCCTCAGTACACCGACTGCCATCTCACAACCTAAAGTAAGAAAGTAAAGTAGGCAGCATTCTCATGGGGGGGGTGGGGGCATAATTCCCCTGGGAAACGACTCGACTCCAAGGACAGAATGAGTATCAGCTCAAAGTGGAGTGGCTTTACCGTCTGTATTAAATGAACCACGCTCAGTTTGTTTACATGCTAATAAATAGAAATCAGTGACAGTAAGTGTAACAGTGCAGGCATGTTATTATTCATGAATGTGTGTCAGATGGATTTATAAGGAGAGAGAAAAGAAAGAAAGCTTAAATATCACTGCATCGTGTCTAAAAAGTCAAATGAAACCTATGTTTTAAGGTGAGCACAGCAGCTGTGAAGCAGACATCTCACCCCCAGCCCTCCCCCCAGCAGCCCTTCACCAGTGAGAAGCAGCAAAGTCACGATGCTGCCCCCGCCGCCTCCCCCCGCACCCTGCAGCGCCAAGGGTGAGTACGAACACAGAGAGAGAACCAGTGAGAGGTGCTGCATAGGGAACCTCATGTTGATGTCTCCGAGTCTGAAGCAGATGTTAAACTCAAACCTAGTCATTCTTTGATTTTCCATGTTCTTCCTCACACGAAAACAGGTCTTTACTAGAAGTTAAAAAAAGCTTGAATATTACTTTCTAAATGTTGACCAGTTTTTGGGGAAATCCTTGTGCATGTGTGGCGGCTCATGAAGACAGACAAGTTTTAAATTGTGTTGTTGCACCATCTGCTGGTCGTAGATGGAACAACAGGCTGCTTCATTCATCCACCCACAGTCTCCTCTTTCTGAATGAATCATTCAGACGTTTTGTGTTGAAACCATAGTTAAATACCCATTGTAGCCCTTAGTCTATGTTAAAATCAGGGACAAAGGATTTAAATTTATATTAATGCCCCTTGTAAATGTCTTACCTGACTAACAAACTGTATGTTTTAAGTATGACGTAGTTGCCATTACACTGGGGTGCCTAACTTTAACAGTGTACTGTTCTGCATTCTATGTTAAATCTGACCCTCTTTCTATTTTAATTTGGTGCACAAAAACATGTACAGTTATGTACAATATCAAATATTATTTCAACGTGATTGATTAATGCTTAACCAGATCATTGAGTTTTTACTATAGAACAGAAATGGGCAACTTTTATTATGGGGGGCACAAAAATGTTATTTTCTGATTTAAGGGCCACTTAAACCTTTTCATGTTGGCATTTAGAATAAACCAGTCTGATCGTAATACAGATAACAAATGATTTGTTCTGTTGTGGGTTTATTTGTCATTTTTGTATATTTTGTTGTCGTTTTGAGTATTTTTCTTGATGTTTTATGTTTTCATAGTTGGTTGTTTTTTTGTGTTTTTTGGAGTCATTTTGCATATTTTCCTTTTGTACATTTTTCTGTCATTCTACATATTTTTGTTGTTATTTATTTGTTGTCGTCTTGTGTGTTAATAGTTTTCTGTTGTCTTTTTTGTGTGTTTTTGCTGGTTTTGTGTATTTTTCTGTTATTTTGTGCTATGGGCTGCCAGTTGCCTCTTCTACAGTATCCCATGAAAGATTTGTGTGCAGTTTGTAAGACACATAATGAATAAATACATTACAGTAAAATGAGATCTAGGACAGAGCTGTACAGTGCACAAAATTTTGTAGCATTTGCTAAAAAAAAATATAATTTTTTTTTCCCATGATCATTGAAAATTAAATATTGCCTCCTGTCGTATAAATGGAGCATCACTTTGGCTTATTTGTCCATTTAATAATGCTTCCCAAAACGAGGGGTTAAAAAGCCAGTGCAACAAATGATAATCATGTGTGTTGTGCTGAAATCATCGGCTAAATAACACGTGTAGGTCACATCTTATCTCTTTATTCTGATCATTGGAAGCACAGAAGTTTCTGGAAAGAGATGGTATAGGTTTGACTCGTTAATGCCAGCAAGTACAAGAACAGCACGCTCATGCAGTCAGTAAATGTTTATATATATTTATTAGAAGTGTGCCAATACATCAATTATTAGATTAATCGCAGTTCGTCACATGACGATTTGAAATTCAATTGTTTTTCATAATAATTAAATGACAGGAACATGACCGCTACACACAGAATGAAAGTTGAAGTCGCGCATGCCGCCCGGACACATGAAGGGGCGGACCAGGTGAAGGAGGTGATAGCAGCAGCTAACTCGTTAGCTACAGCAACAGAGCGGTTAAAAGCTAGCGTTTTAATGAACCAAGTGTTGTGTTCTATGATTTCAAAGTTGGCCTAGATCTATCTGTACATTCCTGACACCAGCGTCTCCTCGCCGGGTACATTTCCTCAACCAGCTGGGTCGGTCTGGATGGGCCCAGTGGTAGAGGTGGCTCGTGGGCCACAAGCTTTAAAGCGCTGCCCCGCTCCCAACTCGCCGCTCCTCGAGGCCGTGGATGAGGTTACATCGCTGCCCCGTCTCCACTCTGCAGCGCTGTCGGCCACCCACCAGACTTGTCTTGAAACACGGACACAGTGGGGTACACATGTTGACCCTGGCAGGATTTCATAATGGCAGTGGCTATGGATACGTTTCTAGTACCCTAACCCAGGAAATACCATAAAATATTTTTTTTTGTATATGTATTTTTAAAGATGGAATTTGCCGTGTTAAATATGATAAAATAAAAATATACAGTGGTATGCAAAAGTTTGGGCACCCTTGTAAATGTTCATGATTTTCCTTAATAAATAATTGGTTGTTTGGATAACAAATTCCAGTTAAATTTATCATATAGGAGACAAACACAGTGATATTTGAGAAGTGAAATAAAGTTTATTTGATTTACAGAAAGTGTGCTAGAATTATTTAAACAGAATTAGGCATGTGCATAAGTTTAGGCACCCTTGCATCTTATTGATTTTAATACTCTTAGCACTAATTATTGGAACTCAAAATTGTTTTGGTAACCTCAGTGATCCTTGATCTTAGGGTCTGGATTCTGGTGGGAGGTATTTTGGACCATTCTTCTCTGCAGATCATCTCTAGTTCAGTCAGGTTTGATGGTTTCCGAGCATGGACCGCCCGTTTTAAAGCACACCATACATTTTCAATAATATTCAGGTCTGGGGACTGAGACGGCCATTCCAGGATGTTGTACTTGTTCCTCTGCATGAATGCCTTAGTAGATTTTGAGCAGTGTTTAGGATCATTGTCTTGTTGAAAGATCCAGCCCCGGCGCAACTTCAACTTTGTCACTGATTCCTGGACATTGTTCTCCAGAATCTGCTGATATTGAGAGGAATCCATGCGCCCCTCAACTTTAACAAGATTCCCAGTGCCTGCACTGGACACACAGCCCCACAGCATGATGGAACCACCACCAAACTTTACTGTAGGTAGCAAGTGCTTTTCTTGGAATGCTGTGTTCTTTTTCCGCCATGCATAACGCCCCTGGTTGTTTCATCAGTCCACAGCACCTTGTTCCAAAATGAAGCTGGCTTGTCCAAATGTGCTTTAGCATACCTCAAGCGACCCCGTTTGTGGCGTGTGCAGAGAAAAGGCTTTTTCCGCATTACTCTTCCATACAGCATCTCCTTGTGTAAAGTGCGCTGAATAGTGGAACGATGCACAGTGACACCATCTGCAGCAAGCTGATGTTGTAGGTCTTTGGAGCTGGTCTGCGGGTTGACTGTGACTGTTCTCACCATCCTGCGCCGCTGCCTTTCGGAGATCTTTCTTGGTCTTCCACTTCGGGCCTTAACTAGAACTGTGCCTGTGGTCTTCCAATTCCTCACAATGTTCCTCACAGTTGAAACTGAAAGCTTAAATCGCTGGGATAGCTTTTTGTATCCTTCCCCTAAACCATGATGTTGAATTATCTTTGTTTTCAGGTCATTTGAGAGGTGTTTTGAGGCTCCCATGTTGCCACTAATCAGAGAAGATGCAAAGAGGAAACACCTAGAATTTTCCTACTTAAATACCCTGACTCATGATTGGATTCACCTGTGTATGGAGATCAAGGATCACTGAGGTTACCAAAACAATTTTGAGTTCCAATAATTAGTGCTAAGAGTATTAAAATCAATAAGATGCAAGGGTGCCTAAACTTATGCACATGCCTAATTCTGTTTAAATAATTCTAGCACACTTTCTGTAAATCGAATAAACTTTATTTCACTTCTCAAATATCACTGTGTTTGTCTCCTATATGATAAATTTAACTGGAATTTGTTATCCAAACAACCAATTATTTATTAAGGAAAATCATGAACATTTACAAGGGTGCCCAAACTTTTGCATACCACTGTATAAATATTTCCAAAGTGGGATTTGAACCCACGGCAGCTGAGGAAAGAATTCTTGAGTCAGACGATTATGTACCCATAATCCCTGGGGCTATTGATACATTTAACGTGTTTTTAGACCAGCAGTGGGCAATTTCTATGGCAGTGGGGGCCACAAAGATGTGATTGTCTGATTTGAGGGCCACATTATCAACATTCATGTCAGTATTCTGTAGTTTCATGTAATTTTCCATTATTTTGTATGTTTTTTTTAATTCATTTTGTATATTTTTTTATTTTGTGGTTTTGGAGTCATTCTGTGAGTTTTGTTCCATATGTTGTGTGTATTTAATTTTTTTTTATAATTTTGCGTATCTTTGTAATGATTTTGTTAATTCTCCTTTTTATCTTTTGTTTGTTTGTTTTTTTAGCTGTCATTTTGTGGGTTTTTAAAGTCATTCTGTGTATGTTTACTGTTTTGTTTTATAAGTCACTTTGTATATTTTTTGTCATTTTATGTTCAAGAAGTTGTCAAGTTTTGGAGCCATTTTGTGTATTTTTCTGCAATTTTTGTGTTTTTTGGACTCATGGTGTATATTTGGAGTCATTTTATGTGTTTACATTGGGGACCACACAAAATTAGTCTGAGGGCCACATGTGGCCCCTGGGTCACCAGTTGCCTATCTGTGTTCTAGGCACTCTTTATTTATCATTTGAAAAATTATTAATCATTCTGTTCTTTTATTCATCCACCTTTTATTTAAAACCCTGAATTCCACAGGAGAGCTGATATTGTAGGTTTTATGTTTTGCTTTAATTGTTCACAGCAAAATATTTCGTTAGTTGTGGGATTTTTGCAGCTTTAGCTTTTGAAGTTTATTTTTACTGAATATTGTGTGGGTTAAGATTGAATTAGCTGTATAATCTAATATTTTAGTTATTTCTATATTGTTATATTTATTTATTTTGTAATTTGATGACTGTTGGATTTGGTGATTTGACATAAATAAAGATAACGATGATACATCTGTTTGGTTACTTTAATGGCCACTGACACATATACGTTGTTTAAAAGCATGAAATGGCCACAAAGTGATGGAAAAAGAAACCCTGAATGGGGGGGATGTTGTAATAATCGTTGATTAATTGTATCATAGCACCCTGAATTGTAATCGAATCAATTTGTGAGGTTCCTTAGATGGCACACCCCTAATATTTATATATCGTTAATGCTACCTGACGCCCCTGGGTGACACACCACAGGTGAATGAAGTCAAATAAAAGAGCAGAAATAATTCTATTAGTAGAATAAGTTTTTTTTTTTTTTTTTTTTTTTTTTCCCTTTTTGGAGCATTGACAGTATTTTCTGATTTATTTTGAATACTTTTGGCTCTACTGTGTCAACACAATGAAACAAGAAGTCTGAACCAGGATTAAGCCAATGTTCAGGTTGCTGTTCTGTTAATTTATGTTAATGACTCTATATTTTGGTAGATAATGCCTTGCTTCATTTGTAGATCGAAACAATACCAGAAAATGTCATTGGTTTTTGTCCTGAAGTAATCAACCTGGCAACTTTGTTGCTGTTGAATTTCTGAATAATATCAAATTAATTTAATCAATAAACATCTTAAACTAACTCCACCTGGGAGTGCAACTAAATCTTTGTGCTAGCAGCTAGAATTGTTAGCGTGCAGTGCTGTGGGAGCTATGCTAGCATAGTGTAGCTTAGGGCTGAGCAATATATTGAGATGCAAGATATGAGTTTTTTAAATTCACACTCTTTTTCTAATTCCTCAATTGTCATTTTAACATTTGTTAATTTTTTTCTGCTGTTTTTGTTTAGTTTTTTCTAATTTATGTATGTCTGCTACAGCCTTATATTTTTCACTATTATCCTATGTTGTGATATGCAAATGTCCCTTCCTAGGATCAATAAAGGTCTATTCTATTATATATTAGGAGTCACTGCTTTCACTACTTCTCAGAACAGCGTGAAAATCAGTTAGATTGATCAATGAGTGTGTTCTAACCCAGACCTTCCTCTAAAAAGCCATACATTGTGCATCTGATTAATAAATGTGGTAATAAATGATTATTTCTCAGTTGTCATGGTGACAGTGGGTTTTTTTGGTCATGACTGGAGTTCTTTTGGACACTCGTTGAGTTAGCTGTGTTTGTGTGTCCTGCAGCAGTCAGAGGAGTCCCTCTCCTGGCCCCAACCATGTCGCCTCTGGCAGCAGCAGCAACAACGCCCCCAACTCGGCCTCAAACCCCTCCTCTGCCTCCACCACCCGCCCCTCCTGCTCCTTCACCCCGACCCTTGCTGCTCACTTCAATGAGAACCTCATCAAACACGTGCAGGGGTGGCCTGCTGAGCATGCAGAGAAGCAGGTCTGTGTTACACGTTTCTCTTAAAAATACCATCACTGTGGTCTTTTCAATGGGGAGCTGAATTAATAATACATTTGATATCAATGATATCGACCTTAGTCAAGCTCTTCTACTGCTGCTCAGTATTGGTTTATTAGTGCACAAGTACATTTAAAGAGTAACTAAAACACAAAACTACTTTTTTCTGTTAAACAAATGTATTTTGGTATGAGGTAGTGTTATTGATTGATTCTAGTCCAACTCTTCACGTTTTAGTCAGTGTTTGAATTTGTTGTAAAAATGTAAGAGTAACTGCCCTCTATGGGTTGAAACCCAGCTATTACAATCACATTTTGCTATTCTCATATCACTATTAGCGAGGGTTGGGTATCGGTGCCTACTTGGTATTTTTTAAACGATTCCGGTGCTTAAACCAGTACTTTTCAAAAAAATTAAACCTCATACACTTTGTCAAAATACAATACCCTTTTATTTCCAGGGCCAAATTGAATACATTATTACCTTAAATAATATATATACAAGTAACATATGGCAATAATAAAAACATTTAATTGATTAAAATAAAACAATATTGTATATAATACTGGATATGAATATTGTTATGATTATATTTGTCAATCATTAATAGCCTTTGTAAAAAAAAAAAAGACTATTTCAATATATTTTTTTAAAGCTACAGGGAGCCGTTACAAAAGAGTCAAAGAGCCTCATGTGGCTCCTGAGCCGCAGGTTGCAGTAAACCCCTGAGTTAACCAATCTGTTACATTCCTGTGTAAATGCAAAACTGTGCCTTTTAAATCTGGTGTTAAAACTTAAGTTCAACATTTTGTTTACAAACAACTTATGAGCTTAACGTTAAACAGAAAGTCAGGTGACACTGAGTTGAAGTATAGAAATAGCTCATGTGTTGTCACATGTTGAATGGCAACGGTGTTTGCTAAGAGGAAAGATTGCGGTCAACATCTGCGATGATGTCGCACTGGCAGCACTGAGAGCGGGACACACTTGAGTTTGTCCGGGGGGTGGGGGTCGACACTGGCTGCTGCTGTTGTTGACGTGCTTAGCTCCGGGTCATGTAGGTTATCAAACTTTTAAGTAAACTGTATGTGGTCTTTGATACTCTCGCTATCAGTTATAAACAACGGGTGTGCTGAATCTGATATGTAATATATGGCAATGAACTAGATTCAGAAGATTTAAGTTCAGCTCTGCGAGGATGTGTTTAAAGAGGCACAGACACAGGCTTGATTTGCTGAAGTGAATTATATTATGTGATAAATACTGTATTTACAATTTATACAAAGTGGTTAAAAATGTCCAATGGTTCCAAAGACTTTATATCCAAAGGATGATTATTCCAGGTATCCAACACTTCACCCACACAAGGGTCAGCACTTACTGAGACCCAGAAGTAGTTGACTCACAAAGAGCAGTCCTGTGTGTGCGTATGCGGCTACAGCGCCTCCTATCGGATTGGTAGAACTCACACATTGTGTCCTTTGATCATTAGGCTCACAGCCTTCTAGTTCACCATCGAACCTGGCCTGTAGGAAGCTGGACCACGGTATGAATAATACAATTCATTTTTATAGTCAGGTAATCATAGTAAATAACCTTAATTATCTCATCATTTCGTCATGTACATGATTCACATCTCAGCAGATATTCCATTAATTTTAGCAAGAGTACTCTCATAATTTGGTGTTGTACAAAAATCAATATTTCATCAGTAAAATAGTATTCAACCATTTCATTTAGATTGCAACTGTTTTTCAATTCATTAGTAATTATTCAAATGCAATTCATATAAATATATATATATTTAAACACCATAGTCAATGATACAATACATCTTCAATTGCATATAGTGTATTGGAGATACAACCATGATCAGCCAGCAACGGCGTACATGGTTGATTTCCTGTACACATCAGTGAAGGCTAAGTAGATGCTAACATTTAGCACTGTAGCAAACACTCACCAGTTCACTTGTGATCTATGTCCACAGAGGTAGAGGCAACTGTAGCGGTATAGTTGACCGGCTCCCCCACACACACACACACACTCGTACACCAACAGTGCGGCCATGTTTAAAGGGTAACGTCATACTATGACGTCATCGCGCACCAAATCTCACAGTACTGAGATAAAATATCGCGGCAATTTGAACGGCAGAGTTGGAGGGGCAGCAGCAGAGCGACAGGGTTACACAACCCGACTGTTAGATTGATTGATGTCTTTATGTGGAACATGTAAAATTATAACAGAATAATAGAGCTAATCAGTATAACTCAAAACAAGTAAAGCCCTTTTTCATTATTGTACCCTGTGAAACTCATTTCTTTAGACCTGTTTTTAAACTGGATTATGTTAAAACATTGTTTTAGCTCCACAATCATTCTGTTTCACTAATTATTGACTTACAAAAAACTTTTCAATGTTGTCTGAACACTTAATCCTTAAATTTACCTTTCCTTTTAATTGACAGGGTTCCCGTCAGGAATTTTTCACAGCAAGCGACCCTGGTGTGGAAAATTTTGGAAAGTATAACTGAGGGACAAATTTAGTGAAGTAAAGCTAAAAGTGGATTTTTTTATCTTTGTTCCAGCCTTAATTTAAAGCTAAAAGTTATTTGTTGAATAGGTGAATGTGATGATGGATGCATTTATAGAGTTGCTCATGCTTGGTCTATATATATATATATATATATATATATATATATATATATATATATATATACACGTGTGTATATATGTGTGTGTGTTAGGAATGTGCAATATTTTATTGTTTATGATTTATTGTCAAAAGTATTCTCACCGGTAAGAATTTGTCATCCCTCGATATAAACGATAAATTCCCATGTCGGAAATTACTGAGGGCCACGGGCCGTTTGTCCCTCAATTTAACCAAGAATGCCCCAAAAAAAGCCGTGTTCCACGAGCCAAAACTGCCCCTGTTTGTTGTCAATAACTTATTATTCTCTGGAGCGGAACGTTGCTTACATGTCACACGTTGTGTGAAATAAATATTAACATAACTAATGTCACTATTCATTCATCCCAATTTGTGAAACACAATATTTTTTAATTATATTTCATCAGCAGTAAAAACACTATTGAAGTTATTTGTGCTTATAATGTGTTTTTTATTTATGTATTTTATTAATTTTATTTTAAGTGAGGAAATAAATGAATTACATACAATAACACTAATAGTAATCCACATGCACAAATATATATAATAAAATATCAGCTCATGAGCTGTTTAAGTCAGCAGTTATTGTAGCCTTTTTAAATGTGTCTAATGTTGATGTATTCACATTTATTTGTGTTTGTAAGGAACCTGTTAACACTAAGTTGTGAATTTTTTTATTTATCCTGATTTTTATCATTATCGTAATAAATACTAGAAATTATCGGGATAATTTTTTTTTTTGTCAATATCGCCCATCCCTAGTGTGTGTATAGGTCCTCCACTAATAAATACTGATACATACTGTAGAGACAAGAAATAACATTCTATTCAAAAGACTGATTCCAAGACGCACTTTTCAAATTTAAATGAGGTATTATGTGGGACCTGCAGTAATAATTGAACACACACACAATAGAGCTGTCATCGGACTGAAAAAAGAAGACCCGGCCCAAGAGAACAAGGCCCGAACCCGTCTCACCAGAATGAAGCTGTTGTCTCTTTAAGCTCAAACACGTTTCAACCAGACGGTATTCTCATCTGTGAGTGTGCATGTAGAATCATGTGTCGCTACACGCTACGTCTGGTTGAAGCACTGTTTATATTGGACGGTGATTATGGTTACCAAGAGGATGATGCACACAGGCAGCATCGGGGACAGCTAAGTGGGTTGGCAGGGGTCCTCAGGGTCCTTATGTAAAGATGGGAGCATTATTAAATAGACGGTGTGACTGATGAATGTGTTTCTTGGTTATGTAGATTAAAAAGAGTTAAAAACAACCCATGCACACCTGGAATTCCCTGTTGTGTCCAAGTGTGAAACAATTATTACAACTTTATCGATTTAAGAAGGAAAAAAACAAGAAAATCCCCCCTACGTTGCTGAAAACGAAGCATAGGGGGCGCCATTGCTCCGTAGGAGAGCAGAAATATAACGTTGGGGGGCCCCTACACTCAACGGCGCTGGAGAGAACCCTGATTGAAAACCCCCCATCTCGTTTGAAGAACATGTTTTGGATATTTTTTGGCATTAGATAATGCTTTGAAATGAAACCTATTCAACGTTTGACCTCAGGGTGTGAGGGGGCGCTAGCGCACCATTTATATCTATTTCACTGCACAGCTCCTCACCCGAGCAAGAGTCACGTGTGCGGCCAGAGCCAATCGCTGCGCACACAGCCAAGCAGACACAGACTGCAAACACACGAGCGATAGAGAAGAAGATAGTTTAGACCGAGAAACGGGAGCTCTCTGAATAGATCAAACTGCAGATTCTCTGTGGTGCCGTGCATGGAAGCTAAGCTCTGACCACTCGGTTCAAAGGTGAAAAGTTATTTTTGGTTTTAAAAAAAGACAGCCTCATTGTACATAATACTTGAATTTACTTACTCACTCATGTAGTTTGGAGCTTTATGTTTTGTTTTGCGCAGTTTTGTTACTTTTATGTTTGCGCTACAATGTCTATGGAGTTTTGTTATCAGCGTCTCAAACATTTCACGGGAACACACAAGGTATTTATTTATAATAAAAATATACTAAATCAGTAAAATAAAACACAAAACTAAACAATATTTATACAAAAAGTACACAAAATGACTCCAGAATCACTCTATAATGGCAACCAAAAACAGTTACACAAAAAATGCACAAAAAGACAACTGAAAGATGAAAAAACACATGACTCCAAAAAACATACATTACAGAAAGATACACCTAACAAAAAAATATAAAGGTGAGTTAAAAAACACATTTATCATGTTCATGTCTCACATAAATCACACACACTATTTTACTTTGCACCCACAAATATACACCTTTATATCTCAGAGCACAGAGTATGTACACCTCTTTGTACACCCAACCTTCAAACACACTCATTTGGCCATAATTGACAACTCTACTTAAGCTCCTCCTACTATATGAATACATACTTTCAACGGGCACTTTACTAGCAACCAAAAACAATTATACAAAAAATACACAAAAAGACAACTGAAAAAGAAAAAAAAAAACACATTACTCCAAAAAACATACATTACAGAAAAATACAACAAAAATATGAAAATGACTCAAAATACACAAAACTAAATATTTATACAAAAAATAGACAAAATAACAGAAATGAACAAAATTACAAAAATAACTCCAGAATCACACTACAGTGGCAACAAAAAACTATAATTATACAAAAAATGCACAAAAACACATCAGAAAGATATGCAAATACACATAATGACTCCAAAAAATATACATTACAGAAAAATACACCAAACAAAAAATATAAAAGTGAGTAAAAACAGAACAAACACATTTATCATGTTCATGTCCCATAGAATTTAATTAGGGAAATCGCACACGCTGTTTTATTTTGCACCCGCAAGTAAACCCTTTATAACACTACAGAGTACAGAGTATGTACACCTCTTTGTACATCCAACCTTCAAACACACACTCATTTGGACATAATTAACTCTACTTAAACTCCTCCCACTATATGAATGCATACTTCCGCCAGGCACTGTACTAGTTTTTAAAATTCCCCCTATAGCAGGTCAGTTATTCCAGGGGTTTGGTTTCTCTAACTGATGAAGGAGAAAGTGTCACTAGTAATACTAGTAAGCAATGCATGGTATGCTAATCTTGGGGCGGGGAAAAGCATGTACAGGCTTGCCCTTGACGTTTTAACATATAGCGAATCAGGAAGCTGGATTTGGTTGTAATCCCTCTTACTTCAATAGTATTTGGTTTACTAGTGTTACCAGTCAATCTTTGAACTTTACTCGTACACTAACACAGTCTGGTATTTAGGAGACCGGCCCTTTAAAGCTGTCGGGCCCTGAATCTGGAATGAGCTTCCAGAACCCTTCGTTCCTTGGATTCTTTTAAAAAGCACTTAAAGGGTTCTATCCTTACTGACTCAGTCAGAGCTGCTGATATTGATTGTTTTTTCATATATTTTCATCTTTGTGAACCACGTTGACTATATGTCAGTAAAAAGTGCTGTATTAATAAAGTTTACTTGTTCATTTTGTGAGATTTTGAGTGAACTAGTGCTGGTAAAGAAAGTTTTACTGGTAAAGGTTTTTGGTGCGAGTCGACCTCACTAGTAAAGCAAAATCATCTACTAATAAACAATGCTGTTAAAAATGGAGTACGTAGTAGAGCTGAACTAAGGTGGACATCACTGATTCCATACTTGTTCTGAGCTATAAAGTAAAATCAATCTTTTTGTGTTTCATGATGAAGGCATCAAGGTTACGTGAAGAAGCCCACACGATGGGAAGCATCTGCATGTCTGAGAACTGCACGGAGCTGAAAAACCTGCGATCTTTGGTGCGAGTTAGTGAAATCCAGGCCACGTTGCGTGAGCAGAGGTAAGAGTTGAATTGTGCTCGTACAAGTTTGTGATTAAAAAATGCACAGTTAACGGTTCCTCTCGCTCTTTTTCACAGGATACTGTTTCTAAGACAGCAAATCAAAGAACTTGAAAAGTTAAAAAACCAGAATTCTTTCATGGTCTGAGAACTTCTGATCACAGCAGCTGGTGAAAGAGTGAGGAGAGGAACGTAGAACGGAGGCCCATTGCACATTCATTTCCTCTGGAGCCCAGTCTTAACACACACAGACACGTGCATACGTACGCATTTCCTGTGTGCTTTGGACCGATGAGGCTGGGAGAACCAAGGTGGAGAAATGAAGAGCTGATGTGGGAGGAGGAGGTGGTGATTTTACAGGACTCACATTTTGGATAAACAAAAGTTAAAAAATGTAATTAAAAAAAGCTGCCGTGGGGATGAAAAGTGTAGATTCTTGTAGATGTTATCTATGTTGTAAATATGTTTTGTAGATTGAAGCCATGGAAAGCCATGCCTATCAGAAGCTTTTGACTCTCAGACTAATCAGCCTTCTCCTGAACGCTCTCCACACTCGAAGCTTCATGTCTCTTTGTTTTTGTCACTGAAACATTGAGTGTGCCTGCTGGATGTGATGGAGGGGGAAACTTGAAGCCTTTTCTTCAACCCTGCAGAAAGCGTCTCCTACTGGTGTCACTTGTTTTTCATTTTGGAACCCAGCGTGGCAGAACGATCCTCGGAATCACAGCGATGTTCACCCATTCCCTGCAGATGGTTCAGTGTGAGCCTGTTTCCCCATCTAACAAACAGTGCCTGGTGGTGTGGTGGAGTGGCCTCAGCCCCGCCCTCAGCCCCGCTCTTAGCCCCGCCCTCTCCCGACACGTCACCGTCGTAGTCGTGTTGTTGTTCCTTTTGTTCCCCTCCTCTGACCTTCACAATCCAAAGTGGTACCACTCGTTCATTCCTTTGTACAGTTGCTAACCGTGTCAGCAGACCTCTGGGAAACGTCATTTAAAGAAGGAAAAAAAAAAGGTTTTATTTGTGACAGTTGTCAGTAAATCACAATGTTATCCATGCATCTGCGTTAGTGCCCACTGTTGGGGGTCATCCCGGGTTAGGTACTCATAGAGCGACTGGGCAATGAGACGTCAAAGGTGAAATGTGAAAATGTATGTATTGTAATAAACATGGTAAACTAAAGCGAGCACTGGTTATTTTCTTGGACTCGTGGAGATGTTTGATGCGTTAGTGCCTTGTTGAAAGTCTTAAGCCTTGTTGACATGCAGAGTTTTCTTATTACTTTGGCCGACCAACCACAGAGGCTCTTCAACAAGCATGTGATTAGTTTTCCAGCTCCGCCCTTCATGCTGTCGGAGGTTAGGGTCTTCAGCTAAAGTTATCCCCCGCCCATGTACCGTACTATACTAAGAACAGAACTGCACATCCATTAAAGGTGACCACGTTGTTGCTTTGTATATTGTTTCCTGAAGTATATTGACAAATGAAATAAAATATGCCTCTCCAGAGCCACGTTGTTCTTGGGTCTTTGGGGATTCTTATACTTTTACGTTATATACCATATTTATTTATAACTGCAAGTTCATTAAACCCCCTGAACCTCTAGGTTTGCTCAACTCTGCTGTATTGGTACAGTATAATACACAACCTTGTTGTACCCTACGGTCCTGTAGAAAGATTTTAAATACGGTATATATGTTAAGAGTTGTGAATTGAGAAATTTTCTTTTTGATTAATTCAAATCAGTAATTTATCATGATTAATGGTGTCTGGTGTAGTTGTAAGCAACACAAGATTTGCAAGTTATTTCACCACAATTTTGGGTTCATCCTGAAATGGTTACATTTATTATGGTGAAATATATAATGGTTGGATTAGTTTTAAAAAGACAGACCTTAAGTTATGAGGTTTGGTCTTTGTTGGACCAGCATAGTATGATCAAAAATATGGGAAAACAAAAAACAAGATTAAAATAAACTGTGTGAAGAATACAGCTGTGTTTTGAAAATCCCAGTCTCAATATGAGAGAACTACACAGAATAAATCTTTAACATTCAAATCTGTTCAAAAACAAACTTTTTCACTTTTACATTCAGCTGCTGAGGCACAGCAGTCTGCCTACATTACTGGTCTTTTTCTACTCCAATTACTACTGTTAATATTATACTATAATAATTTTTTTTTAAATGTAATACTATTAATAATATTGTATAAATATATATCATGTTATTATTGACAGTCTGGAGTGCTCCACACAGGCTTCTTTCTGTATTGTTACGCTCTGTAGATCATCTCGTATCATGCTCGTAAAGAGAGGGTGGAGGGGAGTGCATGCCCTCGCCTGAGATGACATTGTTCCTTTTGTCAGAACTTCCATGAACTTGTTCAGAAAGTCCACTTTACTGGTAGATCAGACCATAAGGATCTCTCAGCATTCTCAATGAATCATAATGATTATAAAGACCTCTAAGTCTTTTTCTTCTGAATCCACAACAAAGACCCAATGGACAGAGTCCCAACCCCTTAGTAGAAAAAATGTAAGAAATGTCACTAATTTTTTTAGAAGTTTAGAATCCATGTGATTTGTTTCATGAAGAAATCTATCCTTTATAGAGTAGATGGAGGAAGGACACAGTCTGTCTGTCTCTGTGTGTGTCTCTTTACAGATGTTGATATGGATCACATCAAAGGAGGAGGAGGTTCATAAGAAGGTGTCAGAGGAAAAGAAAGCCCGACTGGAAACATCAAAGTGAAGATGGAATTGATCAAAAGATCTTAGATAAAAACTCTGCTCTCGAGCTCTGCTTTAACCCACACCATGTTTGTTCTGTTCCCCACAATGCATCCTGTCTGCTGCAGGTGAAGTGTCTCCAAATGAGTGAGAAGCAACGTGTCCTGCAGAGCAGTTTAACCCTGAGAGGTGTCACATTCTGATCCTCCCAGCAGGAAAACACTCACAGTTTGCTTTGCATGGTGGCTTTGTTCACCAACACTTCCCTTTGGAGATCATACTATAGTCTATACCAGTGGTTCTCAAATGGAGGTACCCACGGGGGCCTACTTTAGAGAAAGAGGGTGGACAATTACAAATGAAAGTGTTAAAAAATATGGGGTTTTTATCATGTTTATTTTTAGTTAAAAATGATAATCATATTGAATATTATCAGCAACTTACAAAACAGCAAAAACAGACTAAATAGGAGAAAAATACTGTATACTTAATAATAAAAAGAACAAACAATAACAAAACAAAAAATGACACCAAAAACATACAAACGCTAAAAGGGAAAAATGCTTACTGTTATCAACGACACAAAACAACAACAAAGACAAACTAAATGAGAGGAAAAATACACAAATAATTAATATCCATGTGGACAAAGATAGTGATAGCCTGAGCTCAGCCTTTATGTCCCTAATAGACTCAGTTGGCTTTTTTCAAACTATTAATGAAGCTACTCATCGTTTAAATCATACTCTTGATCTTGTTCTAACATATGGCCTTGATATTAATGAACTAAAAGTCTACCCTGAAAATCCTCTGCTATCAGATCACTTTTTAATATCTTTTAACATTATCCTAGAGGATCTCGCACTGTGCAATAAAATAGTTAGGAGTAGAAATCTGTCCAATAGTGCTGTGGCTAAATTTAAAGAGGCCATTCCTGCTGCCTTAAACTCAGTGCACCATCCAATAAATAACTATGATATTAATTATAACCCCTCTCAACTGGATCTGCTTGTCGATAGCTCTGCTAGTCTACTAAAATCCACCTTGGACTCAATTGCCCCATTGAGGGAAAAAACTATTAAACGTCAGAGGAAAGCTCCATGGTTTAGCTCTGAAACTCACACACTCAAACAAACAACCCGTAAATTAGAGAGAATGTGGCGCTCCAATAAAACAGAGGAGTCACGAATACTTTGGCAAGAAAGCCATAGTAAATACATGACAGCCTTACGACATAGTCGATCTACATACTATTCCTCACTAATTGAAGAAAATAAAAATAATCTGAGGTACCTTTTCAGCACTGTAGCCAGGCTAACACAAAGTCAGAGCTCTATTGAGCCCATGATTCCTCTAGCCCTCAGCTGTGAGGACTTTATGACATTTTTTAACCATAAAATTCATAAGATTAGAGATAAAATTAGCCACTACCTGCCTTCACCTGGGCCTGCTGTACCATTAAATGTAAATAGGCCTAACCTAAACTGTTTCACACATATAGGACTTCAGGAACTTAACTCTATTATTTCATCCTCCAAACCATCGACCTGCCTTTCAGATCCGATCCCAACTAAGCTGTTTAAAGAAGTTGTTCCCCTGGTCTGCCCATCTTTGTTGGAGACAATAAATATATCCCTATCAATAGGCTACGTGCCACAGTCCTTTAAAGTAGCTGTAATCAAACCCCTTCTCAAAAAACCTACTCTTGATTCCAGCACTTTAGCAAACTACAGGCCTATATCTAATCTTCCTTTTATTTCAAAGATTCTTGAGAAAGTTGTGGCGGCTCAGCTCTGTGACTTCCTTCAAAACAACAACCTGTTCGAGGACTTCCAGTCAAGTTTTAGAGCTCAACACAGCACAGAGACTGCTTTAGTTAAAGTAACTAATGATCTACTCTGGGCTTCAGATGAAGGACGACTCTCAGTGCTGGTTTTATTAGATCTTAGTGCAGCTTTTGACACTATAGATCACTATATTCTACTAGAGAGATTAGAGGAATTACTTGGAATCACAGGGACTGCCCTAAACTGGTTTAAGTCCTACCTATCTGATAGATACCAGTTTGTACACGTGAATAATAAGTCTTCTGTGTACACTAAAGTAAGCTACGGGGTTCCTCAGGGCTCTGTGCTAGGTCCAATCCTCTTCTGTATCTATATGCTCCCCCTTGGTAATGTTATGAGAAAATACTCTGTTAACTTCCACTGCTATGCTGATGATACCCAACTGTATGTATCAATGAAGCCAGGTGAGACAAATCAGCTATCTAAACTTGAGGCCTGTCTAAAGGACATTAGGGCCTGGATGGACCAAAATTTTCTTCTTCTCAACTCAGACAAGACTGAGGTCATTGTACTGGGCCCACGACACCTTAGAGAAACCTATGCTAGCCTAACTGCCCTAGATGGCATTACTCTGGCACGAAGCACAACTGTTAGAAACCTTGGGGTTCTATTTGATCAGGACTTATCCTTCAACTCTCACATAAAACAAACTTCAAGAACTGCCTTCTTTCACCTCCGTAACATTGCTAAAATCAGATCTATCCTGTCTCAGGGCGATGCCAAAAAACTAGTCCATGCTTTTGTTACCTCTAGACTGGATTATTGTAATTCTCTTTTAGCAGGCTGCCCGAGCAAGTCGCTTAAGACACTTCAGCTGGTTCAAAATGCTGCAGCACGTGTACTGACTAAAACTAGGAGAAGAGATCACATTACTCCTGTATTAGCCTCTCTGCATTGGCTTCCCATAAAATATAGAATAGAATTCAAGATTCTTCTTCTCACTTATAAAGCCCTAAATGGACAGGCACCAGTCTATCTCAAGGAGCTTGTAGTGCCATACAATCCCCCCAGAACACTACGCTCTCAAAATGCTGGACTACTCGTTGTTCCATTTGTCTCTAAAAGTAGTATAGGAGGAAGAGCTTTCAGTTATCAGGCCCCACTTCTCTGGAACCATCTACCAACCACGGTTCGGGGAGCAGACACCCTCTCTACCTTTAAGGTTAGGCTCAAAACATTCCTCTTTGGTAAAGCTTTTAGTTAGGAACCAGCTCATAGCTCATAGTTAAGATGCAATAGGCATAGACTGCCGGGGGGGTCTGGCATGCTCGGTTGGAGAGAGGTTGGAGAGGGCGTTAAGAGAGAGGTCATTTAGGTTAGAGAGGGACCGGAGAGGGTCCCATTCCTCTCTCAAACACTCCCTCTATGTCTGCTTCTTCCCTTGTGTGTTTGCTCCTGTACTCCTTCTGGCTTTTGTCTTGCAGGTCCGTGGGATCCTTAGTGTGGAGTTACAGAGTCTCAACAACTCTGTCTCCACCCTTTCCTCTGCACACACCCAACACAGCATAACGTGGATGGCTGTTCATCATAGGAATGGGATCCACACAAGGTTCCTGCTGCTTAACAGAAGGTTTTCCTTGCCGCCATGATGAATTCATGTTGGGTGTGGGATACATATGTATGTGTATATACGTATATATGCATATGTGTGTATCCATAAAATGAAGAGTCCGTCCTTAAGACTGCTCTACTGTAAAGTGTCTTGAGATACCATTGGTTATGATTTGGCGCTATACAAATAAAGATTGATTGATTGATTGATTGATTGAAAAAAAACAGAGAAACATACAAAACGACATAAAAAACAACCAAACGACACCAAAACACACACACACAGAGATAATAATTTAAATACCAACATAGCACTGTTTTGTCCAAGTTTAATAGAAAATAAATCAGTATGCCAAATGTCATGCTTTGATCATAAAAGTAACAACTGTTTTTGTTATCTCCACTAACTGTACTGATTTCAGATCAGCAGTTGATGAAGGCACATTGAACATAATCCATATCTTCTTAGTTGTGCTATTTCTGATTAACGCCCAGCCACGTTCTTTGGCTCAGGTTATGATTTTAATTTTAATGTTGTTACCCACATGTCACTGTTTTAGAGTTCATAAATGTAGCTCGTAAAGTCTCGTAAAGTAAATATAACTGATGTTAAAAACTATGGCAACTTTTTTTTTTCCAACCTAAAGTCAGTGGCCCACTTGAGGTCAAACTGGTTCATATTTGGCCCCTGAACTAAAATGAGTTTGACACTCTGCTATGGATACTAAAGTCTGATAAATCTGTGGAATAATTTCCCTCTTTGTGATTAAACTCATCTGTACTCAACTAATGACCTGCAGACAAACAGTATATTCTATAGTAAGAATATATTCACATAACAAGAATAAATTCACATAGTAAGAATATAAATACATAATAAGAATATATTCACATAACAAGAATATATTCACATTTGTGTCAGTCCGTTCTGAGTGTGTCTGGTGCAGAATGAAGAAACGACGGCCCAGGGGCCACATGTGTTCTCATTTTGTGCAGTCCCTAAAATAAACAAACAAAACGACTCCAAAAAACCCAATAAACAACAGCAAATATATACAGAATTACTCCAAATAATTACAAAATGACAGAAAAATACACAAAAGAATGACAAAAATACACAAATGACTCAAAAACCATAAAACAAAACTGCATAAAACAAATACACAAAATTACTGTAAAACACCAACCAAAACAGACAAATTGGAAACAAAGACACAAATAACTGGAAAATATCAAATCTACTCTTAACCTTTCTTTCCTGTATTAATGCTCAGGTCATTATTTTAAATGCTGACATTAATGTTGATAATGAGTCACAGCAATAATAGCAATTTTCAATAATCTGCCACAAGTTACAAAGTTTTTTTTTTAATCACCAACATCTGAACAGTTAAAAAAATGTTATTTGATAATGCCCTTCTTTTTAGGCGGTGGCTATCCGTACGGTTGCCGTATCAATATACGGCAACCTATCCGTACACAGTGCCCCTCATTGGCCAGTTTAGGTCACGTGACAAAGACTAAACCTAACCCTAACCCTAAAATGCTACATACGTGTGCTTCGGTAATTGTACCAATAGCACTGGGGTTTGTCATTACGGCAACCGTACAAATAGACACTTTCTTTTTTCTTCCTAGATCAATAAACTGCATCTGCCTGCAGTCCAACAGTGACTGTGGTAAATATTTAGAGTTTGACTTTCCTTCCCCCATTTTTGTAATGTTTCTTTCTTGCTTTCCTTCTGGATTTTTTTTTCTGTTTTGTTCTACATAAGAAATTAAAAATGCAATTATTGTATAATTTATGTTGTTTGAAAATCCACAAAAAACAAGGAAGGAAAAAAAAAGAAAGCGGAATGAAGGAAGTAACGGTCTGAGCTGTCAATGAGTACACACACCCTGATTACGTAAACACATTTAAAGACACACATGAGGGATATAAAGAGAGCTGTTTGCTAGTCAGAAAACACTTCATACAACCAGAGGAAAAACATAAAGCAGGTATTTTGGTTTCTTTGCATTACTGGCGGTAAAGGTCATTTGTGTTGTGTAACTCATGCTTGTGAAATAATTCGTCACCGCTAACTGTGTTTCTTCCTCTCCACTCGCTGAACTCTGACCATCAGATGGATTCACTTTCTCGTGCGCTGCTCTTTGATTTTCACGGTGTTTCTATGACACATTATTTCACAAACAACTGGGAGAACGTTCAGAACTTTCAGGCGAGACCAGACGACATTCTGATTGCAACGTATCCCAAAGCAGGTCAGTGTGTGTTCATGAGCCTGTGCAACACTTTGTCCCTGTGAGCAAGTTAGTCTGCTTTATTATATTAGTGCAATGTTCTGATCCTCCTGAAAATGTAATTCAGCCCAATACATTTGCTTGTGTTCAACAGACTACAATATTCTATGTAATTATTTATTCGTCAGTATGAACGGAGCAGGTAACGCACATGTTTCTCCATTAGAGAACCAGCTAGGGACTGCCTGAAAACCTCACGTTATTTGCAGAAAAAGATAAAGAGATGCATCCTGAGTAAGAGGGTTCCCCGAGGGTTCTGTGTCGTGTAAATGGCTGAAGCCAACGTTGAATCATCCAGTGTTTGCACTAAAAAGTTACATCATTCACACTTCTACGTACCACTGTGGTATGTAGAACATACAGCACATACTGTTGAAGGTCAACGCTACAGTACATACAGTGAAATAGTTGTACAACAGCAACGTATGTTTTATTATTGCAATGAAATAAATATAATTATTTTATTGCATAGCTGTGATCATCTCCAGCCCTCCCTAAAGAAGAGTAAGAAACGCTTTATTATAGGGAGGATGTAAAAAGGGAGAGCAGTGTTACACCTAGGTGAGGGAGAAGGGAACAGGGAAGAGGGAGTCAGGGTAGGACAATGGAAGGAGGACAGAGGAGTCAACTATTTTGAGCTCAGAGTGTAATGTGATGTTATAGTTGTGCATATTGTGCTTATTGTGACAAGTGTTCAGCACCCAGCTTCAGTATAATAGTGGTGGACGTGAACAGAAAGAAGGAGTGAGTGGTTATACCTAAAACTGGTATTTGTCTAAGGCATGTCAGTGCATCCACAATCCAATGTGCGTACAACAACTGCTTCCGTGAACCCACTTTTGGGTCCACGGTGGCTAAATAATAGTGATTGATCTGTGAACTAAGTTTAAAACCAGAGGAGACCTGGCGTTCCAGGCTGTAGCTCCCAGACTCTGGAATAACCTGCACCAGTCTCTCAGGGAGCTCAACTGTGTGGACACTTTTAAAAAACTGCTGAAGACTACACTTTACAGTAAAGCTTTTAGTTACTGGATTTTAATTTTTATTTGTCCTTTAATGTTGCTGTTCTTATGATATTTATGCACTCTTGTTTTATTATTCTATTGTGTTCTCTTGTACTTTTACCACAACTCTGTACAGCACTTTGTGATTTTATCTGCTTTATAAATAAACTACTTACTTACTTACTTACTTACTTACTTACTTACTTACTTACTTACTTACTTACTGTGACTCTCAACCGCCCAGTTTTTTAGTGGGCGGGGCTTAAGTGGCTCTTATGATGTTGAAGGTTGTCTAAGCTCTAACATCAGAGCATTGGCTCCACCAGAGGCAGGAATCTTGACTTACTGTATCTTGCATTTCCTGTTGGAGTTGAATAGAAAGGCCTGTAAATTAATGGTAGTTTTTCCATATGTCACAGGTTTACGGAAAATAATTTGTTTTTGCATGGCTGAGTTAGGAAGTCTAGATTTATGAGCAATGTACTTAAGGTGTTGGACAAGACAGAAGTTACGGATTGGTGTAGTGTGGGTGAGGCGGAGTACGATGAGATTGGTATATTTAAAGCGCCAGTCTACGTTGTCTTCTTCTAACAATGGTGTTTTATCTCTTTGTCTTGGTGGTGCATTGACATGCATTGACACATTTCGGACAAGTTTTTTAAGAAAATGAATCCATGTGGAGTCCAATTTTGCCAGCTGTGAGGTGTTACAGTAAGATGACAGGCTTGGGTACTGTACTAAAGATGGCTGCGCACACACGACGTTAGAAACTTTACCCTGGTGAAGACTATTCTTCCCGGGGTCCCAAAATAAAACAATGTCCTTCATAAAATAAAAACACAAATTAAATCTTTCACTTATTAAACAGCAACTAAAACAGAAGAACATCATTCAACAACCTAACAGCAAGTCGTACAATCGACTGATCTGCATTCATACAGATTCATCTGTTTACAAAGTCATGAATATCATGTTCTTGTTCAGGAACCACATGGGTCTCCTACATACTTGATTTGCTGTACTTCAGCAAGATGTCCTGCCAGCGTCAGACAACCGTCCCCATCTATGACAGAGTACCTTTCCTAGAGATTGCTGTCCCTGCATTGGTTTCAGGTTTGTTATATACACCAATATCTAATCTAATTTATTCATTCAACCACTCTGTTAGAAGCTTCCGTCCTTGGTAACAACAGAATCCATAACGTCTTGTAATGTCTTTTTCATGTATTAACTCTATTTGTATGTTTTCACACAGGAAAAGACATGGCTGACCACCTCCCCACCTCCCCTCGACTCATTAAAACTCACTTTCCGGTCCAGTTTGTGCCCAAATCATTTTGGGAGCAAAACTGCAGGGTAGCATCGCTCTACATTTTTACATAATACATCAATTATGTTATGGTGAATATATTAATCATTTGAACATATTTTGATTTCTAAAAAAAAGAGGGTCAACAGTCACGTTTGCCGTACGGACAACCTCCTGTGCTATTGGTACAGTTACCAAAGTACATGTACGTAGCGTCTTAGGGATAGAGTTGGTTTAAGGTTAGGTTATAACCCAATATAGCAACAATTTTTCAGGTTTGGGTTAGGGTTGAGTTTAGATTTATGGGAAGGTTTAGTCTTCTTCAGGCAATCTGAACTGGCCAAATAGGGGCGCTACGTACGGATAGAATGCCAGTATATTGATACGGCAACCGTACGGAGTGCCTTAATATAACGAGCCATAACGAAAGCGTAAAACTTGAAATTAATTGAAAACATACAAATTTACATAAAACATAAACTTGGATCTGTATCACTTCTTTGTTATTTTCTGTATGGCATTGTTTTTTAATTAACTCATTCTATAATTCCTTTTCTCTTCCACAGATTGTGTATGTGGCCCGTAATGCAAAGGACAGCGTTGTGTCTTATTACCACTTTGATTGCATGAACAAAGTTCAGCCTGACCCTGGAGATTGGAGCAGCTTCCTCCAGAGATTTATACAGGGAAAGAGTGAGATTTTACGAAGATCTCAGACATATGGGTGTTATTTTGGGTGCACACGCAAAAAAATTGCACGTGCTGTTTGTCACCTGTTGTGGTTATTTTACTAAGATTGCATCAGAAAATTATAACTGGAGCAAAAATGGTGGACAGAGCCTAATTAGATAAGGTTTTCATATAGATAAACCAAGTGGCCACAAGGAAAAATTTAATTTAGGAGGTGTTAGTGGGAAAAGCAAAAAAAAAAAACTGTTCTTAATGCACAGTAAAAAATGTGAAAATAAGCAGGAAAAATGGAATGTGAGAGACATTTTCCTCAAACCACGCAAAGCATTCGATACAACCACACTACCCTGTACTCCAAGCTGTCCAAACTTAATGTTTCTACAAATACTCTAAATTGATTAAAATTCTATGTATCTGAAAGCACCCAATGTGTAAGAATCAAGCAAGCCATCTCATCCCATGAAGTCTGTACAACAAGGAATTATTTTCTCAGTGTACATCAATGACTTACCTAAAATATGTGACAATGTAAAGCTACAGATGTTTGCAGATGATACTCTAATCTATACATAGGAGCACAACATTTCAGCCAAAATAACACCAGCCATGGAAAAGGTAGATCTGTATCTACACAATTCCTGCCTCACCTTGAACATCGATGAGACCTTTGTTAACTTCACTGACAAACTAAAGAATAGCGCCCATCGCCCTATAACCATAAACAAAAAACACAGCAAAACTGTAACAAAAAATAAGATTACAAAATACTTTTTAAGTTTACCTTAACAACTTTTAAAAGTATCACAAACTTGCTCTCAATGGAGGGAGCTAAAAGCTTCCATAATGCCATGGTTCTGTCATACCATTCATACTGCATTCAAGCAAATAACATCAACCAAAAACCACTAGAGAGTATTCACAAGCATGCTCGTAAAATATTCTTACAAAAAACCCCAACAATACCATCATTGTAATATACTTGATAAATGAAAAATGCTTAACTTTAATAACCTTGTTATTGCAAGACGAATAAATTAGTTCATTAGAAATGTTTCCAATATTTTGGACTTATTCATTCCGGAAATGTTGACAGGGACAGGAAAGATTAGTTCTCTTTCATTCTGCTTACAATAACTGCAGCCATCTGCGAGTAAAGCTGTGACAGTTATTAAAACACGCTGAATAAATGCACAAAAACAGTCACTACAATCACTTCCAACTTTAGCAAATCACTGTGTGTGCTACAAGGATTTATTTACATCTCTTAGGTTCCTGACTACTCATTAGCAGCAAACGCGCTAAATAGATTTCGCTGTTTTTTTTGCGCATTTGAGCAAATATTAATAACAAATGCAAACCTTTTATTAAATGAGGCCCTGGGTATTTAAAACAATCATAAGTGCTTTTTCATTGTTACAAACTGAAAGTAGGAATTTAATGTGCTTTTGTTTCAACTTTAGTGGTTTTTGGATCCTGGTACGATCACGTTAACGGCTGGTGGAAGAAAAAACAAACTTCTTCAAGAATCCATTATATGTTCTATGAAGACATGGTTGAGGTACAGATGTTGTCTGTTTCTTTTCACTGCTTTTCATTCCAGTCCAACCGAGATGACATCGTGCCTTGTTTTTCCAGAACACTGGACAGGAAATAGACAAACTCTGCTCCTTTCTGGGTGTTTCTCCCACACCTGAGGAGAAGAACAGCATCAGTGTCAGATCACAGTTTGACAGCATGAAAAAGGATCAAATGGCAAACAACTCCACAAACGCTGTGATGGATTTCAACGTTTCTCCCTTCATGAGGAAAGGTGAGGTGGATAATAACGTAGCACTGATCATAACACAAAGATGGGGCTGATCTTCTGTGACTGCACAGGGAAGGTCGGGGACTGGAAGAACCACTTCACTGTGGCCCAGAATCAAGACTTTGATGAAGATTACAAGAAAAAGATGAAAGATTCCCAACTTCAGTTTCGCACTGAAATTTAACTATGTTGCATTTTTGAATGTGATCATTTGCATGTTTTCCAATTAGGGAAAACTTTAGCACCATTTTTCCTCACTTCATTTACATATCAACAGACCTCAGCAGAAGTCTTATTAAAGGTAACATTTTCTCCGTTTTATCCCATGTTCTTTGTTGTTTTTGTAATTTCGGTTTGAAATGAAAATAAATGCAAATTAAAACTGAATTAGAAATAAACACATTCTTGATTTGTCATATGTTTCTTTTATTTTTTATTTTTTACCTCAAGTTGAGTAAAGGACAAGAATTTTGAAGGTCTTGGTCTTTTTACTCATTATTGTCTCCATTTTGGACTGACCAGACTTCAATCAATCAATCAATCAATCAATCTTTATTTGTATAGCGCCAAATCATAACCAATGGTATCTCAAGGCACTTTACAGTAGAGCAGTCTTAAGGACGGACTCTTCATTTTATGGATACACACATATGCATATATACGTATATACACATACATATGTATCCCACACCCAACATGAATTCATCATGGCGGCAAGGAAAACCTTCTGTTAAGCAGCAGGAACCTTGTGTGGATCCCATTCCTATGATGAACAGCCATCCACGTTATGCTGTGTGGGATGGCTGTTCATCATCCCACACAGCAGATAAATCCCAAAGACTTGGGATTTATCTGCTATTCTTCAACTTTGTTAATGTGATAATTAGAAACTGTTCCTGATGAATGTATGTTGTCTTCAAACATTTAATGTTAGCGCATTGATTGTTGAAATCTTATCCAATGTCTTTTACAAACACAGAGGCATCAGTCCATGTGATTTACACTTACTTTGGTCCTCATTCACCTGACAAATGTTAATTTCAGATGTTAAAAAATAATTCTAGACTCATCAGTAGAATAAATATACTAAATATATATTAAATATATCCAAAATTCATCAAGATTTGAGATTTTTTCATGATATGCTTTGTTTTTGTCGGTCAAATGTACTATTTAAAATAAAATTTAAATTAAAGCGAAAGAATGCTCTTTAATTGTTCAAATTTGTCATGGTTTTTAAAATTGATATATGGTTTTATTTGACAGACATATACAATAAATAATTTTAGACCTTGAAATCTGTTTGGTTTTGTCTTGGAACCGAAGACAATCTGTCTGAGACGTCACCTCCTTTAATGAGAGGGACGTGACATCATTTCAGACTAAAATAAGCTAACTTTGCTAAGTGTCTTTAATCCAGATGCTTGTTTAAAACAGTGAGTGTGACTTCCTGTTTTTTTTTATTTTTTTTTTTATCTTGTCTGCACATTCTGTTGAAGGTTAACACTACAAGAAGTGCAATCTTTTAACAGCAATGCATATTTTGTTATTGCAATTAAATAAATTTATTTATTTCATTGCATAATTGTGACCATCACCAGCCCTCCCTAGGGAAGGGTAAGAAATACTTTATTAAAGGGAGGATGTAAAAAAGAGAGGGCAGTGTTACACCAAGGTGAGGGGTTGGAGGGGGGTGGGGAAGTTAACAGGGAGGAGGGATACAAGATAGGAAATGGAATGGGTGGGGAGTAGTCGATAGGTTTCAAGTGATGCGATGTGAAATTGTGGTTGTGTATATTGTGTTTATTGTTGAGTTATCAAGCCAGTCTGGTGACCAGTGTGCGGCTTAGGAATAATGGTGGTGGCTGTGAACAGAGGAAGAAGTGAGTGGAAATTCCAAAAAACAGGTATTTGGGAACAACGTGTCTAAGGTTGAGCCCAGTATGAGTGTTATCCCACAGCCCAAGGCCAGTGCATCCATGACAAATGTATTTCCAAGAACCGCCACTGCAAAACCCACGAGCCGCCCCCGGGCCCGAAGAAGCAGCCAGGCCAGCAGCAAGAGCGGGCAATCCGGGGGCCCCCGGCGACCACCCCACGGCCAAGCAGCCCCCCGAACGCCCCCAAGATCCCAAGCCGAGAGGCAACCATCGCCCCCCCCATACACACCCGAGAAAGCCCCAAGGAGCCAAGGACCCAGCGCACCACGCCACCGATCCAACCCCCAACCCCCAGAGCCCCTTCCTGTTGAAGTGCTGTTAAAGCACGTGTGTCAAACTCATGGCCCAGGGGCCAAATCCTGTCCTTTGGAGCATCTAATTGGGCCCGCAGGAGAAAGTATAAATGAACATGAATCATTGTGTAAATGAAACTCCTGGTGCTTGTATCACATTTTTAGCGTTGAAAAAACTCAAAATTCTTACAAAATCCTTAGTTTCTCTGAAATGACATAATATTTCACCTAATTCAATAGAAATTGGTCACAAAATCTGATATCTATCACTTTTTGTTTGGATATTGTCAGTTTCTTACACATTTTATATATGCAAACTAGGCCACAAAAATGTTGAAATAACTCGTTTTCCCGCATAAAATCTGTGGCCCACTTAAGATCAAACTGCTACGTTTTTGCCCCTGAACTAATATGAGTTTTACACCCGTGTTAAAGGAATACTCAACCCACCACATGAATGCACTTTAGATGACAGGTATAAAGCTGAGCTATAACTTTAATTATTAATTACAATATTGTCGAGATGTCAAATTTTGGATTGGACTCTGGAAATAGCTCAAAGCCTGAATTATGACACCAGCCTTGTGGTTAAAAACAAGTATTAATTAAACATCTTCTTTCATTTATCTGCTGGATGTGTCACTAACCAGTGGTGGACAGTAGGGCTGGGCGATATGGACCAAAATTAATATCTTCATTTTTTTTCTCAAAATGGCAATATTACGATATAAAGCTTGACAATTTAAATTTAAATAAAGTCATACTCTAGGTTAAACTTGCTGATGCAAAATGCCACACAGGCTAAAATAACAGCACAGTGCTTTAAGATTGGTGAAAAAAATAACTTATGTATCACAAACATGAGCAAGTAGCGGCCCCAAAAGAAAAGACACAAAATGACAGCAAAAAATACACACATTTACTACAAAAACACAAATGAAAAACACAAATACTTATATGGACAACAAAAATACACAAAAAGCATACAAACAAATGGAGAAATACACCAAAGAACAAAAAAAAATACAGGACAACAAAAAAAAACAGAAGGAGAAAAAAAAATGCACAATGGGATGACAAAAATACATAAAAGAACAACAAAAATACACAACAAAAACCCTACAAAAAATACAAACAAAAATTACAAAAGAACCACAAAAATACACAAAAAAAGAACACAAAAAGTGAAAAAAATGCACAAAGGGACAAAAGAAATACATAAAAGAATAAAAATAAACAAAATACACAAAGGAGAAAAAATACACAAGGGGGCAACAAAAATCCAAGAACAACATACAGTACATACCAAAAATACACAAAACGACTCTGAAAGAAATCCATATTACTGGAAAATTACACAAAAAAAACAAACAAAAATACATAGGACAGTAAAATAGACAAAAGAAGGAAAAAGTACGCAATGGGACATGAACATTTATTAACACTTTAGGATTTTTCTCCTGTAAGAGACAGCACGTGTGAGTGAGTTCTGTAGTGTGGCTTGTTTAGATGAAGGTCTGGTTTCGGACGCACTCAGTGATCATCTAACTTTCCTTTTCTTGTTGTTCTGAGAAGTAGTTAAAGCAGAAACTCCTAAAATGAGTATTTTAAATTAAAAAAATTTATTAGATAAAAATATATTGATATAGGCAATATTGTAATTTTCTATATTGCCAAAATTGAAAACTCAGTATATATTGAATCCTGATATATTGCCCAGCCCTAGCGGACAGTAACAAAGTAAATTTACTTAACTAATGTATATAAGAAGTATTTTAGAGTATCTATACTTTACTTAGTATTAAGAGATACTTCACTACTTTACATTTGAAAGATAAATATTGTACTTTTTATTCCACTATTTTTCTATGGTTACTATCATTACTTTTCTTTCTGATGTCAGCTCAGGTTTATTCACTGCTTCAGTTCTGATACTAAAACATTTTTGTTCATCCTCACAATGGTTTTCTCAGTTCTACCAGAACTTTAATATGTCAATATGTTAATGCTCGTCAATGCGAGAACCAATCAGAGAGAGGCAGCTCACCTCTCATAGTGTTGCTGTTTGAACAATTCATTTGTCAGAGATTAAAACCCAGAATAAAATAAAATAAAATAAAAAAAAGGCTGTAATTCAGGCCCACGTTCAAAGTTCTTGAAATGAGAAGTGATTTATATCATCATAACAATAATTTGTTGGTGGAAATTAACATCTGGTTAGCGACATGAAACATTGCATTTTATTACTTATTTATTGTTAAATATACCTCATGATGCTCAAATATTACTACAAATAAAATAAACATGATTTTTTCTAAATAATAATAGTTTCTGGTTAGATTTGCTTTTTTTATTCAAATAAAACAGTTGTATCGATGAATGCAACTGAGTTATTAAACCTTTACCTTATTGAACAACTCTTTGTGATTTAGTTGGATTAATGTGGCTTTAAAATAAAGCCACATTAATGATAGTTGGAGATCCTTCTGGGGAAAACCGAACCTGATAGGAAGAGATGGAATCCATCCTACTTTGGAGGGAGCATCTCTACTATCAGAAAACATGGCACATTTATGACATCTCATGAATGAGACCATGTTACAGAGGGGGAGTCCTCCACGCCCCTCTGCGCTTGCCTTAGGATAGTTTCCCTCCCATTGCTATTATGATAGCTGTGTTCATCGCCATGACAACTGTTGTGATGGTGATGAATATTATTTTATGGAGACGGTGTCTGTCCCCCGACCCATATTTCACAATGATTTTAACATAAAATCAAATAAAAGAGCTATCAATTATAAAAATCGGAAAAAAATTAAAATCTCAAATCTAGAAACACCAAAACATAAAACCATTAGATGTGCTCTATTAAATATTAGATCACTGAGATCCAAATCTCTACTAGTAAATGACCTTATCTCAGAAAATAACTTTGATTTATTCTGTTTAACTGAAACATGGCTGTATCAAGATGAATATGTTAGTTTAAATGAAGCCACTCCTCCCAGTCATTTAAATACTCATATGCCACGAGACATAGGCCGTGGAGGTGGTGTAGCAGCTATTTATCATTCCTCTCTCCTAATCTATCCTAAACCAAAGGCCAGTTACACTTCCTTTGAAAGCCTGGTTCTAAATTTATCTCATACCAAATCAAAAACCTGCCAGCCAGTCTTATTTGTGATAATTTACCGTCCTCCAGGCCCTTATTCTGAATTTCTATCAGAATTCTCTGAGTTTATATCAAACTTAGTCCTCAGTTCTGATAAAATACTGATAGTAGGAGATTTTAATATCCATGTGGACAAAGATAGTGATAGCCTGAGCTCAGCCTTTATGTCCCTAATAGACTCAGTTGGCTTTTTTCAAACTATTAATGAAGCTACTCATCGTTTAAATCATACTCTTGATCTTGTTCTAACATATGGCCTTGATATTAATGAACTAAATGTCTACCCTGAAAATCCTCTGCTATCAGATCACTTTTTAATATCTTTTAACATTATCCTAGAGGATCTCGCACTGTGCAATAAAATAGTTACGAGTAGAAATCTGTCCAATAGTGCTGTGGCTAAATTTAAAGAGGCCATTCCTGCTGCCTTAAACTCAGTGCACCATCCAATAAATAACTATGATATTAATAATAACCCCTCTCAACTGGATCTGCTTGTCGATAGCTCTGCTAGTCTACTAAAATCCACCTTGGACTCAATTGCCCCATTGAGGGAAAAAACTATTAAACGTCAGAGGAAAGCTCCGTGGTTTAGCTCTGAAACTCACACACTCAAACAAACAACCCGTAAATTAGAGAGAATGTGGCGCTCCAATAAAACAGAGGAGTCACGAATACTTTGGCAAGAAAGCCATAGTAAATATATGACAGCCTTACGACATAGTCGATCTACATACTATTCCTCACTAATTGAAGAAAATAAAAATAATCTGAGGTACCTTTTCAGCACTGTAGCCAGGCTAACACAAAGTCAGAGCTCTATTGAGCCCATGATTCCTCTAGCCCTCAGCTGTGAGGACTTTATGACATTTTTTAACGATAAAATTCATAAGATTAGAGATAAAATTAGCCACTCCCTGCCTTCACCTGGGCCTGCTGTACCATTAAATGTAAATAGGCCTGACCTAAACTGTTTCACACATATAGGACTTCAGGAACTTAACTCTATTATTTCATCCTCCAAACCATCGACCTGCCTTTCAGATCCGATCCCAACTAAGCTGTTTAAAGAAGTTGTTCCCCTGGTCTGCCCATCTTTGTTGGAGACAATAAATATATCCCTATCAATAGGCTACGTGCCACAGTCCTTTAAAGTAGCTGTAATCAAACCCCTTCTCAAAAAACCTACTCTTGATTCCAGCACTTTAGCAAACTACAGGCCTATATCTAATCTTCCTTTTATTTCAAAGATTCTTGAGAAAGTTGTGGCGGCTCAGCTCTGTGACTTCCTTC